>NC_042964.1:9992966-10327966 GCF_901001165.1 Salmo trutta
CCGGTCAACTGTAAGTGCTATTATTGTGAAGTGGAAACGTCTAGGAGCAACAACGGCTCATCTACGAAGTGGTAGGCCACACAAGCTCACAGCCCGTAAGTTGCAACACTCACTACCGAGCCTGAGATCACCATGCGCAATACCAAGCGTCGGCTGGAGTGGTGTAAAGCTCACTGCCATTGGACTCTGGAGCAGTGGAAACGCGTTCTTTGGAGTGATGAATCACGCTTCACCATCAGGCAGTCCAAACAGACAACCTGGGTTTGGCAGATGCCAGGAGAACGCTACTTGCCCCAATGCATAGTACCAACTGTACAGTTTACTGGAGGAGGAATAATGGAAGCAAAGGGGGGACCAACTCCATATTAATGCCCATGATTTTGGAGTGAGATGTTCCACGAGCAGGTGTCCACATACATTTTGTCATGTAGTGTAGCTAAAAAGTAGTAAGTAGTTGAAAAGTTGCTAATTAGGTAAAATGCTAAAGTTGTCCGTGATGAGATTTGGACACACAAATTTTGGGTTGACATTCGCTGTATATGCCTACCGATTCACCCCAACCAACCACTCTACGTTCTTAAGTAACCATCTGTCATATGTAACCACACCAAACGTAGCGTATCATACTAATATGAGTGTTCTGGATTTACATTTACTATGTTACGTCTAGTCTATGAGACCAGGCTGCTCACATGCACGCACGAAAACACACAGTACAAGCAGTAGGAGATGCTCCCTCTTTGCTAAATGCCAGCAATTTCAAGACAAAAAAATCTATTATAATATTCAATGCAACAAGGAGGGAATATTTCAATTCTTGTTACCCATCTGGGACAAAGATACAGTGTTACACTTCATTAAAGAAAATCCCCACTGTCAATTATATAAAAAAAAATAATTCTTGGAGTATATAGTATGCCATAGCAACGTGTTTTTATTTTTCAGGTCAGATTCTACCAGTAATAATAACATTTACCCTAAATAGATATAGTTGGTTCCACGCCAGCGAGAGCAGAAAATACCTTTTGTATCTCAGATTATTCTGGCAATTCTCACATAGAAACTTAATTGTAAGGAAATCTTTTTGACATGCTCTTTACATTTGTATCACAAACCATTTTTTGGGGGAATATCATGGACAATTTAGGCTCTTTTTAGACCTATACAGTCCTGCTTCCTGTAAGACCCAATGATCTGTGAACCGTACATGATACAGACAACACATTGTCATTATACTCCTAATGGTGTGTTTTAAAATATGGAGTATGTCTATATTCTGAAATACACATTTTCACGTTAATTTATTCCACATAAAAATTATAAAAATTAATATCTCAAAATTACCATTTTCGATTTTGCTTATTTTTTAAAATATTGCTTGGAACAATGTACTATTGGATATACTACAATATACTATACTCTGCTACATTTCTAGGTTTTTAACCAATCACAGCCCTCCTTTAGGACTGCACATTTAACAAATCACCAGCAGAGGGAGTTCCCTTTAAATCCAATGTCCAATTTTCATAAAATGTATCATAACTCAGAATTAGCAGAGAGCCCAGTCTGGAAATTTGATTTACTTGTAGAGCATATTGTTCCCGCTAGCGTGAAAAAGCCTATATGCATTTTCAGATATGCATCTTCCTCCTTCCTAAGAGGCCCTGAGCTGTCTCTTTCTCGCGGTTCTTATGAGACGTCCCAGCTCCATAATCTGCACTCTACTGTCCATATATCAATAATGCTTTCATCTATGGATGTTAATATGCAGGGATTCATTTATGGGGACGTGTGTGAGAGCAGAGGATCTTATGCAAACAAGCAGCTAGTGTGACCAAAATAAATCAGACATCTCTCTCTCCCTTTCTCTAGCTTTCTCTCTCCCTTTCTCCATCTTTCTCCCACTCTCTCTCTCCTCAAGGGCTGACACGCTCCCTCACCAGCACATGTGAACATTACCGTGAAAATGTTTGCCCCAATCTCCCTCTCTCTTTCATATGCTCTCTTTCTCTTTTTCGGTCACTGTCACTCTACAGGATCTGTCTGTCTGTCTGTCTGTCTGTCTGTCTGTCTGTCTGTCTGTCTGTCTGTCTGTCTGTCTGTCTGTCTGTCTGTCTGTCTGTCTGTCTGTCTGTCTGTCTGTCTGTCTGTCTGTCTGTCTGTCTGTCTGTCTGTCTGTCTGTCTCTGTCTCTGTCTCTGTCTCTCTCTCTCTGGCACATGGATAGTGTCGTCATTCTGAAGTCAGGCAGTCAAGCATGGCAGCCTGAGCGAGTGTGATCAGCGGGGTTTAATTGTGAACTGTCTGCGATGGAAATTAAATCTCACTTCAGAAATAATGGGAACGGATGAGGCCAGGGACAAGGGTCAATAGTGGCTATCCTGGCAGCCATTGACTCCACGGCATCCCACTGAAAATGAGACTTAATACGATTGCTTGTGTTCGTTCGTGCGTGCGTGTGCGCGTGTTCAGTTAGGTGGAGACCCTAAAGCCTACATACAAAAACGGTTGGAGGGTGATTTATTGAAAGCCTTATTGCTGAGTTATTGATAGTCAAGTCATGGATTTAAGCATTATAGAGCTTTGTGCACTGTGTTTAGGACCAATTGTACTTGGCAGACAAGTATGGAGTAAGGCATTTTGATTGGCTGTTGATATATGCCCAGTAGGCTCTGAGTAAATCAACACGGATGGAGTGAGGCATTTTGATTGGCTGTTGATATACACCCAGTAGGCTCTGAGTAAATCATGCACATGAATGTTGAACTTCATACCAGACATATTTACATATTTCTTACTCTAGTCTTGGTTTCCAACAGAGAAATAACCAGTAATGAATTTCATGTATAGAACTTTCAGTCAAGTTGTCCACGTCTCTGAGGGGGAACTTGATAAAAGAGAGACCAGCTGGCAAATGGAAATATGTCCTCTACAAAGCAGATCCCCAAAGGAACTCCATTTACGATTTCAATGCTTATTTTTCATATGCTATTATTGCTACTACTTCGACTACCATATTCGAACCATGATCTCCATTACACAAAGTACCAGGGTCTAATGAGGTTTCTCTGTCTGTTTCTTCCAGATCCCTGACTGTGGGGACAATGAGGGGACCCAGACGAGTCTAAGCTGTGGTGGACCAACCAGAGGCTTTAGGAGAGGAAGGCTTTAACGCCGTTGGCGCCATGAACATACCCTGCTGTCCACGTGACACCAGACAGCTCTGACGCACTCCTCCTCAGCGCTCTCTCTTCCTCCCCTTCTTCCCCCCCCCTTTCCCAAAAACAACATCTTTAAAACACGCCCACAGAGACTGACTTACGTTTCCTAAAAAGCAATATCTGGATTCCAGGGGCTGGGATTTCTGTTTGGAATAAGGAGTTGTGAACGGAACGCTGTGATAAAATTATCGTAATTCCCCCTACTCGTCCGCTGGCCTCATTTTTCCCAGTGAGTCCCAGAGGCACCAACCAATGGAGAGACGGAGAAGAGAGTCAGGATAAAGCAGCCGAGAAGTAAAGCAACAAAAAAACCTGCTGAGTCGGGCAGGGCTGGAATCTGGAATTGGGTCCTGTGAGGGTTTTGCTTCTCTGACGTATCCCCCAGCCTAGAGGAGGAGTCTGCCTAGCCAGAATCAGACATAACAACTATTGTTTACACTTAACAAACAAAAAAAACTAAACTACAGCAGCTGCAGCTAGTCTAGGCCAAGCTACGTCACTGTGTGGAGGATTTGAACCAATAGCAGGGTTATTAGGATTGGGATTGTAACCATGACGAGCGGATTGAGGTTTTCCGCTTTGCCCATGGGGCCCTTGGTGTTCCTCAGTCTGCTGGTGACAGCCCGGGCGCTGGAGTTCGGCGGGGCCCCCGGCCAGTGGGCCCGCTACGGGCGCTGGGAGGCGGGCTCGGTGGGCGAGCTGAGCTTCAGCCTCAAGACCAACATCAGCAAGGCTCTGGTGCTCTATCTAGATGACGGCGGAAACTGTGACTTCATGGAGCTCCTGATCGCCGGCGGGCGCCTCCAGCTGCGCTTTGCCATCCACTGTGCTGAGCCCGCCACGTTACACATGGAAACCCAGGTCAATGACGACCGCTGGCACATGGTGCTCCTCACCCGCAACTTCCGCGAGACTCTGCTGATGGTGGACGGCGAGACCAAGATGGCGGAGGTCAAGTCCAAGCGGAAGGAGATGGCGGTGGTCAGCGACCTGTTCGTGGGCGGTATCCCGCCCGACGTGCGCCTCTCAGCCCTCACCTCCAGCACGGTGAAGTACGAGCCCCCGTTCCTGGGCCTGATCTCCAACCTGAAGGTGGGAGAGACACCCCCCACCCTGCTCAACAGCCAGGGCATCCAGAGTGACATGGAGTACCTGTGCACCAAGCAGAACCCCTGCCTCAATGGAGGTTTCTGCTCCATCCAGTATGGCGAGGTGCACTGTGACTGCACGCACACTCGCTACAAGGGGAAGTACTGCAAGGAAGGTAAGATTAGGAGCTAGCTGAATAGCTAATACCCTTTTTTCTAATGCTCCTTCTTAGCACGTTCCCAGAAAAATAGAGACGTTCAATCTCCATCTCTACCACCTCAATTTAATTGTGTTTGTTTGTTTTGCTTTTTATGTGTTTTGAGATTATTTTCTGAAATGAAAAGCGTTAAACAAAATTGATTATTATTATTATTATTATTATTATTATTATTAACTATGGTGAGTGCATAACCAGACCAGCTCAATACAGTTCGGTTTGGCTCGGGGTTGGTTCAGTATGGTGAAAAGTCCTTAGCATAATATACTGTAGGTAAAAGCGCTAAGTCCTTAGCATACTGTACTGTAGATAAAAGATGAGTTAGCTGACTCGCTAACGTAGTGTACAGTCATCATCTTCAAAGCAGAGCAAAGGCAGCAAGCCCCCAATGCTAATGTTTATGTATTATTCTAATGCAATCTTGTCTTTGACCTTTGGAAGTTTCCCGTATAGAGTGGAAGCTAGTGACTTACACTTTGGGAGTAGGCCGTGTGTGATGTCTACATTGTGGATAATGTACAGTAGTGGGGAATGTAGGCCATTGTACTCTCGGCACAGACAGAGATGAGTGTGATAAATTAACTGAAACAGATGGAAGTGATGTTTCTCATCCTTTTGTTTTATGGCGGGGGATGCTATGGAAACATGGTGGAAATGCACGATACAGGCTGTTGCTGCCTTTTCTCTGGAAAAGTTCCCCTCTTTTAATGCTTAATTGT
The DNA here is from genome assembly GCF_901001165.1 of Salmo trutta. Classification (NCBI taxonomy): domain Eukaryota; kingdom Metazoa; phylum Chordata; class Actinopteri; order Salmoniformes; family Salmonidae; genus Salmo; species Salmo trutta. Next base: position 9,998,212 of record NC_042964.1, read on the forward strand.
TCAACTGCAAAAGGAGACGTTGCTTGTTTGTGAGGTTTGAGACGAGAAGTGTTTTGTTAGAGACCATTTGTGAGGTTTGAGACGAGAAGTGTTTTGTTAGAGACTATTTTGACGCATGTATAGATTATATATTTTTTGTTGTTGTGAGATTTTATTTTCAAAAAGTAATACAAAACATACAAATTACATCAAACATCAATTACATCACACCTGCCCAGACCCACATGCTCATGTATGGCCTATATCTGATATAAGTAAACTTATGCCTTGACATTGCAGGATGTGGTAAAGTAAGCTAGATGTCTATACTTCCCCTTCCTTTTCCCTCTCTCTCTTGCCCAATCTCTCCATCTTTTCTCTCTCTCCTCCATCTCCCAAATGTCATTTCTCCCCCTCTGTTTCTCTCTGCCCTCACCGGCATTTTCTTTTGGAATCTGTTCCTTTCCTGCCAGATTATGTCAAAGTCTGTTGACTGTAAATCTCTGCCTCCCGCTCCTGTCTCTGACACATCTCATCGCCTGATCTATCTGTGTTTTGCCTCTCCTCTGTTCGCTTTGTCTCTCTGTTTCTCTTCTCTCCGTTCTCTCTCTCTCTCTCTCTCTGTTCATCCTGCAGCGTTTCCTCTGCCCAGCTAATATCTCTTCTCCTTCTTCAGGCTATCTCTGCTCTCTGTCTCTCTCACCCCCACCCCTGTCTTTCTCTCTCTCTCTCACACGCTCGCTCTCTCACAACACTTATCTCCCTCTCTCCCTGCGCCCTTTCTGTATCTCAGCCTCTCTCTCTGTTTTTCATCCTGTATGCAACCGCCTGTGTCGCTGGCATTTGCTTGCCTTTGTTCATTTGCATTTTCAAACAGAAGTGTTTACATGTAGTTATTTCTCTTCTAACCAGTCTGAATTTTACTACTATTCTTGACAGTAGGCTATTATTATATTCAGATGGCTAATATGCTTCTGGTGGTCATTTATAATCGATGGGGCTCAGAGATCCTCCAATGCACAGTATGATGAAATGCCTTGTAATTTGGGAGATGAAGTCAACTATTTAGAGTCAGTCTGTGTGCAGTCTTAATTTACCAACAACATCTCACGGCTTGACCACTTTGAATTCAGATTCTGATGTTTAACCACGTTCCTCAAAACGTCAAATTTCTAAGTGTTTTTGACACCCTGGGTTGCTCCTCATGCTTAGCTTCATTTCATTTCTTCAAATGTCAAATTTCGAAGGTGGTCCAAACGTGGCATTTTTAAGTTAAGGGTTAAGGTTTTGGAAAGGGTTAAAACATAAAGTTTAGGCATTCATTCCAAATGGTTAAGGATAATAATTTTTTTAAGTGTCAACCACTGGGATTGAACACACAACCTTTGGATCCAGAGTCATGGGATTACATCCATCCACCACCCCAGTCCACAAAACCCTAGCAAAAACCCAAGCCTACTTGATGGTAATAGCTCTCACTGTTGCCCCTCGTCGCCGGTTTTGAAGGCATTTCCTGACGTCCTCAGGACATGGACTGACTTCAAATTTCAAAGTCAATCTTGAGCAATCTGGCTGTAATTTATACCCCCCAAAATATGGTGTTCAGGGCTGAGCTTCACCAGATGTGATATATTTGATGTTTCTTCTTTTTATCTTCTTTTTTCCCATGATATCAAATTGCGATTTTGTCTCATCACTGCAACTCCCCAACGGGCTCGGAGAAGTGAAGGTCGAGTCATCCGTCCTCCAAAACGTAACCCGTCAAACCGCGCTCCTTAACACCTGCCCGCTTAACCCGGAATCCAGCCAAACCAATGTGTTGGTAGAAACACCATTTAACTGATGATGAGAGTTAGCCTGCAGGCACCCTGCCTGCCACAAGGAGTCACTAGACAGCAATCAGCCTAGTAATCAAGCCAAACCCTCCATTAACCCAGACAATTCTGGGCCAAATGTGCACCACCCTATGGGAATCCCAGTCACGGCCAGTTATGACACAGCCTGGGATCGAACTCAGATCTGTAGTGACGCCTCAAGCACTGCGATGCAATGCCTTAGACCGCTGCGCCACTTGGGAGGTGTTTTTGATGTTTCAAGGCCTGAAGATGTGGCTACTGCATAAAAAATCCATCTAGTCTGTGCAGTCGCTGAAGTGGGCAGTTGTGCCGATCTAAAGTACATGTCAGTCAGCATTTAGGCTGTCATTAAGATCAAAGTTGTTATGATGTACATCTTTTCAACATGAGTTTGACACAGTCTTTGTGTGTGTGGAATTGACCAACTCTTTCCCATCTCATACACATGTACACACACACACACACACACACACACACACACACACACACACACACACACACACACACACACACACACACACACACACACACACACACACACACACACACACACACACACACACACACACACACACACACACACACACACACACACACACACACACACACACACAAGGGGATATAAGGGGATATAATGACGGAGGGAGGCAGAGAGAGACAAAGGGATTGAATGAGAGAGGGAGGCAGAGAGAGACAAGGGGATACAGGGAGGGAGGGAGGGAGGGAGGGAGGGAGGAAGGAAGGAAGGGAGGGAGGGAGGGAGGGAGGGAGGGAGGGAGGGAGGGAGGGAGGGAGGGAGGGAGGGAGGGAGGGAGGGAAGGAAGGAAGGAGGGAGGGAGGGAGGGACAAGGGGATATAATGACGGAAGAAGGCAGAGAGAGAGACAAGGGGAAAGAATGAGGGAGGGAGGCAGAGAGACAGACAAGGGCGTAGAATGAGGGAGGGAGGCAGAGAGAGCATGAAGAATATATTCATTTGTTTTGTGTTAACTTATTTTGGCGTTGTTCTTTTGTTTGAGAACTGATTTGATATGTAAATTGGGTTATTATTTCTTAGCGCCAGTGCAGTCGGGTATTTATTCCTTTTATCTAACATGCTTGTTAAAATGTTAATTTCTTTAACAAAAATACAGACAGAAATGTGTGTATTTTGCCAGTAGCTTATATTTTCATATTTTTTAACTCATGAAAGTCATGGTAAAAATGTTAACATTTACAGTTTTTTTACACGTTAACGTTCAAGAACAGCAAAACAAATCAACCTATTAAAAAGTTAATGTCTCAGAAAGTTTCTTGAGTGGATAATGGTGAAAGGGGCTGGATGTGTCTGCTGCCATCAATTCAAGTCCCATTGGTACTTTCCCTTCCTGTCTTTGCATCGTACATGAGCTCATGAATAGAAGGTCTGGGAGCTGCCAAGCTTTGATGTAGTTGTCAGAAGATACCATGAGAGAATGCAGGCTGACATAAAGAAATGGCCTTCAAGTCGAAGAGAAGGGAAAAAAGGAAAAGAGAGGAGGAAGGGAGAGATTGAAGGGGAAGGGAAATAAGGAAATGAGAGAAGGAAAGGAGAGAAAGAAGTGAGAGAAGGAAGGGATAGAAGGAAAGGAGAGAAGGAAGGGAGAGAAGGAAAATATAGATGGAAAGGAGAGAAGGGAGGGAGAGAAGGAAAGTATAGATGGAAAGGAGAGAAGGGAGGGAGAGAAGGAAAGTATAGATGGAAAGGAGAGAAGGAAGGGAGAGAAAGAAAACATATGATACCCAGAATCATAAACCACATCATACCATACAAGTAACACATTCTGCTTCTAACACACACATGAAGAACACACACACACACACACACACACGAAGAATACACATACACACATGAATAACACACACACACACACACGCACATGAAGAATACACACACACACACACACACACACACGAAGAATACACATACACACACGAAGAATACACATTACACATGAAGAACACACACACACACACGTAGAATACACACACACACACAAGAAGAACACACACATATATACGCACATGAAGAAGACACCCACACACACATGAAAAATACACATACATGAACACACACACACACACATACAAAAACAAACACACATACACCCACACACACACACACAGTCCCCTCCAGAGGCTCATACCACATACAAATGCCTAGTCTTCATACACACCCACACAGTCTTCACACACACCTGGTGACTGTGGGGGTGGTAGGGGCCTCGGGAGGGGACTGTGTGTGTGTGTGTGTATGTGTGTGTGTGTGTGTGTGTGTGTGTGTGTGTGTGTGTGTGTGTGTGTGTGTGTGTGTGTGTGTGTGTGTGAAACATGTGGTGTGTGTGTGTGTGTGTGTGTGTGTGTGTGTGTGTGTGTGTGTGTGTGTGTGTGTGTGTGTGTGTGTGTGTGTGTGTTCATGTGCGTGCCCTTCCTGTTAACCAATCATTTCCCGGCGTTTCAAGCGTCAGAGGTTCTAATTAAAAAGGGTCACCTGTATGGGCCATTGTTTTTATAATTGATGGTGACCCTGGCTTTTCTCCAGATAACCCCCATCTGCAGCGCCAGCTCTTTGGAGTCCTCAGTCTCACTACGCAGGGTAATTAGAGGTTAAATGAGCTATGGCAAAATGGCCACCCTGATATTAATACTTTCCCTCCATGGACAAGGAGCTTAATGTGTATAGGCCCATGGCTAGGAAAGGAAATGTCTGCTGAATATCAATCTACCCACCTATCAGGAAATGATCATGATATCAGCCACCTTGTTCAATAAAAATGTGGAATGTATATTTACCAGACAATCTAATCCACAGTAATTTGCTCAAGGCTACATTTGTCACCTGTTCGTTTGGGGATTCAAACAAGCAACCTTTTGGTTACGAGCCCAACACTCTTAACCACTAGGCTACCTATAGCGTCTGCTTAAGATGCATGATCCATCGTCACAGTTCAAGGTTTGTTCGCTTGATAATCAAAGAGTGTTGCTGTAATTGCAAAAAATGAAATCCTATTGTTGTCTGCTAAACTAAAACAGATGATGGCCTTGCATTAAGTGCCTGTGCATTGTCAGTGTAAGGGAAAAGGAAGTCTAGGTGTTTACTGTGCGATTTCCATAGATGTAATTACCATCAATGTTTATAGATTCATGGTAAAATGCAAGGTGAGATGAGATAGCGGATTTACCAGTTATTAGAGCAAGGAAATATCTGATGTACAGTAGACTCTGGAAAGTCAATTTGTAGTGTCTAACTGTAGTCAATAAAAGTGCAACATATTTGAATAAACATAAATTACTTCTTGAACAGCAAACGGATCATTCCATTTCTACTTGCAGAAAAAACACTCATAGGAAATGACATACAATGCCAAAAAAATCTGTTCAACTCACAGTAAATCCCCATTCCCAGCCCATTCTCCAGCTGTACAGTGCTATCTCACGCAATCCAGAGGAGGCAGGTTGAGTCAGCGGGCGTGAGGCGCTCCTCCAGTTGGCAAGCTTTGTAGTTGGTGTTCAAAAACAGCTGCTTCGCTCGTTAACAATCACTTCTCTCTAATTCGGTCTCATCATCACTTTTTATCGTACAGCAGACCCTGGGTCCCTGAGGAGCCCTGGAGTTAACTGCCACTGCCCCTGCACATCGGGGATGGGGACCCCATGCTGCCACTACCTGAAGTTAGCAGTATAGCAGATATGCGGCATGCAAGGAGCAGAAACAGCTTGCTCTTAGCCAGCGGAATATATTTTAGTGATTGTATATACTGAACAAAATATACAGTACACACAACATACAACAATTTCAAAGAGTTATAGTTCATATAATGAAATCAGTCAATTAAAATAGATTCATTAGACCCTAATCTATGGATTTCACATGACTGGGAATACAGATATGCATCTGTTGGTCACATATACCTTAAAAAAAGGTTGGGGTGTGGATCAGAAAACCAGTCAATATCTGGTGTGACCACCATTTGCCTCATGCAGCGCAACACATCTCCTTCACATAGAGTTGATCAGGCTGTTGATTGTGTCCTTTAGAATGTTGTCCTGCTCCTCTTCAATGGCTGTGCAAAGTTGATGAATATTGGCGGGAACTGGAACAAGCTGTCGTACACGTCAATCCAGAGCATCCCAAACGTGCTCAATGGGTGGTGACATGTCTGTAGAGTATGCAGGCCATGTAAGAACTGGGACAATTTCAGTTTCCAGGAATTGTGTAGAGATCCTTGCGACATAGGGCAGTGCATTATCATGCTGAAACATTAGGTGATGGAGGCGGATGAAGGGCTGGATAATGAACCTCAGAATCTCATCACGGTATCTCTGTACATTCAAACTGGCACTGATAAAATACAATTGTGTTCATTGTCCGTAGCTTATGCCTGCCCATACCATAACCCCACCACCACCATGGGGCACACAGTTAACAACGTTGACATCAGCAAACCGCTCGCCCACACAACTCCATACGGTCTGAGGTTGTGAGGCCACTTGAACGCACTGCCAAATTCTCTAAAACAACGTTGGTGGTGGCTTATGGTAGAGACATTAACATTCAAGTCTCTGGCAACAGCTCTGGTGAACATTCCTCAAAACTTAAGACATCTGTGGTATTGTGTTTACATTACATTTACATTTTAGTCATTTAGCAGACGCTCTTATCCAGAGCGACTTACAGTAGTGAATGCATACATTTCATACATTTTTCTCCGTACTGGTCCCCCGCGGGAATTGAACCCACAACCCTGGCGTTGCAAACACCATGCTCTACCAACTGAGCCAAAACTGCACATTTTAGAGTGGCCTTTTATTGTCCCCAGCACAAGGTGCACCTGTGTAATGACCATGCTGTTTAATCAGCTTCTTGGTATGCCACACGTGTCAGGGGGATGGACTATCTTGGCAAAGGACAAATGCACACTAACAGTGATGTAATCACATTGGTTCACAACATTTGAGAGACATTAACCTTATGTGCGCATGGAACATTTCTGGGATCTTTTATTTCAGCTCATGAAACATGGGACCAACATTGTACATATTGCGATTCAATTCATGTTCAGTGTAGTATCTTTTTTACTTAATAGGCTAGTTAATGAGCACTTGGATATTGACATACTGTATAATGTGTAGAGCTGGGTTGAGAAGGCACATTTAAGTTGTCTATGAAATTGGCGCTGTACTCATTTTTACCTCAATTTGAAACTTGAAGTGAAACATGGATCCATAATTCCAACAAACATATCTGCTGTGGTTCCCAATGTGGCCCAGGCGGCGAGGGGGTCTCCATGGAAACATGGCGAGAGACGGGGCTAAAAAGCTGAGGACGTTGAGGAGACTCATACATCATGATGATAACTGCGCTTTAACCCCACCGGCAACCGGAGGAGATCCCCGTCGAATGATTGATGAACTCACAATTAACTTTTCCTGTATGCATAAATAAATGTGTTGCTAATGAGCAGGGATGTAGAAGGCTGTTCTGCGTGGAGGCCCGGAGGTAGCCATACGCTCCGTGATAACCTTATCGTCATCGTCATCCACCACTTTTCGTTGTCTCTGATGTCAAATGAGGCTCTGACTAGCATGAGAATCTCTCTGAATCATTTCCCCAGAACACCATACAGCTTGATAAGGTGTAATGAAGTTCTATTAGCTGACCTTCCATTCCCCCCCCCCCCATGCTAAATTCTCTAAAGGGAAATAATGCATGCTCTATAATGCCCTTCAAGCTATTTCAGAAATGAGTATTCAACATTTCCATGGATAAATAACAGTATAGTCAGTACAGTAGGCCTGTCACCTTGGTATGAAGAGATTCGGGAGACAGGCGCAGGAGTGCGTAATAGTTTTTTTTATTAAGCCCAAATTACGGCGTGCCGTGTAAAGGCACGGGGGCGAAGACCAAGCAAACACGTTACAAAACACAGGCTAGAAACCCAAAACAAAAGAGCGAGGAGTACCTCGAATAAATAACAAATGCGCACAATGACTAACACACGAGACGAGACCCGTAATCATCTGCGCAATCCACAATGGCACGGAAGCCAAAACACACAGCACAGGTACTCACACGTACCAACAGACATTGTAACAATAATCGACAGGACAATGGTAAACCAAGGGCACATATATACAATTACCAATCAGTGGGAATAGGGGACAGGTGTGCGTAATGAAAGTTCTGGAGGGATCCGTGACAAGACCTAGGATGTTCGTTGGTCTGTGCAGTTGTGTTGACTGTTTGGGCTCTGGGCTCTGTTTGTAAAATAGCATGTGGCCTTTGCGGTTATCTCGTGGCATCGTCTTTGTCTCGTAGACTTCAGGGGGATTATCCTGCCCCATTCGCCGCCACGATCCCACAATCCCACAATCCCCACATCTCTGTTCGTTTGTTGTTGGACCCAGGAGGCCCGCCGCCACGAGAAGCACCAAAAGAAGCAGCTTGTGACCCGCTGTTTAATTAAAAGGATGAGTGATGCTCCGCTGCCACCCACGACCTTCTTCCCCATCCCTCCTACCCATGATGGGAGTTGAAGGAAATCTCACCCTCCTGAGAGTCTGGAGTAGAGCGAAGCGGATCAGGCCGGATATCCTGCTCTTTCCAGAGGAGAGGGGTAGGAGGAGGGGGATGGAGAAAATGAAAAACCCTGCAGTGCTGGTGTCTGCTCTTTTTCCTTTTCCATATATTTCTCTCACACTCTCTCTTCCTCTTTCACACTCTCTTTTTCCCTCTATCATCTCTCTCTCTCTCTCTCTCTCTCTCTCTGTTTTCTCCTCCTCTCTCCCTCCAAAGCTCATGCATTTTTCCTCTCCGCTGGACAGAAGAGCCTGGTCATGGCTTTTTGCTGGCTGAGAAATCACAGGTCCATCAGAGAGATGGAGACAGAGACACGCTTTCCTCTCCTGCTTGGTCTAGTGATGGATTCCAAACACCCTCAAACAGATAGGAATATGAAAACCCACCCGGCCGGGGCCTGGGTTCGCCCCGTTCTGTGGCGGTGCAATGCTTTGATCAAGACCCTCACTGTAGATTTATACACTTATATTTTTTTCTGATGCCGCTTCTTCACTGTGTGATTCTTTTTCTTGGCCGTTTCAGCGAGTATAATACTGTAGCCATGCCCTGCTTTTTTTCCTCTCTCTCTCTCTCTCTCTCTCTCTCTTTCTCGCTCTCCTTCTCTCGTAACATTCCCAAAGCGTATCCTGTGAAAATATCTCCAGATGAGAGACTTGCTTAATTCTCCTAATCCCTCTCCTCTTATTCGCACCGTCTAAATGCGTTTATGCAGATATTTTCTCTTTTTCCCGATGCACAAAGCGAGCATTAATGGATTAAAAAGCGAGGTTAAGTTGCTCCAACTCAAAAGCGGCAAGCTGGGTCTTAGCGTGCAGTTACGTGTTGTTTTGCCTCATAAGTTTTGCTCACGCTCATTCTGGCGAGCGGAGCATGAGTGTCGAGGCAATATTTCCAAGCCGCTGCCTCGCTCCTCTCCCAGGTAAGCCGTTACTGCGGTTTTACCCCCAGGGCCAGAATGGCCATCACAAGCAATTAAAGTAGCCCTCTTTCCCCACTGTCACTCGGCGACTGGGGAAAACGTGAGCCTCTGTAATAAGTCTGTCTCACACGTTCCGATCACACGTGTCACTTCCTATTCAGAACCGTTAAGGGTCAGGACGTGAGGTGGGGGAGGATCAAGTCACAAAATGGAGTTTCTGATAGTCTTTGAACTGAGCCTTTTTTTCAAAGACTGTGGGTTGTGGTAGTTTCATGTCTCATCATGTCATTACTGATAATAGCATGCTCAGAGATCTGGTTATCTGCTGTCAGAGACCTTATCTAAATATTCAATGCTACAAAAATGTTTCACCTATACATAGGGGAATTTGTAAAATCTCACTAAGATGTGATCAAAGCAAATCAATTGAGAAATACTCTCAAAACAATATCACTCAAGTGTATACTTATCGATCTTAACTATGTTCAAGTCAGCTTTTTCCCTCACAAAGCTTATGAATAATACGTAGATATGAGGGATATTACAACCACTTTACGAGTGACCTGCATTTTAACATACTCTTAGCGATGTTACTTTGCCTTTTTTTATGGAGAGAGCAAATATCGATCCCTGTTCTCCAATGGCTAGTTCAAACGACGCCCCAACACAGTCTCTCAGTAACGAACAGCAGTCGTGTTCAGTGCCGGGTGAATTTATATCCACTGGAAAAGCCCTAACTTAATTAGTCTTGATTTTTACCATGAAAGTCCCCAGACTATTTGTGAGGAGCGTTAATTAACTGACACAAGATCCCCCCTGAGGACTGAGGGTTGGAGAATATCTGGATATTATCAGTGACAGAATGAAATGTGTTCACTACTTCCATATCGGGCCCGACTCTGACAGTGTGAGGAGACTTGTTCGATTATTATTACCTTGGTGGTGAAGAAAATGTCCTGCTCGTCATCCTCAAGTAAAATATAATGACACTAACAGATAAAGGTGCTAATAGAATTTCTTGCATATAAATGTGATTTTAAGGAAGTAAAGTAATACATTTAATTTGTATAATTTTAATCTCATAGCCTTTTTACTATATACTGTATAGAGCAAGGGCGTACCACAGCCCCGCAAGGTCTGAGCAATGGCTTGTGCAGTGTGCTATATGCTATCTGGGGAGGGTGGGGCCAACCTCTGGGGGGGTGGGGGGGCTACCACTGTCTGTCTCTGTAGTACACTGTGTCAGTTGTGGAGAAGATCCTTCCTTTCTCTACCTCATGTTAACAGTAACATGTTGTTTCACTTGGGTGACTTCAATCTCAATCAAACTAAGTTTATCGAGTCCCCGCACCATGTCTCTCTGGAGAGGAAACTTTAGATTTAGTTTCCTTGAGTCCTAGGGGTGTTTGTCTCTCTCTCTCCCTCTCTCTCTCTGTGATGCTACTGCTGCTGGAGAGAGATGTTGAGGGGCCCTCCTGTGCTGTTACTCTCTGTCAACCAGATGCTAGCGTTTCACCTTGGGGTCCCCGTGAGGCCCCGACCGCGACCTAGCGTTTATTTGACTGATAACGGCTCACCGTCTCCATGCATCAGGTGACCCCCGCGGCTTCTCCCGAACAACTTGTTTGTGCGTCGAGTCAGAAAGAGACATGTTCGGAAGAGGATGATGGGGAGGCATCGGAGTGGGGGAGAGTGATGGTGATACTGACTCACAGAGGGGCTTAAAGACAGTCTGTCGACATCCTTCCCTCCTTACGTCCTTCCTCTCAGGATTCCAATTAAATTAAAAACCTGCAGGCTGAGCTTCAGAAGGGCATTGTAATCTCCCATTCTCTTCCTACCATCCCACTGCTAACGTATCGGGCACAATATCGATGTATGGCAAGGTGGTTTGCAAGACCCTTCCATGGTGTCCCATAACCCCCTGCTGATAGCACAGTGTGTAGTATACAGTATGTAAACGCTCTTCAATTGGATGTTGCGGTGCCTCTAGGGCAGTTCAAAATGTTGATTGAGAACCTCTTTGCTGAGGAATGTGATTGTTTTTCTTGAGTGTGTTTGTCATTTTTGTATATTTGTATTCTATTGTGTAAAGTGTGCTCATGCAAGACTCCCTTGTGAAAGAGGCCTTGGTCTCAGTTGGACTCCCTGTTATAATAAAGGTTCAATAAATGTGCAGAAGCCAGCCCTGGATTTATAATCAGGCGTTTATACAGGGATGCCCTAACTCTCGGGCGTGGGTCCTTTAAAAACAAGCCCTCTGAGTCCATCTGAAGGAAATGGTGGGGCCGTTAAGAATCATCTGACCGTGGGGAAGGAATTATTTATCATAAATGTATTGATTTCTGGTGGATTGAACCAGTTTGTGTTCTTTATGTATTTAGGGTCCCAAACAGAAGGGACCACCTATGCTGTTAATATAGCAGGCTGTGTAACCCAATTACATGGAAATGAGGCTTGATTGCTGATATGCCTGCTGTACTAGTGTCCCCTTTGTAACTAGCTATTTCCGCTAGCAGCTCATCAGAGCTCCTCACGGTGCTGGAGAAAGACAGACAGACAGACAGACAGACAGACAGACAGACAGACAGACAGACAGACAGACAGACAGACAGACAGACAGACAGACAGACAGACAGACAGACAGACAGACAGACAGACAGAGATTTGACGACGAAAGGAATAGGATGAGCTTCTTCTTTTACAATTTGACCCATGTGATGAGGCTGGATTTCTTCGAGAAATAACAAGGCTTATCGCAAACCCGTGGTAATCTGACACGGTCCGCTTTATATTTTTTCCTGAAGTTGTTCACTTTGCAGGGGAAGAAAAAGTGGGGATTTCGAAAACATTGAGGCTTGATTCCTCACTCTCGTCTGTGGCTAAGCTGAGATTGAACTCTCTGTGTTCTCTGCATGTGGGAGCAACCTGAGAAAGCATCCTATTAGCTTTAGTGGTCCTCGCACACTGGCTGCCATGTTAAAACACACATTTCCTAAGTAAGACAGGCCACTTTGTACACACAAACAAGATGACTGCCTTGATTGAGAAACTGGATCTGATAAGGAGAGTGAAGGAGTCAGTCAAGAGTCTTAATTGAAGCTGATGCTGTCACAGGGAAAGGCCCATCGATCTCCTCGTCCACAGCATTAAAGGGAGAAGCCCAGCGATCTCCGCATTCCCAGAGTCAAAGGTAGAGGCCTATCGATCTCCTCGTCCACAGCGTTAAAGGGAGAAGTCCAGCGATCTCCGCGTCCCAAGAGTTAAAGGCAGAGGCCTATCGATCTTTGCGTCAACAGCGTTTTAGGGAGAAGTGGCTAGACTGAGAGAAAGCTAGGGAGAAGCTGATGGAATCTGGACGAGAGAGAGCGAAGGCAAGAGAGACAGAGATATGACATTGGACAGAGAGGGATGACAGGGAGGGGCGGAGGGAGGCAGATTCCGTGGATGAAGAATACTACTTTAGGTTGATTGGTCAATGGGTGGTCGTAGCGCATCATAATCATGTCTTAGGGGGGCGGCAGGGTTGTTGAATGCCTTGACGGTGGGCCTCTGTCCTCTGATCAATCGCCTGGGGCAATTTTTGTCCGAAAAAATGGACCAGCTTGAGGGAGCATGCTGGGAATGCAGATGGGCGGTGCATATCGACGCGAGCCCAGAGACTACGTGTCAGCAGGAGCGTGTGGAAATACAATCAGAACACGCGTCTCTTTTGTAGCGAGTTCTTAAGAGAGAGATGGGGGGATGTCCACTGGCCCTCCCCATGCATCACTACAGACAGATGGAAGGGATTTTTCAGATGAGAGAACAAGGAAAAGGTGAGAGAAGAGGATTGTCTCTCTGATGTGACTGGCTTGACTCTCCCCTCTCTTTTTCTCTCCTCCTCCTCCTCTCTCTCTCCATCTCTTTCCTTTTGACAACTTTCCTTGATGTTGTAGACCACAAGCTGTGGCCTTAAACAAAGATGACTCCAGCAGGAGAAACACCAGCATATACAGTAGCGTTGTACCTTTCGTGATGCTAAACAATACCCAGATTATACCACATGAAGGAATATTTACACCTCTCTTGATATCCCGTCTCTCCATTTTGAGTAGTCATCATAACACATAATAACACATTCGTTATCCTCACCATCTTTCTGGGCAAAACGCCTTTATTTCCATAATTGAGCAAACAGTTGACACACATCCTCCACCGTGGGGGGAGAGGTAAATATTTATTCACTGTCTTCTCATTAAAGGGCCACTGTGTCGATCAGTAAGCCATGGCAGGCGGTAATTACAAAGGGTATTAGTAGAGGGACAAGATGGGTTGACGCTAATGATGACAGAGGCTCTTCCGTGGATCAGTTTCACTTGGTCGAGGGTTTTGTGGCCCATGAACTTGAGTACAAATGTTTACTGTGTTGACATGGGAGTAGAGACATGGGAACTGTAGTTGTCATTATGTATGAGTGCTTAAAAACTTTTACTGTGGGATTTGGTTGCCATATGTTATATCCTTCTTCACTGTACAGATGTAGGATCTTAATTTGAGCCAGTTTGCTACAGAAGTAAAATAATCCTGCAGCAGCAGGAAATGTCAATTATTATGTGGATAATAATTCATGGGTCTTTTTTGGAGGGGTTGATGCATTTTACATTAGGGCAAATCCAGTCTGAAATTTTCAATTGAAAATTAAAAACTTTAGAAGCATTTTTAAACCTTGAATACACTACGTTTGCCTTTCGTTTGAAAATTCTCATCAACAAAAGAGTGATCCAATTAAGCTCATACATCTGTACTAAGCCTTACATGCTGACCACACCAGCCGCGTTGTGTGTGTGAGCGTTGCAAAATAAATGTACACATAAATGTTACTCAATCATTTCATCCAAACTGCTCATCCAGGCACAACGCAGGTTCTATTTTAGATTCTGGTTCTATTTTAGATTCTGGTTCTATTTTAGATGCTTGACGTGCTGCAAGTCCCGCCTCTCCCATTTCCTCATTGGTTTTTAGGTGCGTATACCCACGTGGGTGATTGAAAGATGAAGTTGGTTGAAGTAATGCTCCTTCAAGTCCGTTGCCAACGTTGTCATATAAAATCCACAGAAGAAGAAGACTGAACTGGGAGAGATTACTAGAAACTAACTAGTTTTCCTCTTTTATCTATGGAATAATTTTCAGAGCAGAGAACACACGGTTTTGTACGACTCAAAATGAGTCGATATTCTACAAAGATCCAGCTAAAAAAAAGGACCTTGTACATTTCAGGTAAAATAACAACCCGGTGTGGTCAGCATGTTACTGATGACAATGAATATTAAACCCTGTTTCATGCCATTGGCTCTTCGCTTTGTCATTTATGTTACATTTTTCTATTTATTTGCTTTTGTCCAGAGTTTAATGCCTTGGAATTTATTCATGTCTACCAAGACAGCACACAGGTCACGCAACAATACGACTAGTCATTTTAGTTGGTAAAACAGGACTATGAATTACGATGAGTTCCTTCAACGGCGACAGAGGGAAGAGCGAACAAGAGGAGAAAATAACAAGGGAGGGAGGAAGAAAGGGAAAAACAACACTGGGAAATTGTTTCACTCTGTACTGATCAGCCTTACAGCGACTACTATTGGGTTTTTCACCAGAGGACTTCTTCCTGGTTTAACTTTGGAAAAGGCATTGACCTTTTCCAACAATTCTCTCATCACTGGTAACTAAGCACTGACCGTTAAGCAAAGCATTCACCACCTCAGTTCTTCCCCCCCAAAGGATTAAAACTAGCTACCTTTTATTGTGATGAAAAGTCTTTCGATAGAACTCTGGTAGTCTCCTTCCCTGTAAGCAATCATGGCAAACTTCCGTTGGTTCAGCGTGTGATTGAATACCAATAACTCTGACCCTCTTCATTTCCACCTCCAACAAAATGGAGGGAGGAGGCCAGACTCCGACAGAATAGTAAGTGAATTAGTCTTCCTGCGCTGAATAGCCATCTTGCAAGCCTAAATCACCAGTCAATGCTGTTGTCAGAAAACTATTGGACAGGTTGAACTTCTCTGGGTGATGCTAAAACTTCAGACAAATAAAATATTGGATTTTTACATTAGTATGGGTTTAAACACTGAAGATTTCTCATCTTTGGGAGAATCAACCCCAAATCATAGAAATTAAATGTCTGCTAAGTGCTAGCAATCACCAAAACAATACTATGATGCCTGTTGACAGGTTCAACAATCCTATGATGCCTGTTGACAAGTTCAACAATACCATGATGCCAATTGACAAGTTCAACAATACTATGATGCCAATTGACAAGTTCAACAATACTATGATGCCTATTGACAAGTTCAACAATACTATGATGCCTGTTGATAAGTTCAACAATACTATGATGCCTGTTGACAAGTTCAACAATACTATGATGCCTATTGACAAGTTCAACAATACTATGATGCCTGTTGACAAGTTCAACAATACCTGCTTTGTTTGACCTTCAAAGATATAGACCTGTATCAAAATAGAAAGCAAAGATTAATGTCAGTTGTTATCATGAGTAGACGAACAAGAAATACTTAGCAAAAAAACAAAAATCAAATACCAGCAGGATTTAGAAAGATCAATTCAGTCAATCTCACCATTAATCTGTGTTTCCAAACATTTCCCCTGGTACAGAGGACAACCTCCCCTTTTTGCCTTCATTTCATTTCTCAGCCAGCCAGCACCAGAGCAGGGGGACCCGAGCCGTGCTGGATATGAACTGTCTTTGAACCCCGGCCACACTACTTCTGCTGCGTCTTGCGTTTTGTGTTTATATTTATATATTTTCCCTCATCTTCAGTGTTGGCCCTGCCATGCAGACACAACAACCCAGTAACTCAGACATCACACAGACACAATCTGTGTCGGACAGTTTGTCCCTTTCATTTCATACTGACAGAGGACGAGAAAAGAGAGCTAACAACATGTCTCTGAGGCGAACGTGAGAAAGGAGTGGTGGGAAGACAGATGAATTACATTGTCTTGCTTGCGATTAAGAGGCCTCTTCCCACTCTGACAGCACAGACAGCACAGTTCTTTGAAGAAAGGTAAACGGCCCGAAGCTCTAAAACCAAAATCAAATGGATCTCTGCACACACACACACATACTCCCAAACACACAAACACAGGGGTAATCAGTGCTGATAAGCCCAGGCGTAGGATCTGAGTGTTATTGGAGTCTCTTGCTGCATCATGTTAGCACAGCATGTCCGGATCTTCCAGGAGCTTTGACACACAGGATTGCCATGACATGTTTAGATGTAAACAATTGCCTCTTGGTGTAGCAAATCTAATAGATCTTTCTTCAAGCGCACGCGCACACAAACACACACACACACACACACACACACACACACAGGTGTAGCAGACACATACTCTCATACCGTACTCAATTATGCATACATACAGACACGCACACACACAGATGCACATGCACAGACATACACACGTGATCATACACATGCACACACACCGCAGAGAGCATGTTTGTTTATATCCCTTTGTTTTCCCCATGGGTTTTTACTGTGCTAGTGCCTGCATGGTTTCTGTGCGTGTGAGCCATGCCATACAGGAGGCAGTGAGCATACAGGCAGACAGGCAGGCAGGCAGGCAGACAGCCAGACAGGCATGGAGACAGACAGGCAGACAGCCAGACAGGCAGACAGGCAGGCAGGCAGGCAGACAGACAGCCAGACAGGCATGGAGACAGACAGGTAGACAGCCAGACAGGCAGACAGGCAGGCAGGCAGCCAGACAGGCAGGGAGACAGACAGGCAGACAGCCAGACAGGCAGGCAGGCAGGCAGGCAGGCAGGCAGGCAGGCAGGCAGGCAGGCAGACAGACAGGGAGGCAGGCAGACAGGCAGGCAGGCAGGCAGGCAGGCAGGCAGGCAGGCAGGCAGGCAGGCAGGCAGGAAGGAAGGCAGGCAGGCAGGCAGGCAGGCAGGCAGGGACACATGCCAGTGAACAGGTACAGTGCCACTGAGGTGTAAATAACACAGTCTGTGCTGCAGTCTGGACAGGCCTGCGCCCAGGCCTGCGTGGGCCCAGGAAGCACCCCGGTGTGAAATGCCAAAGGTAACTTCTGCGATGCAAATCCCTCTGCGGGCGGGGGGATTTCTGGGAAAGGGGGTAAAAGGGGGTACCTAGTCAGTTGCACCGAATGCATTCAACCGAAATGTGTCTTCCACATTTAATCCAACCCCCTCTGAATCAGTGAGGTGTGGGAGCTGCCTCAATCGACGTCCACGTCATTGGTGCCCGGGGAGTAGTTGTTGTTGGGGGTTACCTGCCTTGCTGAAGGGCAGATGTAATACACACGCACACACACACATACATCAAACACCTCTGCACAGCTGTTAGTTAACTCACATCCCACCATCCCTCAAAGGACACACAGGTGCAATAGCAACTTGCTTAATTGGTCCACTCTTCAAGTTGCACAACCATCTGTAACCCAGTGATTGTACCGGGCACTCTTAGCAGAGGGGATGAGAATGAAAAAAGAGGAGAGCGGAACGGTGCTAATAGACAGCCAGTGCTTGTAGGGGCTTCCCTGCTGATAGTGATATACATAGTGATATACAGTGCATTCTGAAAGTATTCAGACCCCTTGACTTTTTTTTACATTTTGTTACGTTACAGCCCTATTCTAAAATTAATGAAATCGTTTTTTTCCTTCGTCAATACACACACAATACCCCATAATGATTTTGTTACGTTACAGCCTTATTTTAAAAAGGATTAAATCATGTTTTTCCTCATCAATTTACACACAATATCCCATAATGACAAAGCGAAAACAGTTTTTTTTTAAAAATGTTTCTAATTTATTAAAATAAATAACTCAAATACCTTATTTACATAAGTATTCAGAACCTTTGCTATGAGACTCGAAATTCAGGTGCATCCTGTTTCCATTGATCATCCTTGAGACATTTCTAAAACTTGATTGAAGTCCACCTGTGGTAAATTCAACACCTGTCTATATAAGGTCCCACAGTTGACAGTGCATGTCAGAGAAAAAAACCAAGCCATAAGGTTGAAGGAATTGTCCGTAGAGCCCAGAGACAGTATTGTGTCGAGGCACAGATCTGGGGAAGGGTACCAAATTTTTTTTGCAGAATTGAATGTCCCAAAGAACACAGTGTCCTCCATCATTCTTAAATGGAAGAACTTTGGAACCACAAAAACTCTTCCTAGAGCTGGCCGCCCAGCTAAACTGAGCAATCAGGGGAGAAGTGCCTTGGTCAGGGACAGAGCTCTTGAGTTCCTCTGTGGAGATGGGAGAACCTTCCAGAATGACAGCCATCTCTTCAGTACTCCACCAATCAGGCTTGTATGGTAGAGTGGCCAGACAGAAGCCACTCTTCAGTAAAAGGCACATGACAGCCCTCTTGGAGTTTGCCAGAAGTCACGTAAAGGACACAGACCATGAGAAACAAGATTCTCTGGTCTGATGAAACCAATAATGAACCCCTTGGCCTGAATGCCAAGCTTCACGTCTGGAGGAAACCTGGCACCATCCCTACGGTGAAGCATAATGGGGGCAGCATCATGGTGTGGGGATGTTTATTAGCAGAAGGGTCTGGGAGACTAGTCAGGATTGAGGGGAAGATGATTGGAGCAAAGTACAGAGAGATCCTTGATGAAAACCTGCTCCAGAGCGCTCAGGATCTCGAGCGGGGCGAATGTTCACCTTCCAACACGACAACAACCCTAAGCACACAGCCAAGACAATGCAGGAGTTGCTTTGGGACAAGTCTCTGAATGTCCTTGAGTGACACAGACAGAGCCCGGACTTGAACCCGATCGAACATCTCTGGAGAGACCTGAAAATAGCTGTGCAGCGACGCTCCCCATCCGACCTGTAATGACTGCCAAAGGTGCGTATTGGAGTAAAATTAAAAGTAAAAAAATATATAAATAGTAACGTAAAGTACAGATACCCCAAAAACATAAGTACTTTAAACCACTCGCTGGAGGCAATATGTATTTTGAAAACATACTTGATAATTTGATGTTGATGTTTTACTTCATACTATGAGGCATGTCTTACCTTGCTCAAAATCACATCATCACATATGCCAAATACAACAGATGTAGACTTTACCGTGAAATGCTTTCTTTACATATAGGCAAGATCTGACCGTGGTGGCAATTATTTTATAAATACTTCATAGGCAGATAAACTTACAATTTATCCTATAATTTCTACTGACCTGCGTGCTAGTTATGATTTTCATATGTACATTTTTGTGGAAGAGTTTAATTTCAATAATATTTTCATTTCTCAAAATCATTGTCATGTGGTTAATCATTCAAATCTGAATTAAAGTGATACAAATATATAAAAGTTCAAATTCAACTAATGCGAGAGCACCAGCCTTTGCCATATGGACACGCTGATACACCGTGATCCATGGGCGGCTAAAGAAATGAGAGCATGGAACTGATAGCCTAAGAGCCAACGCAGCAGTAGGCCTATAACTTAAATTGTCAACTAAGTAAAAATACATAAAGCCGACAAATAAAAACCTCTCTCTACTCAGCCTCTCTGCCTCCCTTTCTATCTGTCTTGACTTGAGATATCGATAGTGAAGTTCAACATGTGTATCAAATCAATCAACTGAGGTTTCTCTGGCAACCATCTTATCAACTTGCCTACTTCGAGCCCTTAGTTTCCCTTGCCAGTGAGCTCGGGACAAACAGCTGTTTTTGCCCAAGGGAATAGTGTTGAGGTATTTTATGATTTTTCAACTGGATATATGGGATCATCAGATCATGATATGTTGCTCTTTCACACAGAGGCTTGATGATTATCGAGGTGGAGATTGTTGGAAGTTTTTTCAAATTAAACTGGTGAATGCACCAATTTGTAAGTCGCTCTGGATAAGAGCGTCTGCTAAATGACTTAAATGTAAATGTAAATGTAAACTGTCGTTCCTTACAGCAGGCTAACAGGCTATATCATTGTTTGCAATGGGCGTAAAACATTTTTTTTAAACGGACTTCGTTGGCTGTCCTACGTTCCACGCAGCAGACCAGGAACTTCTATGCTCATTGCTCACATGAAGCACTCCAAACAAAAGACAATAAAAACATTTACAAAACTCCTAAATGATGGTTATGAAATAAACCAAAATGGGGGACAGCTGAGTCATTCGGGAGACTCAGCGATATCTTTGCCACAGACCCTTCTTCTTCTTGTCTTAACATTTAAAATTATACTGAAGGTACATTATCTGCACACATATTTGAGATGCTTTTCACTGACAGGTGGGCTGTTTAGAATGGTGTTTTCCCACAAATTGCATTCTGGCAAATATTTGAAAATGACATTTTCTTGGCTGCTTCATTATAGGAGTTGCATATTCTGTTAAGATGAATTACCATAATCTAAATGTGATTCCTGTCATTCTGAGCTCTGTGGATGGACGCCCTAATAGGTTGCGCACCCAATGCATATTAGTCCGATACATTTCTCAAATGGCTGGTAAATTAAAATCTTCTCGTTGTCTGGCGCCACATTTTCCTAACTTAATAAACCCTGATAGTGATATACAGTGAGCTCCAAAAGTGAGAATGTACAATGACTGTAAGCTTAAAGTGCAGACTGTCAGCTTTAATTTGAAGGTATTTTCATCCATATCGACTGAACCGTTTTCTTGTGACTACAAACTCGTTAGAGGCATTTGCTGTTTGTTTTGGTTGTTTCAGATTTTGTGCCCAATAGATATGAATGGTAAATAATGTATTGTGTCATTTTTGAGTCACTTTTATTGTCATTAAGAATATAATATGTTTTTAAACACGTCAACATGCAAGTGGATGTTACCATGATTATGGATAGTCCTGAATGAATCGTGACTAAAGTTACAGCGGGTCAAAGATCATACTTCCCAGACATGCTAAGCTTTCACTATTTCAATAACAGGGGAGGTTAGCATTTTTTTAGGGGTAAGATATTTATGCCTCTGTAACTATCTCACTCATCATTATTCACTCATCTTTCAGGATTATCCGTAATCATGGTAGCATCCACCTTAATGTAGAAGTGTTTAGTCATAGTATAATTTCAAATCCAATGTGCTGGACTACCAAGCCAAAACATAAAAAAAAGTCAGTCTCAATACTTTGAGCTCACATGAGTGATCAAGCTTTAAGAGCTGGGGAGAGGAAGAGGCAGTCCACTCCCTCTGTTCTAGCTCGCTCCATCTCTCTTGCTCTCTATCTCCTTTTCAGGCTGTTTCGCTTAGTCCTGGGGCCCAGCTGGACACCAACGTTACTGCAGTGATTTCTCTGTTGCAGTTCCGAACCTGACTGAGTTTTTTTCCGAAAGCACTAATTCCAACATGGCTCAAAGAGAAGGTTGTTAAAGCAGGGGTTCTGTAGGTCTGCCATTGTTTCAGGTGATCACTTCACAGAGACTAAGGCGAAGAGGTTCTTTGTTGCATATCTCCACAGGCGGACAGGTAGCTGACTTCTGAAGACTTCTGCGGCAAAGCAGGAACATACACACACTCATACTAGAGTAGGTCAGTGCAGGCTAGGTGGGGGGGTTCTTACCCTAATCCATTTTCTTCCTACAAAACAACAAATCTCCCTCGGCTAACCGACTGCTCTATACTGTATTGCTCCTCTACTTGCAACAACTGGAAGAAACAATGCTTGTGCTTCTTATCTTTTGCTTGCTTCTTATCACAGCCTGTGTAAGCCTCTGGAGCTTGTTCCCTCACTGAATCACTGACCCCCTTGGGGGACACCCAAAACGAGGACTGTGCCTCTACGTCTGCGTTGACACAGACAGCCCATTCCTGATATTTATTTCACTAATTGGTCTTTTGACCAATCAGATCATCTCTGAGAAAAGATCTGATCTGAAGTCCAATTAGTGAAAAAAATATTTAGGCTGCCTCTGTAAACACAGCCTATTACATCATGCCCTACACATCACATTCTGAATTTGGTTTCATAAGCAGGACCAAAACAATGTCCCTCTCTTCTTCCTGACTCCATAGTCCAATGGCCCCCTCTTCTTCCTGACTCCATAGTCCAATGGGCACTGTCTGATTGAAGTATGGGAATGAGTGTTGTTTTTTGTGACAGTCTACACAGAGAAATGACAAACACCTCACTCCATTGGGAAAAGGACACACACACACACACACACACACACACACACACACACACACACACACACACACACACACACACACACACACACACACACACACACACACACACACACAGCTAAAATGGATGTCCTGAATTCAGCAGAGGTGAAGCTGCCTTTGGATAAGAACCAGAAGGGGATTACATTTGTTTAAAAGTCGCAATTTTAACAGCGTTACAGCTCCCGACATTTACTGCAGAAAAGGCCCGTTGCTGTTTTATGAATGTGACAAAATGTAAATTACGTTTTTGCAGAACCTTGCCACCTTCCAAACAATATGGTCTCTTTGGAAATCATATTGCTTTTCTAGTGTTGCCATTTGTAAAGGGGAGTGGAATCAGACAAGAGAGGCATGGATGGCGAGAGAGGCAAACAATGCCAAAATGAACCATAAGGATATATGTCGAAGTACTGAATTACAATGTTTTGTGCTGTGAGTTGGAAAATGTTTCGGAGAGAATTTTGAGTAAATTGATTCCCCATCTGAATCTACAATGCAATGCCTTGTTTGTCATTTACAAATAGCTGACGGTAGCAGTATTTAACGTTGCATAGTATTTGGGATATTTTTCTTGAACTGATTTCATTGAGGAACAACACACAACCTTTTTATCTCGACAACATCTCGTTGCTGCTTTCATCAATTGTAAATGTAAGCGTCTCGTCAATGCTTTTTGCTGCCCTCCTCTTTACTCCTACATGACCTCGCGATCAATGGTAATAAAGTAACGGACTAATTGCCTACAAAAAGGTGGATAATGGCCTTCTGGTCTGGCTAGCAGGTCAGGGTTTGATTGCAGTGTTGGTAGATTATGGAACAGGCTTCATTTGGTATGATTCTGATGGTAGAAGACTTTTTCCTCTGCTTATTAGTTATATCAGTGAGTCAAATGGCTTGTCTAGTATGTGATTGTGAATATGAGTCGGAGTTTGTCGGGGAGACCAGTAAAAGTAAGAGGTAATGAGAATCGATTTAATGAATTAGCCAAGTAAGCGTGAATGTGAATCGATTAAATTAATTAGCCAAGTGAGAGAGAATGTGAATCGATTATATGAATTAGCCAAGTAAGAGGGGATATGAATGGATTCAATTAATTAGCCAAGTGAGAGTGAATCGATTCAACTAATTCGCCAAGTGAGAGGGAATGTGAATTGGATTCAATTTGGGATGTGACAAACGGAGAAAAAAAATCTTTGTGTAAAATGCCATTTAAAAAAAAATCGGTTTCCATTAAAACACTAGGAAAAATTCATAAAATTCCATGTGAATTCACAATGCAGGTGTGCTGCTACCAGCAATGGTTTGGGTCTCACGGTGTGTCCCTTTCAGATGATTAAGCACTGCACCTGTACTACTATTAGTCTACCTCAATTCCACCTCGCTAAGTTTGCATTTACTTTTCATTTAACTTGTCAAAGTTTTGCCATACAGGACTTTGCTGCTGTCGCTTGCCTTTCTTCTGCCCTTTTCCCAAAGTTAACGATGATGACACAGTTGTGGCGACAACACAAAAACGTGCATCTTTCATAGCGAGCTAGCGAGGGACGGAGAGAGAGGAGAGGGGCACAATATAGGGAGATTGGCCACCAGGTAGATAGGCCTAGTGCACGGTTCTGACTATCTATGGCAATCAAAAGCTGCATGTTGCAATGGAATGCTGTATCTTGCAATTTCTTGGCATGTAACTTCAGTAAAGCAGGGCCTGTCATCATTGAAAAGGCTAGGATATTCTACACGCAACCGACCGAAGACTGAACACACACTCACATCATTAGCAAAGAGCAAGAGCAGGCGAGCCAGCGCGAGGGAGAGAGAAAAGGGGACAGGCTTGGTATTCTGTATCTCGCAATGTCTTGTATTGCATGCCTCACAAATTCACAAAAGTTTGCCTCTTCCTCTCTGGTTTTATTTAAATTACACAACTTTCCCCAGGCCTTTATAGCCTACTCTCTAGTTAGGCTATAACCCGGAAAGTCATGTTTTGCGATAACTGCACTGATTTTTATTTTGTTGGTTGAAAAATTCAATGAATTCAATGATTCAATGAATTAGCCAAGTGAGAGGGAATGTGAATTTGATTCAATGAATTAGCCAAGTGAGAGGGAATGTGAATTGGATTCAATGAATTAGCCAAATGAGAGGGAATGTGAATTGGATTCAATGAATTAGCCAAGTGAGAGGGAATGTGAATTGGATTCAATGAATTAGCCAAGTGAGAGGGAATGTGAATTGGATTCAATGAATTAGCCAAGTGAGAGGGAATGTGAATTGGATTCAATGAATTAGCCAAGAGAGAGGGAATGTGAATTGGATTCAATGAATTAGCCAAGTGAGAGGGAATGTGAATTGGATTCAATGAATTAGCCAAGAGAGAGGGAATGTGAATTGGATTCAATGAATTAGCCAAGTGAGAGGGAATGTGAATTGGATTCAATGAATTAGCCAAGAGAGAGAGAATGTGAATTGGATTCAATGAATTAGCCAAGTGAGAGAGAATCATTAACACACGACGTGTTAATTTGAACACGAGTGTGTGCACGTGGATAAAATCATGCAATCATTGCGATCAACTGTTGTGCCCTCCTAGACCAAGGTGCACTGCACATTAAGGCAGGGTGTGTTATTTATGCATTTCATAATTGCGGTGCGGTGTGCCTGGCTGGAGGACTGAGAGCTGTGCCTCCTCATCTTGGCCCATTAACTTCCTTTTAATGCCTCGCAACGGTGAAGAAGCTATCCATTACACTTCCTCTCTCCCACGACGTCGGACGAGCTGATTGACTTTTAAGGTAAGAGTTTGACTAAGTTAAGATGGGCATTGCACATTGATGTCATTGACACCACATTGGACATTGATGTCAACTAGTATTGAGAGAAGTTTTCACAACATATTTAAGGAGAGCTGGGGCTGTTTAGCACCTGGTTGAATAGGGCATAAAGGTGATTTATAGACGACAACAACACTAAAAGAGTTATGGAGTATTAGTTAGGCAAGGACCATACCTGTTTCTGTAAGGATGGGGGGAATGGGAAAAAAGAGGGGTGTTGTTCCCACCCTCATCTGGCAGCATCAGGACCCTACACCACACTATGGATGGGGGGAAATGAAAAGGGGATGTAATAAATGAATAAATAAAAAGGCAACGTCGAGCCATTTTCATAAAAGCTCATTAACTTTTATTTGCGGCAGAAGATGTCGTCGTAATTAAAATAACAGAGATTGGGCTAATGAAATTACAATAAACACTGGCAGAGTGGAACTACGCATAATAATAGGGGGCTCTCGCCTTCCTGCCACAGACTAACAGGAGATTACTGGCACATGACCGTTCAAGGAGATTGAGATAGGTTCCTCATCAGAGTGTGTGTGCGTTCAAATAATAGATTTGGGTTATAGAAATGTATGATAGTAGCAAGCTAGTGTTTTCTGAAAAACCATCAGTGAGCTGTCAGATATCAAGCTACTGCTGAGAGTGTGTGTGTGTGTGAACGTGTGTGTGTGTGTGTCACGAGAATTTTCATTCCCAATGATAATAACTAACAATCAATTAAGCTTTGACCAATCCCCGAGGTAGGCAAAGACTCAGTTTATGCAAAGGGTCCGTAAAGTTTATTCACGAGAACGTTCTAAAGTCAAAATACAAAGAACATGTAATTTTATAACTCACTCCCTCCCTACTTACACACATACCTACACACTAACATTAGATAGCCTACGCACATACATGCACACAAACAGTAGGTGGGATGTATCCTTCCCCATAGTTCTCACCACTGTTTATCACTACCAAGCTGGCAGTTCCATCCCTCCGAGATTAGAGGGACCTTGATGGGACTCCCTTTCCTGCCGTAAGTTTCTCAGAGTTCTAGCCAGGTCAGGTCAGACACAGTTTAATTGTTCTCGGTATATTCTTAGTCACACACACACACACATTTCTACTTGACTCGACCAAACCTTATTAGACTGAAGTTTATCACTCTAATTCATTATACATGTTACAGAATCAAATAATTGCTAATAGTTACGTTTGTCTAATTATTCATTATATATGTCACATAATGTCATAATTACGTTTCAGGGTGGAAATGTTTAGTCATTACCTTTAAACATATAAATTCCCTTATCAGTGTGTGAACATGGTTATAGCCTACTTCATGAAGTTCACACTCCCCTGTCCTAGTCAATGTGTTATTGACTGTCTGGGATCAGTATGGTATCATTTACATGTCCATTTACATGTCCAGTCTATGAGCTATGTGTGTCCCTTGCCGTTACTCACATGTACAAACGTGTTAAATGGACAAAGCTCTTCAACAACCCCAGGAATCCATTTACAATCAATCTAATAACCTTAATGGGCTAGTATCAAATCCCCTTCTATCCTACCAACCCCTTCTGCCCTTCAGAAGACAATCAAGTAATTCAATT
The DNA here is from genome assembly GCF_901001165.1 of Salmo trutta. Classification (NCBI taxonomy): domain Eukaryota; kingdom Metazoa; phylum Chordata; class Actinopteri; order Salmoniformes; family Salmonidae; genus Salmo; species Salmo trutta. Next base: position 10,025,193 of record NC_042964.1, read on the forward strand.
ACTGCAAATTATAATGAGGTATGGAAATGACTGACCGTTATTTTTTCAAATATAGCTGGATGTGTTTAATTAAAATGGGATTTTCAAAATCAGGCCTATGACTGCGACCCTCCACTCTAACTAACCTCTCACTGTAGATACCTGGCCCTCCACTCTACCTAACCTGTTACTGTAGATACCTGGTCCTCCACTCTACCTAACCTGTTACTGTAGATACCTGACCCTCCACTCTACCTAACCTGTTACTGTAGATACCTGGCTCTCCACTCTACCTAACCTGTTACTGTAGATACCTACCCCTCCACTCTACCTAACCTGTTACTGTAGATACCTGGCCCTCCACTCTACCTAACCTGTTACTGTAGATACCTGGCCCTCCACTCTACCTAACCTGTTACTGTAGATACCTACCCCTCCACTCTACCTAACCTGTTACTGTAGATACCTGGCCCTCCACTCTACCTAACCTGTTACTGTAGATACCTACCCCTCCACTCTACCTAACCTGTTACTGTAGATACCTGGCTCTCCACTCTACCTAACCTCTTACTGTAGATACTTGGCCCTCCACGCTACCTTACCTGTTACTGTAGATACCTGGCCTTCCACTCTTCCTAACCTGTTACTGTAGATACCTGGCTCTCCACTCTACCTAACCTGTTAGATACCTGGCCCTCCACTCTACCTATCCTGTTACTGTAGATACCTGGCCCTCCACTCTACCTAAACAGTTACTGTAGATACCTGGCCCTCCACACTTCCTAACCTGTTAGATACCTGGCCCTCCACTCTACCTAACCTGTTACTGTAGATACCTGGCCCTCCACTCTACCTAACCTGGTAGATACATGGCCATCCACTCTACCTAACCTGTTACTGTAGATACCTGGCCCTCCACTCTACCTAACCTGTTACTGTAGATACCTGACCCTCCACTCTACCTAACCTGTTACTGTAGATACCTGGCTCTCCACTCTACCTAACCTGTTTCTGTAGATACCTGGCCCTCCTATCTTCCTAACATGTTACTGTAGATACCTTGCCCTCCACTCTACCTAACCTGTTACTGTAGGTACCTGACCCTCCACTCTACCTAACCTGTTACTGTAGATACCTGTCCCTCCACTCTACCTAACCCGTTACTGTAGATACCTGGCCCTCCACTCTACCTAACCTGTTACTGTAGATACCTGTCCCTCCACTCTACCTAACCTGTTACTGTAGATACCTGTCCCTCCACTCTACCTAACCCGTTACTGTAGATACCTGTCCCTCCACTCTACCTAACCCGTTACTGTAGATACCTGTCCCTCCACTCTACCTAACCTGTTACTGTAGATACCTGGCCCTCCACTCTACCTAACCTGTTAGATACCTGGCCCTCCACTCTACCTAACCTGTTAGATACCTGGCCCTCCACTCTACCTAACCTGTTAGATACCTGGCCCTCCACTCTACCTAACCTGTTAGATACCTGGCCCTCCACTCTACCTAACCTGTTAGATACCTGGCCCTCCACTCTACCTAACCTGTTACTGTAGATACCTGACCCTCCACTCTACCTAACCTGTTACTGTAGATACCTGGCCCTCCACTCTACCTAACCTGTTAGATACCTGGCCCTCCACTCTACCTAACCTGTTACTGTAGATACCTGACCCTCCACTCTACCTAACCTGTTACTGTAGATACCTGACCCTCCACTCTACCTAACCTGTTACTGTTGATACCTGGCCCTCCACTCTACCTAACCTGTTACTGTAGATACATGGCCATCCACTCTACCTAACCTGTTACTGTAGATACCTGGCCCTCCACTCTACCTAACCTGTTACTGTAGATACCTGACCCTCCACTCTACCTAACCTGTTACTGTAGATACCTGGCTCTCCACTCTACCTAACCTGTTAGATACCTGTCCCTCCACTCTACCTAACCTGTTAGATACCTGGCCCTCCACTCTACCTAACCTGTTACTGTAGATACCTGGCCCTCCACTCTACCTAACCTGTTACTGTAGATACCTGGCCCTCCACTCTACCTAACCTGTTACTGTAGATACCTGGCTCTCCACTCTACCTAACCTGTTAGATACCTGTCCCTCCACTCTACCTAACCTGTTAGATACCTGGCCCTCCACTCTACCTAACCTGGTAAATACATGACCCTCCACTCTACCTAACCTGTTACTCTAGATACCTGGCCCTCCACTCTACCTAACCTGGTACTGTAGATACCTGGCCCTCCACTTCACCCTAACCTGTTACTGTAGATACCTGGTCCTCCACTCTACCTAACCTGTTACTGTAGATTCTTGTCCCTCCACTCTACCTAATCTGTTAGATACCTGCCCTCCACTCTACCTAACCTGTTACTGTAGATACCTGGCCCTCCACACTTCCTAACCTGTTAGATACCTGGCCCTCCACTCTACCTAACCTGTTACTGTAGATACCTGGCCCTCCACTCTACCTAACCTGTTACTGTAGATTCTTGTCCCTCCACTCTACCTAATCTGTTAGATACCTGTCCCTCCACTCTACCTAACCTGTTACTGTAGATACCTGGCCCTTCACTCTACCTAATCTGTTAGATACCTGTCCCTCCACTCTACCTAACCTGTTACTGTAGATACCTGGCCCTCCACTCTACCTAACCTGTTAGATTCCTGGCCCTCCACTCTACCTAACCTGTTAGATACCTGGCCCTGTGCCATAGATTTAGGAGAGATTTGTCAGCTCCAATGTGTGTACTGATATCCTGCCAGTCTGTTTGTTGGCTCATTCCCTGTGTAGGTCATAACAGATGCCCTCTCTGTCCCGCCACCAGAACCTCTATTACTCTCTCCTGCAAACACACCAATCACTCTCTCTCCTACCTCACTATCCCATTCCCCACCTCTCTATCTCTGTCTCGCACACAAGCGCACGCACATACTCCCGCACGTGCACACACACACACACGTAGCTCCGTCTCTTTCTTTTACACACATTTCCGCAGCCACACACAGACTTGTTGCCCTGACCTGTGTGTGTGATGTGCCAGACGGTCGCACTCTTTAAATATGGACACTCTGCCCTTTCACCTCTCTGACCTGCATAAGTGTGAATAATTCCCCATAGGGAGATATTAATATACAAAGCATGGGGCAGAAGGAAAATAGTTGATATCATCATCTAAACGACTGTGCCCTGAGTCTAAGTGTTAATCATGAAATGATGTCATGTTCAGGAGAGCCTTAAAGGAGATTACAGCATAATCCATTACTGTTATAGAGGTCACGGTCAAGTGTGGATCCACACTAGAACAGCAGTCAATGTGAAGCACTATGTATGTCTTCCACTGTGTGTATAAAAGCTCATTACTCAGTGGTGGATGTGAACCCACTATAAAGCATGACTTCTGAATGACATCTGACGTGTCTATAAAGGCCCCATAAAGAGTTTGTGAAGGCTGAATCTTTCTGATACTCCTGTCACGGTGCTGACAAGAGACGGACCAAGGCGCAGCGTTTGTTGAGTTCCACATATTTATTTAAAGTGAAACTTCTTCAACCAAAACAATAAACAAGCAACACACGTGACTACGTGGTGTAACAAGAACCACCACAAACAAACAATATCCCACAAACACAGGTGGGAAAAATGCCTACCTAAATATGATCCCCAATTAGAGGCAACGATTACCAGCTGCCTCTAATTGGGAACCATACAACACCAACATAGAAATATTGAACTAGAACACCCCCTAGTCACGCCCTGACCTACTACACCATAGATAACCAAGAGCTCTCTATGGTCAGGGCGTGACAGCTCCTTTCCCTGCGTCTGTCAATTATAAAATGTGCTTGTCTCCTCATGTACAATTTGACAACTGATAGGTCTAATATTGTCACTCATCAGATTATTGTCAATGTAATATTGTCTATAAGCTAACTCTTATGTGTGAAATTAGTTTTGGTATAGTTTAGGTTTAGTTTCGATGGGCCGGCTGTGCAGGCTGACTGGTATTGTTTTTTCCCACTCATCAACTTGGATAGAGTCAAGGATATGTTTTCCATTATTCTAAAGGCGTACTGCAACACATAGCATTTTTGCGTAGTTTGTTTAAAGTGGAACCGGGGAAAGAATAAGAGCATGATACTGAAGTTGAATGAGGATTCAGGGTCATGCAGAGCTGAGTCTCACTGCATCCACTGAGCCTCCTGTTCCTGGCCATCATTAGATAGGCTGCATACAGGACAAGGGCCTTATTACTGATCACTTAATCTCTACTGAAGGACAAGCTAGCCTCTCTGCTCTCTCTGCAGAACGAACCTAAATTCTCTCTAGCTACTCAGCTACAAATGCGGGTCTGAAGTGTGATCCTGACCGTTAGATCAAAACAGAATATAACAAATGTACATGTGCACGTACACATGCATTCAGGCACACACACAGACTGTTTTTATGTTTTCTCTGGCTGAGATGGCCTGTATCGATTTCCTGTCATTATGTTTGTAACTGTAAAGGGGTTAGATGGTAAGGTACCAGGAGTCATAGACATAATTTAGCTATGTTCATGACCCAGTGTAAAAATAAAACACAACATTCTGAAACCCCAAATGACTTAGCTTGTAAGTTTGGAGGTCTTCGCAGTGTACTTTATTTGGACCTTCAGAAGAAGTTGTCTCTTTGACACAATAGCGAAAAATAGACCCTGTCACCTGAAGGAATGGTTTGCTAGACATGTCCAAGCTGCTGAGGAATCTTTATGACAGGAGCTTGTCTACTTGATTTTGCTCTTGACACTCCCAACCAGTCACTGGACGTTATACACTTTGGACCCTCTACAACAGAGATCATCAACTACATTTAGCCGTGGGACGATTTGTCCTTGAGCGGATGGTCAGGGGGCCTGAACATAGTTATAAATAATTTGTACACTGCAAATTGACCGCAAGAATCCCAAACAGATATAGTATTTCACAAAAACAGAATAATTTCAAACCTTGATTTCACTGGGATACGATCACATAGAGTACCTACAGAAAGTATTCAGACCCCTTGTCTTTTTCCACATTTTGTTACGTTGTAGACCTATTCTAATATGGATTCAATTTAATAAAATACTCAGCAATCTGCACACAATACCCCATAATGACAAAATGAAAACAGGTTTTTCAAAATTTTTGCAAATGTATTAAAAAAACAAAACAGAAATAGCTTATTTACTTATGAATTCAGAACCTTTGCTATGAGACTCGAAATTGAGCTTAGTTGCATCCAGTTTCCATTGATCGTCCTTTAGATGTTTCTACAACTTCATTGATTGGAGTCCACCTGTAGTAAATTCAATTGATTGGACATGATTTGGAAAGGCACACACCTGTCTATATAAGGTCCCACAGTTGACAGTCATAGCAAAAACCAATCCATAAGGTTGAAGAAATTGTCCGTAGAGCTCTGAGACAAGATTATGTCAAGGCACAGATCTGTGGAAGGGTACCAAAAATGTCTGCAGCATTGAAGGTCCCCAAGAACACAGTGGCCTCCATTCTTAAATGGAAGAAGTTTGGAACCACCAACTCTTCCTAGAGCTTGTTGACCGGCCAAACTGTGCAATCAGGGGAGAAGGGCCTTGGACAAGGAGGTGACCAAGAACCCGATGGTCACTCGGACAGAATTCTAGAGTTCCTCTGTGGAGATGGGAGAACCTTCCAGAAGGACAACCATCTCTGCAGCACTCCACCAATCAGGCCTTTATGGTAAAGTGGCCAGACGGAAGCCACTCCTCAGTAAAAGACATGACAGCCCTCTTGGAGTTTGCCAAAAGGCACCTAAAGGCCAAGATTGAACTATTTGGCTGGAATGCCAAGCGTCATGTCTGGAGTAAACCTGGCACCATCCCTACGGGGAAGCATGGTGGTGACAGCATCATGCTGTGGGAATGTTTTTCAGCGGCAAGGACTGGGAGACTAGTCAGGATCGAGGCAAAGATAAACAGAGCAAAGTCTAGCTAGATCCTTGGACCTCAGACTGGGGGCGACGGTTCACTTTCCAACAGGACAACGACCCTAAGCACACAGCCAAGACAATGCAGGAGTGGCTTCGGGCCAAGTCTCTGAATGTCCTTGAGTGGCCCAGCCAGAGCCCTGACTTGAACCCTATCTAACATATCTGGAGAGACCTGAAAATAGCTGTGCAGCAACGCTCCCCATCCAACCTGACAGAGCTTGAGAGGATCTGCAGAGAAGAATGGGAGAAACTCTCCAAATAAAGGTGTGCCAAGCTTGTAGCGTCATACCCAAGAAGACGTGAGGCTGTAATTGCTGCCAAAGGTGATTCAACAAAGTATTGAGTAAAAGGTCTGAATACCCTTCTCCCCCGATTGCTCAGTTTGGCCGGGCGGCCAGCGCTAGGAAGAGACTTGGTGGTTCCAAACTTCTTCCATTTAAGAATGATGGAGGCCACTATGTTCCTGGGGACCTTCAATTCTGCAAACATTTTTTTGGTACCCTTCCACAGATCTTTGCCTTGACACAATCCTGTCTCGGAGACAATTCCTTCGACCTCATGGCTTAGTTTTTGCTCTGACTTGCACTGTCAACTGTAGGATCTTATATAAACAGGTGTGTGCCTTCCCAAATCATGTCCAATCAATTGAATTTACCACAGGTGGACTCCAATCAAGTTGTTGAAAGATCTCAATGATGATCAATGGGAAAAGGATGCACCTGAGCTCAGTTTCGAGTCTCATAGCAAGGAGTCTGAATACTTACGTAAAGAAGGTATTTTTCTTTTTATAAATTTGCAAACATTTCTAAAAAGCTGTTTTCGCTTTGTCATTATGGGGTATTATCTGTAAATTGATGAGGAAAAAAATGTGATACATTTTAGAACAAGGCTGTAATGTAACGCAAATGTGGAAAATGTCATGTGGTCTGAATACATTCCGAATGCACTGTATTTTCACTCTCATCTCAGAGGAACATTTTCTCAAGGTTGATTGTATCTTGAAACACAGACATTGACCATTCACACATCCACAGATGTGTTATGTTATGGTGATATACAGTAGCTATGGTGTCTGTGTCACCAGTTACTGATTATACAGCAGTGGAAGCTGATGGATGGAGCTATAGGGAGGGGGGGGGCTCATTGTAATGGCTGGAATGGAATCAATGGAACGGAGTCAAAAATGTGGTTTCCGTATGTTCAATGCGTTCGATACCATTCCATCCATTACAATGAGCCCGTCCTCCCACCAGCCTCCACTGCTATACATTATAGCTGACTCATTTTTTCCTTCTCATCCTGAGTCTGTCATTGGAACTGTAGCATGCTGTAAAATGGCTAAGCTCCAAAATGTACTATGGTAAGACAGATCACTGTGTTTTTCCATACAGTCTTGATCCAGTCTCCCTTTCCTCAGGCCACTAAAGACTTGTTATGTCCCAAAAATTTCTCTGGAATACCAGAGAGCAGAGAACAACAGACCTCCCAGGCCTGTTTATGTCAGATCAGACATTTTAAAACAGGCCCTCTCTCTGTGACACTGTTTCTTCGGGGGGCGCTGAACACTAACGGTTCGTATACAATACATTTGAATTTACCGTTGAATTATCCTCTGGTGTTAGAGGCTCCACCACAGGCCTTCCATGCCTGACCCAAGCCCCCGAACCTGGCTTCATTACAGTCAAGAGATGACTCTTTCTCAAGTTATTCATCTTCCCTTATCGATGAACCCTGCCAGAAGCCATTCAGAGGAAAGCTGTGGTTTCTGCCTCTGTCGTTGTGGATGGGTGGATTTTTAATCTGAAGGGCAGGCTTGTCCCTGGTAATGAACATAGGAAGTAGTACGCAATTCAAGTTGATTGAATTAAGGTTTGTTGCCCATGGGAGTTCAAAGGGGCTACGGAAGGGGGTCAGCACATTTTGTTATCAAATCAAACTTTATTGGTCGTATACAGAGTTGGGCAGATGTTAAAAAATAACATTTTAAAAATACATAGTGAGTACAGCGAAATGTTTGTGTTGTCATCTCTAATTGATAACTACAATGTCCTCTTGAGGTGCTTGTGTGACAGTCTTTTCAAAACTACAGTATATATTTGTGTTCATTTTGGTGATTTAGTGGTTTTGTCTTGATTGCAAATACTTTAAGCATTTTATCTGAGAACAGTTCTGGCATTTTGAATTTGCAGAATGTTTCATTGGAATCATCTTGTGAAAAAGAAAAAGAAGGATATATGTAACACATCGCTCGGCATTAACGCCTCGGCTTTGAGAAAAGGCTTTTGGAAACTAATCGATACACTCCAATCTCAGCTCTCATACAAAGCTGACAGAAACCCAAGAAATAATACCAGAAACACACCACACCTATACCATCAGGGGATTTTGCTAAATGTTTATCCTCCAATGTATAATCTACCAGAAATGGCTAGAAAATCTTCTCTCCCTCCTATACTAGTTCATTTTCAATAGGATGATTGTGATTCCTCCATCCATTTTGTAATCCCCTCCCCTGGTCCTCATCTCACGGCCACCACCGGGAGGATCCAGACAAAGTCCCATTAGCTTCACTTGACTCCTCCGGTTGTAATCGGCTCTGTTGGGTCACTGTGTTTTGCAAGATTTCCCTTGCCTACGGTTAATAGTTTGGAAGACAGAGAGAGTGGTACAACCACTTAGAGATTACAGCAAATCAACCCACAATGCCACCTTTCTGGATACACAGCCGTTTTTCTGTAACCCTGGCGGTAATGCTGAAGTCTCTAAACTTCAGTGGGTGGTTTTTTCGCAGTGCCCTGACATAAATGTGTCAATGTTGCACTCTGCACACATCCTGTTGATTTGAGTTTAAAGGGGACAGTTTCAATGCATTTTTTTTTAAAGAAGTGACAAACAAAAATTCCCATGCCGACATAAACATGCAAACAGTAGTACATTTAACATCACAATGTTATGTCTAAATGGGAATTCTTATGTCTGCTACTGCTTCAGAAAATGCAGTGCAATTAGTCCCATTTAACTCAGATCCACATGATGTGTAGTGACTGCAACTTTGACAAAATGATGCCAGGGCAATGCGAAAACTTGATTAGCTCAATCCTTACTCAATCGAGGATCATAGTTGTTATTATTAAACATTATTATAAATGTTGTATTGTAGATATGTAGTGGTGTAATATATGATGTACTGTTTTAGTTTTAGTTTTACATGTTATTTAAGTACCTTAATGTGTTTGGACCTCAGGAAGAGTAGCTGCTATTGTCACTAAATCAGCCCCTTTTGGTCTTCCAGTCTCTTTCAATTCATTACAAGTTGAATAAGATTGCATTGGTGTGAACTTTATAACAGGGAACCAGTAAGAGTGGGAAAAGTTTGAATCGACACAGGCAATTTAAGAGGGGATCGACGCTTGTAAGGAGAAGGGGGGAGAGATTAAGAGATTTGTAGTCTCCCTTCGCTGTTCCTTTTTTATTAGCCCCCCCCCCCGCCGCCCCGCCCGGCTTTTTGTTCTATGGTCTTGTCTGTTTTTCGTCTGCTAGTCCCCCTTTCAATCATTGTGCTGTCGTTTCTCTCACCTTCTCCGACACTCTCTATCTGGTACTCTCTGTCCATCTGTCTCTGTCTTGGACTCTCTCTGTCCATCTATCTCTGTCTTGGACTCCCTCTGTCCATTTGTCTCTGTCTGGGACTCTCTCTGTCCATTTGTCGCTGTCTCCAACTGTCTCATCTGGTCTCGGTTTCAGCCTCCACTGAGTTCTCCATAGGGACTCCATATGGACAATACTATAGATTATTCAATCACAGCCGTCAAATGTCGATCACTATTTCACAGCAGGTGACATTTAGTGATGAAATTGCGACTTGATACTGTGGTAGTAATACATCTATAATGTTCCCTCCTGTGTATATTTGGACTGCATAGTATCTGTATTGTGACTGAACATCCCTCTATGACAAACGGTGAACATTACATGTTTGAATGAGATTTAATCAGGATGTTCTTATATATAGGGGATCTTGTCCCTACTCTACCATTTTGGTCTCCCTGATTCCATTTGTTGGGTACGCTAAGGACCTTCTTCTTCTAGATATTGCAAGATAGCAGTGGGTTTTCTACCAAATGTAATATGATGATTCAATAGACAAGATGGATACAGATATGAAACAGAAATTGAGCTTAGGTTGTGTTGTCATTCAAAACCAATAAGAAGGACAAATAAATTGCGGGAATGAAAAACACCATCGAAAAAAAGGTGGCAAGGACATGTTGGAGTACATATTAAAACCTTACACGGGGGAGGAGAAGGCAGAAAAGTCAAGGAGAAAATGAAATGGTGAAAACACAATAAATTAGAGACAGCGAGGGAGAGGGGGAGAGCGGAGACTTGTTTTTTCACACTGTCTCCTCCAGCAAACCATCTGCCTGTTCTTCTTCTTCCACTCTTTTATTCATTAATCCGTTCTTTTTACACAACAATCCCAATTTGGGTCGTCTGCTGCAAAGTGTAGGTGTTTGTTTGGCCCGAGGCCAATGTTAACAGACTAAACTAAGGAAGTGAAATGTGGGTGAACGCACATCGATCAAAGGAGAAATGCTGCTGCGCTCCTTGCAATCAAAACAGGGGCGCCCTGGGTCGAACTTTCTAGTGTTTATCAAAGGGCTAAGCCGTAATCAGTGCGGTGAATTCTGGGTATGATCATGGCATATAGGAGACGGGGTGTTCCTGTCAAAGAGAAACTGCTGTTTCTCAAGTTTCCAGGTGTTATGATTCAGTGACTCATTCTCTGTTATCTATCTATCACATTTTGAGTTTTGCGTAAACAAATCCAGCGTCATTTAAAAGGCATGGTTGCTTCCAGTACATCTGCATGCTGTTTGTGATAGGTATTTTCAAAATGTTTGTTATTAATAGTTTTCACTGTCTCTAGGCCTTGGCTCTGCTCATGACACAGCGCTGTCCAAACTTCTCTCCTTCTGCTCCTTCTCCCTTCCTGCCTCTCCTCCCTCCTCCATCCTGCCTCTCCTCCCTCCTTCTCTTTCCTCCCTCCTGCCTCTTTTGCCTCTCCTTTCCTCCCTCTGCCCTCCTGCCTCTCCTCGCTCCTTCTCCTCCCTCCCTCCTGCCTCTCCTCCCTCCTCTTTCCTCCTCTCCTGCCTCTTCTCCCTCTTCTCCCTCCCTCTCCCCTCCTGCCTCTAATTTCTCATCTCAGAGATAAGCCTTTTGCCAGCTTTTCTTACCCTCTCATCCCTCTCTCTCTCCCTCCTTATCTCTCTCTCCCTCCTCCCTCCCCCTCACTCTCCTCCTCCTCACTCTTTCCTCCCTATATCTCCTTCCTTCCCTCCCTCTCTCCTTGTCTCTCTCGCTGTGCAGAGTTAAGGTTGGCTCTCCCTAGTGGGTTCTTGGTGTCGATACTAATATGCGGCTATCATCGATGAACTGTCAGACCCCCTCTCCTCCGTCCCTCCCTCCCTTCCTACCCCGTCCCCCGACCTTCCAGACATACTGGAGCTTCTATCAGAAATGTATTATACGCCGCAGTTATGAATGCGTGAGCCTACATTTTAACTTTTTGAAATAACTAACCACATAGCAGTACACTACTATTAGGGGTAGTTTTAATTACGTGGATTGAATTACTCTTCTTTAATGATATAGCGGAATATAAAATACTGACCCTCATTTCGAACAGTTCTTACTTTCTAATTTGGAAAAGCAAAATTTTTGTAATCTTACAACATAGACCTACATTATATGGTATTAGTGTTGACTTATATGGTGTAGAAATCCAATAGCTAGCTTATAAAACAATAATTAAGCTATGGTGATATACAGTGCCTTCAGAAAGTTTTCACACCCCTTGACTTAAAAAAATAATTTTGTTACAGTCTGAATTTAAAATGGATTAAATGTAGATTTTTTTGGTCACTGGCCTACTGTAACGATTGGCGTCGGGTGATGAGGAAGCAGACCAAAACGCAGCTGGGAGCGAACACATGTTTATTCTTACACTGAATTAAACACGTACACAAAACCAAGAAAATGCCTGATCATTAACTGCTCAAACAAAAGAGACAACAACCCACAAACATCGTGGGGGGAAAAGGAACTTAAATATGATTCCCCAAGCAGAGGCAACTAGCGACAGCTGTCTCTGATTGGGAATCGACAGAACCCAACATAGAAATACGCCCCAAAGCAAGGCTATACCCAAAACATAGAAAATAAACTATAGAAATGCCACACCCTGACCAAAATAGAAGAGTTCACCTGGTCAGGGCGTGACACCTACACACAATACCCCATCATGTCAAATTTTTGGTCAAATCTTGAGTCAATAAATATTCAACTCCTTTGTTATGGCAAGCCTAAATAAGTTCAGGAGTAAAAATAAGTGGAACAGACAGCATTTTCAACTACTTTGTAGATATGAAACAAACAGACAATTATAATATCATGCAAAAATATGTTCTATTTGTATAGAAATTCTGTGACATAGCATAGAGTCATGCATTGTTGTCAGAATAGATGGATGCAGTTCAATGCATGGTTAATATAATTCATCAATACATTTCTTGGTAGTCCAACAAGTATTGTTATCAAGTTATAAATTGCAGCTGGCATTGTTTTCTTCCTCCAGCCATTTGGGATGCACTGTTTCAGTCTCAATGACTCAATATTTGGGACAAAAACAAACAAAGGTAATGCTAACTAAGGCTGGGAATGTACAATGAAACTCGCAAGGTCAAGGATCACAAGTCAGTCATAATGTGGCTAATAGGCTAGCTTATCTATTTATGTAGCAATTTCTTTACCAAGCTAAAAACACAGAGCCTAACGTTAGCCTTTATCAGTGCCATTTTGACGACCACCAAGAATCTGAACATGTTTCAGAGGGTTTATCTACCGTTCCCTCTATAGATTTTAGCTCATCTCGTTCTGGCTCGCATTAGTTTGTCATCTTGTCGTTGATGACGTGCATAGGCAACTGAGGGGGGGGGAGCCTACCTTTTCATAGTTGTTTGATCAATAGGATTGTGACGTTCCCAAATGTAATAGGACACCCATGGTATTTACATATTTGCAGAAATCCATTCAGGTGTATTTTGTTTCTTTTGGCGAATGCGTTCTAGTGATCTAAAGTCGCGCTGTTGCTACTGACTGTAAACACACAGTCCAGTTCAAAGTGAATGATGCCCGACCCGTGTGGCAAATGGCTTATTTGCATATAGGTCTACTGTAGCTCAGATTGGCTATGGTACACAGATGTTTTTATTAGGTTTTAATTACTGCAGTGTATATTGTCCAAACACACGTCTGCTTTCCCATATTGCTGTAGGATTTTCACACATGCCTTACTCTATGTCATTCCCAAACATTCTATGAATGTATGAACATGGGAAAATGACCATACCTAAGTGCTTGCTTGTCAGAAAATGTTTTTAAAAAGTGTCATATACTTCCTGGGGGTTTATATTAACAGATTGTCAGTTCGCATAATGGGCTCTATTTTCGGCTGGCGTTAAGGCGGTATCATCAAACACACATTAGTTTGCAATTTCGTCATGAAAAATTGCCGCACTGGCATTTTCCTGCCCTAACGCCAGGTTTGGCCATTTACCTGTCTTATATCAGCTCGCTTGCGCTCAGATGGGCGCAGTGGAAATATTGGTGGTGTGTCCTTAAAAACCCATGCAGCACTGATAGGGATATTTAAGACCAACCAAAAGTTGGTTTTAGCGGTAACGCATGGATTTTGACAGCGGAAACGCAACCTATCTAGCCGTGTTGCACACTGCCCATAATGCGCATGGAACAAGAGTAATCCAATGCGCTTTTGGTGCCTGTATACTTCGTATTTAGAACATAAAAAGTTTTGTTTTATTTGATTAAAAACCAATTATAGCCTCCCCTCTCAATTAAGCGCTTTTTTCTGTATGCCCAATGCAATCGCGAAGTAGTCATGGCTGTCAAAAAAGGGTTTGGCTCCTGAGACCGCTTGGAAATACACCTTAATCACCAAAGCTTTATTAAAATGTCAAGTTTCAGAGGAGTAAAACAGTGAGCTGACATTCCCTTTTTTATCTATGCATTGTAGACAGGCCCACATTATTTTAGCCATGCAGGTCCCGTTTTGGACGTGCGTAAAACCCGCTCCATGATGTAGGCTACGTGTCTATGCCCATCATGAAACGAGAGATGAGTACCTCGGTGAATACTGGTGAACCTTGTATTTACAAGTTATCTGTAACCTGTAAAAATAGCTTGTTTTCCGTTTCACATATTCAAAACCCAAGCCCTCTCTAAGGCCTACTATAACGAAGCCTGGTTCAACAGCAATGAGTGTGTTTTTCGTTTAATTGTATTTATTTGAAATAACCACCTTCCTGTTTTAAAGGTTACAATATCCGTGGCACGCAATGCAACTTCTGGAGATGTGTGAATGCGATGTGATCTGTAACATGGTTCCGATCATGTTCAGAAAACATAGGCCTTTGTCCAGCTACTGTGAAAAATGTGGATGTGCATAAAACCCATCATAGTCTGCATTGTTTTAATATTATATTCCCACGGGGAGAAATTATGGTGCCTGTAAGTGTGACATAGTCTATTTAAAACAAGTTGTTGGTTTGTTTTGTTTAGAATTTGATTAGAATTATTTGTTCTCTATTTAGGCCTTATCAATAATAAATGTAATCTTGCTTATTGACAATGTTTGGCATGTCCTTGCTCAGCCATAATGTAATTTATAGTACGCCTTGCCCCTATATCTGTATGAATGCTATAGAAGACATGCAATTCCTTAGAACAATGTGGACTGCAAATGGTTGAAGATAACATATTTAGCAAAGATATGTGAACATTTAGTTTCTGTAAGCCGTTTAACACACTGTAAATGACTAACATTTTAATTGAACTTAATTCCGAGGCAATACATAAAATACTTTAAATATACAACTTGAAGCAACCACATATTTCACCATGGAGCACGTTCTGATTGGCCAGTGAGGGGCCAAGCATCGACACACCCACAACTTCTTTATTAATTAAAACCCAGCCCTTTCGCGGCAGCAAGTGTACCGATAATTGTAATAGTGGAAATAGATAAATTGTTTCTGCCACACCCCTGAACCTATAGCACTACTGCTTGCCCTTAGATTTACCATTGTGTTAGGTTTCTTAAAAGCCTCTTGCCGCTCCGATCCCGTTAGCGGGATCAACAGCCAGTGAAAAAATCAGAGCGCCATATTCAAAACCAAATCTAATAATTTCTATTTCTCAAACATAGAACTATTTTACACCATTTTATAGATACACTTCTCCTGAATCGAACCACATTGTCCGATTTCAAAAAGGCTTTACAGCGAAAGCAAAACATTAGATTATGTTAGGAGAGTACATCGACAAAAACAACCACACAGCCATTTTCCAAGCAACTAGCATGCATCACAAATACCCAAAACACAGCTAAATGCAGCAGTAACCTTTGACCATCTTCATCAGATGACACTCCTAGGACATCATGTTACACAATACATGCATTTTTTGTTTGATAAAGTTCATATTTATATATAAAAACAGCATTTTACATCGGCGCGTGACGTTCAGAAAATATTTTCCCTCAAATACTGCCGGTAAATCAGCGCCACAATTTACAAAAATACTTGTCATAAACATTGATACAAAATTAAACTGTCATTCAAAGAATTATAGATGAACATCTCCTTTATGCAAACGCTATGAAAGATTTCAAAAAAGTTTCACGAGGAAAGCACTCTTTGCAATAATCTGAGTACTGAGCTCAGAAAAATACACTAGGCTATACAGATAGCCGCCATCTTGGAGTCATCTAAAATCATACATTGCATTAGAAATATTCCCTTACCTTTGATCTTCATCAGAAGGCACTTCCAGGAATCCCACGTCCACAACAAATGTTGTTTTGTTCGATAAAGTCCATAATTTATGTCCAAATAACTCCTTGTTGTTCGTGCGTCCAGTAAGCTACTCCAAGTGTAGGAAGCGCGCGGACGATGTCGTGACGAAAAGTAAAAAAAAGTTGTATTTACGTTCGTTCAAACATGTCAAACGTTGTAAAACATCAATCTTTAGGGCCTTCAGAACGTGAAGATTCAGTAATATTTCAACAGGACGGTTCCTGTGTCTTGAAAAAGGTTTTGGAACGGAGGATCCACTCTCATGAACGCGCGCCAAGAAGTGATGTCACCCCCTGCCTCAACAACTTCCCCTCCTTCTCATTCGGTCTCTGTTCATCGTAGATGCTTCAAACAACTTTGTAAAGATTGTCGACATCTAGTGGAAGCCGTAGGAAGTGCACAATTATTACTACGTCACTGTGTATTCAATAGGAAATGACTTGAAGAGAGCCCATGCATCCAGATTTCCACTTCCTGGTAGGATTTCTCTCAGGTTTTTGTTTGCCATATGAGTTCTGTTATACTCACAGACACCATTCAAACGGTTTTAGAAACTTCAGTGTTTTCTATCCAAATCTACTAATAACATGCATATCCTAGCTTCTGAGTTTGAGTAGGAGGCAGTTTAATATGGGCACATATTTTTTCCGAAATTGTCAATACTGC
The DNA here is from genome assembly GCF_901001165.1 of Salmo trutta. Taxonomy (NCBI): domain Eukaryota; kingdom Metazoa; phylum Chordata; class Actinopteri; order Salmoniformes; family Salmonidae; genus Salmo; species Salmo trutta. The sequence continues at coordinate 10,041,790 of NC_042964.1, forward strand.
CCCCTATCCTTAAGGAGCTGTAAGAGATTTAAAATAGAGCTCAATAAATTGCAAGGACTCTGTGTGCAATAATAGTGTTTAAAAATAGGGTTTTGAATGACTACCTCGTCTCTGTTCCCCGCACATACACTTATCTGTAAGGTCCCTCAGTCGACCAGTGAATTTCAAACAAATATTCAACCACAACGACCAGGAAGGTTTTCCAATGTCTCTCAAAGAAGGTCACCTAAAATGAAAATAAAGCAGACATTGAATATCCCTTTGAGCATGGTGAAGTTATTAATTACACTTTGGATGGTGTATCAATACACCCAGTCACTACAAAGATACAGGCGTCCTTCCTAACTCAGTTAGGAAGGAGGAAGGAAACCATGAGGCCAGTGGTGACTTTAAAACAGTTAGAGAGTTTAATGGCTGTGATAGGAGAAAACTGAGGATGGATCAACAACATTGCAGTTACTCCATAATACTAACCTAATTGACCGAGTGTAAAGGAGGAAGCCTGTACAGAATAAAAAATATTCCAAAACATCCATCCTGTTTGCAACAAGGCACTAAAGTAATACTGCAAAACATTTCCTGAATACAAAGTGTTAAGTTTGGGGCAAATCCAATACAACACATTACTGAGTACCACACTCTCCATACAGTATTTCAAGCATAGTGGTGGCAGCATAATTTTCATTTTTATTTAACTAGGCAAGTCAATTAAGAACCAATTCTTATTTACAATGACAGCCTACCCAGGCCAAACCCGGACGATGCTGGGCCAATAGTGAGCCACCCTATGGGGACTCCCATTCACGGCCGGATTGTGATGCAGCCTGGATTCTAACCAGGTACTGCAGTGATGCCTCTTGCACTGAGATGCAGTGTCTTAGACCATTGCGCCACTCAAGAGCCCATGTAATGTAATGGGTACACTTGTAATCGTTAATGACTGGGGAGTTTTTAGGATAAAAAAGAAATGGAATGGAGCTAAGCACAGGCAAAATCCTAGAGGAAAACCTGGTTCAGTCTGCTTTCCACCAGACACTGGGAGAGAAATAAACCTTTCAGCAGGACAATAACCTAAAACACATGGCCAATTATACACTGGAGTTGCATACCAAGTGTCCTATTTACAGTTTTGACTTAAATGTGCTTGAAATCTATGGCAAGACCTGAAAATGGTTGTCTAGCAATGATCAACAACCAATTTGACAGAGCTTGAAGAATTGTTATTTTATTTCTGTATTTCATTTTCAAATAAATTTGATAACATTTCAAAAAACATGTTTTCACTTTTATGGGGTATTGTGTGTAGATGGGTGAATATGTTTCATCCATTTTGAATTCAGGTGGTAACACAACAACATGTGAAATAAGTCAAGGGGTATGACTACTTTCTGAAGGCACTGCAAGTGGTATTTAACATTAGTACTGTGCACAAAATACAAAACACTACACTGGAGTACATAACATGCTGTGGACTTCAGCCTGTACAGGCCAGACACATTGCTTTCTCCATCACCTGTCTGGTTAGGATATGAGAAGTTAAACATGTCAGGAGGTAACATGCTGATGTGTCTTAACCTGCCAGTCGAGTCAGGAGTGAAGGAGCAGTGTGGAGGAGAGCAGGGGAGAGACAGTGACTGACATGGGTGAGTAAGGGTGAGGTGGATCTCCGCTCTCCTGGTGGAGTCTAATTGTGCATGACCTTTGAACATCTCTCCTGACGGTTAGAGATGCTAGCCCGAGGTGAAGCTTGTTCTGTACCATTTAGAAAGTGGTCAAGGTGAGGTTAATGTGAGGTCAATGTGATGACTCGCGGTTGGGTACCTGTAAATTGTATTGAATAAAACAGTAGAATGAATCTTTGATATGGAGAAGAATTGGAAAGGGAAGGGAGACATAAGGTAGTCATTTTAAAGGTAGTCGTCCATTTAAAAAAAATTCCCTTCCAATTCTCCATTTCAAATAGATGTCTACATTTAAAATGAACGTTGATGGAATTGTCTTAATATAGATAGTTCCTACAAAAGGATGACCCATGTTCTCTGTCTTAATTCACCAATGACAGTCTTCCCTTTGTTTCCTTCTTTATTGGATCAATAACTGTCCTTCAGGGGTGTCAGGACAGTATTGCAGGCATGTGCTACACTGTAAAAATAGATCATCTCTAAACACCAATGAAGTACTCTGAAACACCCACAGTGGTTCTTCAACCTGAATATTGGTGTTTCTAAGAGAGTGTTGTGAAAACACGTTTTGGGGTTTCAGTGCATGTAAAAGGCAGCATCAAAACCACAAGAGGCTGCTGAGGGGAGGATAGCTCATAATAATGGCTGGAACGGATTAAATGGAATGGCATCAAACACATAGAAACCAAGGGAAATATTTAAAAATGGACGACTACCTTTAAAATGACTACCTTATGTCTCCCTTCCCTTTGATACCGTTCCACTGATTCCGCTCCAGCCATTACCATGAGCCCGTCCTCCCCAATTAATATGCCACCAAACTCCTGTGATCAAAACACAAAAGCTGTCTGTCATACAAACAATGGGTTATAGCCTAAATAATGATTGATGATAAGGGCCAAAGGAGAATATTTTTTTTGTGTAATTCCACCTTTTTTTCAATGCTTTATTTAGACAGATTAGAAACAGGAGTGGCAGTAAAATGGTACATTTCGTTGACCTTTTACCCACTCAACCACTAAGCCACACTGTAAGAAATGATTCTGGGGTGAATTGAAATTGACAACAAAAAACTGCCAACATTTACATAATAAAAATTATTGCAGGTCATGCTGAGCCCATGGTGTAGTGTTAATGCACCTTGATTAAACCCATGTCACCCCTCTCCCCACCAAAGACCAGGGTTCAGTTCCCTGCTCCCTTCAATCTGTTTCTCCCACTTCTCTGTCAAAATATTTATTTATTCATAGTGGACAACACATTCATCAACATCAATAGTACAATAATGTGTACGTCCTTTCAATGATTTGTTAATTTCATTTTACCAAAAATAATGTAAGAATAAATCCAACTTAATATGTTGCTCAAAATGTAAGTATCTTTCATGAGGATAATCAAAGGAAAAGAACATTGAGTGATTGAAGTCATTGGAAGTCTTTGGTTTTAATCACCTTGCATTTCATATCTTGCCACTTGATGTTTTTAGAGGATTGTGGGTAATTCATTTTTTCGATTTTTGATTATTTCACACAATGTTGTATACATGTTTGATGAACAAAAAGTATATTTCTATATTAGTATTAAGCTTGTTGTGCCATGAGGTATGATAGATCATGATGAATGGACCGATTCCCAGTTCATGATTGTCAATGGAAGATGTATAGAATCCTGAACTCTTGCAGTTCAACCTCCAGTTACAGCTGGTGGTTTGAACGCTTTGCTTGACAATTACTGCTAAAATTGTATAAAATTGTAAAAGATCAAATGCATAAAAAAATGTCACAATCAAGACACTACAGAAAAAGGGATCTAATTTTGCATGATAATGGTGTTATTAAGCTTTAGAGAGAGGAAACTATACCAAAAGAGAAGGTATCTAATTCTGCACTAAACAGGACTCAATCTTGTCTCTTAGTGCTACCAGTGCTACCAGTCCTTCACAAGGTGTTGCACAACAATTGATTAAGTGGTGTTACAAGACACCATGACATGTTTCAAAACATCTCAGGATGATGTGTTTCAATAAGGTTTCGTCTCCTTCAAGTTGGTGGCAGCTCAGTTGCCACTAGTTTTAGTGTTACTAAGCAGTTCATTTTAACAGTGTACTGCACTGTACTGTATGTCCAAATGTCCTCATTTGAGTGTGACTGACTTCTGTGCTGCTTCCCCCTGTCGCTCAGTGGAAGGTTGATGAACCCGTGCAAGTAGGCCTTCTATTTCACTGATAACATGTTTAATGGAGGGAATGAAGCGAAGGAGTTTGGGACTGACATGCTGATACCGTATGAAGTCAAACTCTTCTGTTCTTTCAACTTCTCTTCTTTGGCTTTCTTAGTTTTTTTTGCCTTTTTTTGTTCCAGCAGTTTATGATAGGAGCTTCTCGTTTACATTTTACACGCTACATGTAATCCAATTCGCTGTTCGTTATAGTTGATAGATAACGTTTATGAAGACGGAGTATTTTATGATGCTCAGTACTCCTTGTCTGTCATCAACATGCTATACTGTAGTTACGGCTCCTACCTCAAAATATACCAATATTTTCAGTCATTCAGCAATTGTCCTTATATAATTAGTTAATCCAATCACATCTATTTTATTCTCATTCGGCTTAATTTGGAATCACTGGGGGATTTGTGTTGTGTTACGAGGACAGGGATATGCCTTTTTGATGTCATTTGACCAGGTTTTCCTAATATTCAGACAAAAGCTAGATAAGTTAACTTATCTAGGTCATTTTTAAAGCAGGATTAAAGAAATACTATTACGGTGCTTTTTCCTCACAAAACGTAGCCCTTATCCACCTCGACTGCTCTTGTTGTCATCTCAAAGCCGAGGACATTTTGTTTATTTCTTAACCCACTTTTTCACACTCCTGTGGCTCTGCAGAAAGTCTGAAAGGATTCTCAATCGTGCCTGGCATCCCCTGCTGTGGTTGACAGGATTTATCTCATCTGTGTCACCTGCTAATGTAGCAGCGAGTGACAACCTCTCAAAGCGAGCAGACATTTTGAAAATGCCCCACCAGAACAAGCTGCTATGTTGTTCAATGCTTGTTCGTCTTTACACTGATCATTTACCCTGTCAAGGAAAGGAACTGTTTCTCTGTGCTTCAAAAGCTGGATGGAGAGGGGGGAAATGTCAGTGTCTCGGCCATCATCAATTTTTTTATTATGATGTTGACACATGAATGATATTATATTACAAGTCAAAATTAAGTTAAAATAAATGCTCAATCTACTGAAATCAAGTGTCATTATGTAAGCTATGCTGGTGCACGTAATATCTCTCTCTCTCAAGCCAGGGAAATGCTTGCTTGGTTAAATAGTGCAGACTCATTCACGCTTGACAAACACACATGGTTAAATAGTACAAACACATTCAAACTTGACAAACATACATATATACACACACACACACAGACAGACAGACAGACAGACAGACAGACAGACAGACAGACAGACAGACAGACAGACAGACAGACAGACAGACAGACAGACAGACAGACAGACAGACAAACAGACAGCAGACACACAATGTGGGAAACCTCCAGCAGCTTGTCAGTACAAATACATCTGAGGTGTCTCTATCCTCTCTCTGGGGATTCTGAACATGGCCCCAAATATTGACACTGCCTTCCAGCCTTTTGGATGCACTCCCTGTCCCCAATGAGCTTGCTGTACCTAGGGCTGTTACGGTGACCGTATTATCACGAGTCATGATGGCAGTCAAATTCCACGTGAACATTTAGTCACGGTAATTAGGCTTTTCCAAGCTCTGATGCTGCTGATGATCATTAGTAGCCTACTTTCACTTGTAACCTGTGAGAAAGACCTGATCACGTGACAGAGAGCAATTTGAATGAGAAGTGTTTCGGCAAGCAGTCGGGAGAAGGAAATTATAACTATTATATTCAGCCCAAGGGCACAACGGCCACTGGCCGCAAAAGGCATGGATTGTTTTAGGGGGAATTCCGGCCACACAAAGGGGATACAGCTGGGAAATTCAAGGCATTATCAAGTGCTTGTCAAATTGTGAATGAGAGACTGATGAAGTGTGTGCAGCCTGTGCAAGAAAACAAAGCAGAGCTCATGCCTTTTCATATAATCTTTAGAGTCGCATCATGCAGCCTTAGAATTGATCAAAGAAATCTAAAGATATAGCCCAACATTTGTATCACAACTAAAGTTACATAAATAATTCTAAATTGGCTATATAGGAGTACCTATTCTTTGTGAGCACTCCCTCAAATCGTTTGGAGAAAATATTCTATTTTATTCAACTATGTTCAATTGTATTCTTCTTTATTCTTAAGGTGTAGGCAATATTACATGGATTTGTTAAACTTTTTAAAATGTTGATGTTCCAAAGGTCTTCATCAGACACTTGTGGATGCCAGGAGATGCTAAATTTGTTTATGTTAATTAACGGTGAATTACCGTGAGAATGGCAGTTATTTTGCATGACAGTCACCGGCTGACAACATTTCATGGCCACAGCTTTAGCTGTACCATCAACAAACACAAACATTGCTTCTTTCAAACATTAACAGTATTTGTGCTTTTGACTAAACTACTGTTTATGTAATAGGCAATTCTGGAGGGCAGCTAAATAAGGCTGACATAAGTATTTCAAATTGGATAACCCAAAACAAATTAGTGCTAAATTCAAAGAAAACCAAGGCAATGCTAATATGTGTGAAGAGAAAAAGGAAGAAGCAGTTGGCGAGACACCCATAGAAGAAGTTTCAGAGACTTGGCTGTTAGGTGTACAGCTAGGCAAAAGTCTTCCTTGGTCAACACACATTTCACAGCTTTGCAACAAAATCATTGGCTCCTCCTGTATGCTCAGAAGAATTGTGAAATATATGCCAGAGCATTTTTTTTTACAAATCTCAGAAGCTCTCATCCATAGTGAACTACTGCCCTGTCGTATAGAGTAATGCGGTGTTGGTGGCTTAAAAGGACTGTAGATAGCTTGTGCTAAGGCAGCCAGAACGGTTCTGCAACGTGGTTACCAGAGGTCTTCCATAGAATTACATAATGCACTCAAATGGCCGACTATCAAGGAAATGATAGAAAATGTGTAACTCCTAATATGTATAGGTAACAGGAATGTGGATATTTGTTTGTTTTTGTGCTTCTACCTTGCTTTTGTTGTTTTTCTCATTTATGTATGTTTTTTATATTTCTTAAGGACTCTTAGAAGACTAGCCCTTGGGCAAATCTAAATCTGAGCAGGCTTATTTCTGAGTAAAGTTATCCTTTTCCATCCCACCAAACACACATCTTAACACTTTTCTACACTTTACTATGTTCTAACTCCAGACAGTGATAACCCTCTCCTGTTGGCAGACTGTCTTGTGCTCCTCCGTTTAACGGTTCTCTGACCCTCTTTGCTCCGTCTCATCTCCAGTCGACTCGAATGAAGCAAACTATCATATCCCGCCTAATTAGTGTATGTCTAATTAGGAAATATTTCAGAATCACTCTTGTTATTCTGTCTCCACTACTGAAAACTGTTAGCACCCTGATGAAAATAACTTCCTAGAACTGACTTATTCAAACTCTATTGAGTGTCTTACACTGTGAACAGAGCCCCAGGACCAGCTTGCTTAGGGGACTCTTCTCCAGGTTCATCTCTCTGTAGGTGATGGCTTTGTTATGGAAGGTTTGGGAATCGCTTCCTTTTACGTGGTTGTAGAATTTAATGGCTCTTTTGTGGATTTTGATAATTAGCGGGCATCGGCCTAATTCTGCTATGCATGCAGTATTTGGTGTTTTACGTTGTACACGGAGGATATTTTTGCAGAATTCTGCATGCAGTCTCAATTTGGTGTTTGTCCCATTTTGTGAATTCTTGGTTGGTGAGTGGACCCCAGACCTCACAACCATAAAGGGCAATGGGTTCTATAACTGATTCAAGTATTTTTTTTAGCTAGATCCTAATTGGTATGTCAAATTTTATGTTCCTTTTGAAGGCATAGAATGCCCTTCTTGCCTTGTCTCAGATCGTTCACAGCTTTGTGGAAGTTACCTGTGGCGCTGTTTCTCTCTCACTCTCACTCTCTCACGCTCTCTCACTCTCTCTCTCACACTCTCGCTCTCACTCTTTCTTTCTTGCTATCTCACATGCCTTTTCTATTTTAAACCAGTATTGTCTGTTTGTAATATGGGAGTTGTAGAAGATCAAGGCTACTTGTACATGCCACTCAACATGAGAGCTCGTCACAATATCATTTTTGACAGTGCTTGTTGCTTGTAGAATTTATTCTATTTTTCCTTGTGTGAGAAAGCATGTGTGTGACTGTTTGAGAGAGACTGAGTCACACTATATAAAATAATAAGTCAGATTTGAAATGTAATTGTAATGAGAGGAAACTGGTGGGAGAGGACCTAAGACATATTCAATTAAAGATCACTTGTTGCCTACAAAGGGGTGGGGGGGTCATAGCTTTGTGGCTTCGTGTTTCTCTGTGTTTACCTTTGCTGATAGAAATTGAGAACATTCAGGGCTAACTCTCTGCCACGTGTGACATCGGGTTCTAGTAGCTCCATTTTGAAATGATCAACTCACAGTCTAGCACTTCACATGGTCACTGAACTCTGAGTGGCTTTTCACATTGCAGGTCTCTGGTGTGACCTACCATGGGGCTGTGCTGTGTTTGTGTGTGTTCCATATTTGTATGTTTGCTGTTAGGCTATGTGGTGTTGGTGTGTGGCTGCCATGGCTTTGAACTCCCACTGTGAGGGTGGGCCTCAGTGCTTCTGCTCCTGAGCTGACCAAGGACTAAGACCTGGTAGTGCTATTGTGTGTTATGTGTAGTCTACAACGCACTGCTGAACAATCACAGACCATTGCTTTTTGGAAGTGGTATATTTTCTTCAGTACAGACCACTTGTAAGAGATGGCAAAAGCTCCTTATGCATGGCACCTCCTGCTGTCCTCACCAGCCTTTCCCCCAGTGTGAGCAGTCATGGTCGAGTTCCTTCCTGACTACTTTGCAGCAAATACCAGAACTTACAACGTCTGGATAGGTTTTTAACATATCAGCTAACCACATCGTATGACATAGCAATCTGATGCCCGACTGCACAGTTGATGACGTGGCACGCTACCATTGAAGAAGACCAAAGCCTAGCGCCATGGCTGATGAGATAGCAAAAGCTCAGGCTGCCCAGCTCGGCATAGATAACATTTTCGGTGAAAATCATTCACAAAGAGATTCCTGCAAAAATATTATTTTAAAATGAACGCAATGCAACGCCTGCACGTCTAGTCGGGCAGGAAGTCGACCATGCCAGAGAGGAGGAGGTGAAGTGAGGGTTTTTCTCCTGTCAAAATCTGTCCAAGGTAAGCAGACCGATAAGCAGACCATCTGCTTATTGGGACAACGACTCCCATTGTTAGGGCGGAGACAAGGATCTTGACCACATGAGGTTGGTGGCACCTTAATTGGGGAGGACGGGCTCGTGGTACTGGGTGGAGTGGAATCAGTGGAATGGTATCAAATACATCAAACACATGGTTTGATGCCATTCCGTTTGCTCCGTTCCAGACATCATTATGAGCCGTTCTCCCCTCAGCAGCCTCCACTGATCTCGACCATGCTCTCCTTCCAATGTTGCTCCCAGCCCTCAACTGTGGTCAGATGTGCAGTGGAGCAGCTGCTGTCAATGAGATCGTTAGTTGCCACAGCAACACCCTATAGCCTTCAGCATAGTGAATAGGGAAGTGAGAAGAACACTTAAACTGACCCCAACCCCCTGAAGACGCCACCCTATATTAAACATATGCAGTATGTAAGGAAACATTTGAGCTGTGGGGAAATAGCATCTGTGTGATTCCAAAAGTACGTCTGGGTATCAATTACTTTGGTAAGGTGGAACTAGGGTTACATTGGAATTAAAGACATGCTTGTATGACTTGCTTGTTGACTTTCATCACCAGTTCGTTGCATGATTTCTATACTGTACAAAGTAGAATAATAGTAATGGAAAGTTTATTATTTTCTTGCACACACGTATTCCTCTCTCCATAGTAGAGATGGAATCAAATCAAATCAAATGTATTTATATAGCCCTTCTTCGATCAGCTGATATCGCAAAGTGCTGTACAGAAACCCAGCCTAAAACCCCAAACAGCAAGCAATGCAGGTGGAGAAGCACGGACAGACACAAGAATAGACACAAGTCTGTTTTGCCTCCAAAGCCACTTGGGAAGAGTAGGCTGAAGAAATCCAACATCCCCCTTGTGTTTTTGTAACAGCCTGCGTATGGATTCTCTCAGATTCAAGTTTTATTTGTCTATTTGTGGTGTTGTACACACTCATTTGACTTGGGGAGTGAAAAAAGAAACATCCCAACTGAGTCCTATTGTCAAATCGAGTTTGGGCTCTGACGTTATTCTGACCATGATCCCATCTGACCCCCCCATTTTAAACGTCTGCTCCTGGGGTAGCCTCTACGGATCTGACCGTGGAAAACTCCTCTCTCGTCTCTAACATATAGGCTCACTTTCTGTGAACAGTCCCTCACAAGTCATGCTGTTGAATAAACTAGTTGTCTGCTGATTTTGTTCTTATGTAGGATGTAATCTGAGACAATATCCAAACTGCTTGAACAATATGTCAACAATGGCTGAATTTAACCGAAGCACAGACCAAACATTGTCCCACACAATCAGCTGGCAAATTTTACAAGCACTTCCAGCTGATTGCAAGGGAACGGGCTTTGGTCGACAACATTCGGTTACATTCGGCTATTGTTTACATATTGTGCATCACGTGAAATGCGTCAGGAGATGGTTAGCCTTTCTCCACTTCCTTCACTAAAAGGACCAACCACACGGACAACCGGTAAAGTACTTTTAAATATCATTGTATTCAACATTCTGGCTTGTAGCCATGGTAACAGTCTGATGTTTAGACAACTACTGGGGAGGAGAAATAGAGAGCACTACTTTTCTTGAGCTAGATATTTAAGTATCCAAAAGGGGTGCATACACTTCATTTCTGAGCCCTTGCGTACACTTGTAGTAGGAAGACTGGGATCCATTTTATTCTTTAAAACCCAGAGTGCTCAGAAACACTAGGATCCCAGTGGAACTGAATGCCTTGAACTACTATATATTTTCCTAATGGAACATACAGCGCTATAGGGTTCATCAGATAAGTAACGACTAGCTGAAAATATAAGTGGGATAAAAGCAGAGAGATTCTGCTTATGGGGAATAGAGAAACCTATAAGGTTCATCAAATAAGTTAAGACTAGCAGAGAATCTCTCTGCTTATATCCCACTTATATTCTTTGCTAGTCCATAAGGTTTAGTTATTTAGCAAACACTCTTATCCTGAGCGATTAGTGTTAAGTGCCTTGCTCAAGAGCACATTGACCTATTTTTCACCTAGTCGGCAGTGTGACTTTGAACCAACCTTTTGGTTACTGGGCTCCAGAGTGGGCTTCTGAGTGGCACAGGGGTCTAAGGCACTGCAACTCAGTGCAGAAGTCATCACTGCAGTCCCTGGTTCGAATCCAGGCTGCATCACATTCAGCTGTGATTGGGAGTCCTATAGGGCGGCGCACAATTGGCCCGTGTAGGCCGTCTTTGTAAATGAGAATTTGTTCTTAACTGACTTGCCTAGTTAAATAAAAAATATGTCCTTTCCTGTTCAATCAAAAATATGTTCTGTAGTTCCAATGCCCCAGAGAGACACAGTCATCCTGTGTCTATAAAACAGACCATAATCACAGCATTTTAGATGAATAATGATCTTAATCGTTTACTGGAAGGATCCCTCTTGAAGCAGCATGCTATTGGCTCTCTGGGGAGAGGGAAAGTCTAGCTCCGGTGAAGTGGGAACAGCATCACAAAAACACACCATCATCTCACAGTATCTAACCTGAAAATTGTCATGTAATGTTTGTATACAAACCCAGTGGAGTGTCCAATCCCTAAAGGACACAGACTTGCTCACAATGCATTTGTATTAGGTGCAGAAATGTTAGGAATTATGTTCTGCTTGGCTTTTTATGTATCTCACTATTCTCAATGAGGGAACCCAGCTTCCTGAAATAAGAGCTTACGCTTGACTATCTTTCATCGTCAGATCCTTCACTTTCATTCCGTGTCATATTCCCAGTAATTCCCTAAGCAACGTTAACTCTACTGTTTGAAAAATAAAGTCTACTGAGGTTTGCTGCTCCATCCACTTTTGGACAACGGGATACAATCCACATTAACCGTCTCCGAGGAACATTTTTACACAGGCCCCATAATTACTTGAGCGATGAATCGTGAGTTTGGAGAAAAAGGGAGCCATCCCTTTCATGCACTGCCTGCTTTGAACAGAGACTCGGAGGCTCTCGCCGAGTGTGTCTCTAAAAGATAGGGTAGTCAAGGCTGAGAACCATCCAAATCAGAGGGATGGGGTGGGGTGTGTGTGGGGGGGGGGGGGACAGAACCATGTCCAGAGATCATAACAATCATTACATTTGACAACCAAGCTCTGGCTTAATCTCTGGAGTGGAATCATGCATCGCTCTCCATTGGCTAGCCACGTCTTGGTTTGTCGGCAGGTAGCCTAGTGCTTAAGAGCATTGGGCCAGTAACTGAGCAGGTGCCGGTTCAAATCCCAGAGCTGACAAGGGTAGAAAGTGCCGATGTGCCCTTGAGCTAGGCACGTAACCCTAAATTGCTCTGGTTAAGAGTGTCTGCTAAATTACAAAAATGTATTCTCTCTTGACCTCCTGCTTTACAGCAGCTGCCCGCCTCATGCGGCATTGTGGGTGTTCTAATCTGAGAATCAATGGGGAGTGGCGGAGGAGTTCTAAGGGATTCTCTGGTGTCAGCGGGGCCCAGGCACAGGCATCGATTGCCTTTTTACGCCAACCCACCCAGGCTCTTTGTAGTCTTTCTCTCTGTATAATGACAACATAGAATACTATTTCAATGAGAAGACCTTGTAGATATTTCTCTGGGGAAATGAATCGTACAGCAAGTCATTGAATGACACAACAAAGGATGCATTTGAGAGAAGCAGCTCTGTACAGATGAAAACAGATAAACACTGCATACGTACATTATTATGTTCGTATGAACCGATCAAGCCAGTGTCGTACAGCTAGCGTCTAGTGAAGATGGATAAGTGGACATTGATTCGGATCTGTTCACACTTAGTATACTGGACGAATGCAGTCTGTGAATGAAGTTTTTTGAGGAACGTGCACTTTATAGATGTGTAGTGGTTGACCTCGTTTTGCACCGGACACTCTGTGCAACCGCACTGGGGCCTCTATGGCACGTTGCAGGTTCCCAAATGGCCGCCGTGCCATGAAATCATAAAATCTTAATACTAAAAGTGACGGTAAACAGCACTTCCTGGTCGTCTCGCCATACACAGGCTTTCACTATACATAAAAAATACATTAAATTATACTAAAATAAAGGCACAAGCACAAGCAGCAAAAGCTACGTCGATTATGATAATACAAACTATCGCTAAGGCCCGGGCCAAGTAAAAGATCAAAATGTCCAACTCTCCATAAGGTCTGATACAGTAGGAGGCTGGAGGCTTTTCCAATGTAGTGGATCTTTGATTATGTGATGATGATCCTAGAGAAGCATCTTTCTTACAGCTGGCTTCTTTTGACTCTCTCTCTCTCTCTAGATCATGGAGTTGGAGAGATGTCATTAGGGAGGTTGCTCTAACTCGATTCAGCACTTTTGTAATAGAGTGGTTAAGATGTTGAGTGGTTAAGATGGTTGAGTGGTTAAGATGTTGAGTGGTTAAGATAGATGAGTGGTTAAGATGTTGAGTGGTTAAGATGTTGAGTGGTTAAGATGTTGAGTGGTTAAGATGTTGAGTGGTTAAGATGGATGAGTGGTTAAGATGGATGAGTGGTTAAGATGGATGAGTGGTTAAGATGGTTGAGTGGTTAAGATGTTGAGTGGTTAAGATGTTGAGTGGTTAAGATGGATGAGTGGTTAGGATGGTTGAGTGGTTAAGATGGATGAGTGGTTAAGATTGTTGAGTGGTTAAGATGTTGAGTGGTTAAGATGGATGAGTGGTTAAGATGGTTGAGTGGTTAAGATGTTGAGTGGTTAAGATGGATGAGTGGTTAAGATGGATGAGTGGTTTAGATATTGAGTCTTTAAGATGTTGAGTGGTTAAGATGGATGAGTGGTTAAGATGGATGAGTGGTTAAGATGGATGAGTGGTTAAGATGTACAGTGGTTAAGATGGATGAGTGGTTAAGATGAATGAGTGGTTAAGATGGATGAGTGGTTAAGATGTACAGTGGTTAAGATGTACAGTGGTTAAGATGTATAGTGGTTAAGATGGATGAGTGGTTAAGATGAATGAGTGGTTAAGATGGATGAGTGGTTAAGATGGATGAGTGGTTAAGATGTCGAATGGATAAGTGGTTAAGATGGATAAGTGGATGTAATGTTCAGTCACTGGACCCAGGCCTACTCTTATATTTGATGTACATTTTTCCCCAGTTCCTTCCATTTGCAGTTGATTTTCTTAGAATTGATGGAAGCCCCCGGCTGGAAGAGGGCCTCTCATTTCGCAGTCTCACATTTCGGTTGTTTTTCCATGCGTTGTAAATCAAGCCATTGGAAAAAAATGATTTAATTTTGCCTGGATAGATCTTATGAATCAAATTGTGTTTTTTTGTTCATGTAAATGACCTCTTCTCTGATAACATGTGATTTGCTTAACAAATTGGAACTACGACAGGATATGTAATTAATTGGATATCTACTACTTTGGAATTATGTCTGGATATGGTAATTGTTCCAAATGCTGTTTGTCTAATCTGTTCTCTCTCTCTCTCTCTCTCTCTCTCTCTCTCTCTCTCTCTCTCTCTCTCTCTCTCTCTCTCTCTCTCTCTCTCTCTCTCTCTCTCTCTCTCGCCTTCCTGTCCTCATTGGCCCCTTTGAAGCAGAAGAGTATGCTGTCTAATCTGTTTGTTTTCTCTCTCTCTCTCTCTGCTTCCTGTCCTTGTTGGCCCCTCTGATGCAGAAGAGTATGCTGTTGAAGGTAAGGCTACTATTTATCTCCTACAGGCCTAAGATGGATTCTTCTATGACGTTGGCATCCATATTGGATGGTGGTTGCTGTACATTCTGTTGTGGCCTCCCTCTTGGGAGGGGCATTGTCAGTGCGATTGGACAGTGATTATGGTGACTCCCGGGGGCATAAATGACGCTATTTTAAAAATGGAACCGCAGCTTTTGTTTCTCTATATAACATTTCCTACTCTTCTCAAAGTTACGTTCTTTTCTTCCTTGGTTTGATTATTTTATTTTAACTATTGATGCATACGGTTTCTCAGTTGGGACTTTATACTCCTACATGTGACAGGGCTGGCACTTGCGAAAGTGATTAATGATTCAACCTAGGAGTAAAATATGTGACTATTATCAAATGCTAATAAGTCGTTGAGATGGAAGTATTTCTAGTAGGACAGATGAACCGTGTGATACTGTTTCAAGTTTCCCTCCGGCTCCCTCTACACCCACCTCCAGCGTGGGAGAGCGGGTAAGAGCCAGGGCTGCCAGTCAGGGCCCTTGGGACCACATCAGCCCCTGAGGCTTGTCGCTAGGCTAGCTCGCAGCTCAGCCTAACATATGGGAAGATTAGCATTAGATCCCTGTCTGTCTGGGCCCGCCTGTCATTTCCTCAGCCGTACCAGGGGGGGAAATGAAGGAACATCAACCGGATCAGTCAGACAGAGGTGGTGCAGCAAGCAGTTTACCGATAACTCCCCAGACACGCCGTTCCAGACGCGTTTGACTCTGTAATTGATAGGCAGGCTGATCTGACCCGTGCTGCGCTGTATGCGGTGAGGTTTGGTGGACGGGGAGGGGGGCCGCCATGTTTCCCCCTATCAGGAATGCTGGGTGATGGATTACCCCTCTCCCAGGCTGCAGCAAGCTCGCAGGGGAAATTGCTATGGAAAGAGACTCAAAGTTTTTCCCCAAAACATGAATCAGAGTTTCTGCAGTTGTTGTGCTACCCACCCCAGTGTCTCGGCTCGAGTTTGTTTCATCATATTGGAATCAGAGAGAAGGAGTAGTTTGATTCATCATATTGGAATCAGAGAGAAGGAGTAGTTTGATTCATCATATTGGAATCAGAGAGAAGGAGTAGTTTGTTTCATCATATTGGAATCAGAGAGAAGGAGTAGTTTGTTTCATCATATTGGAATCAAAGAGAAGGAGTAGTTTGTTTAATCATATTGGAATCAAAGAGAAGGAGTAGTTTGATTCATCATATTGGAATCAAAGAGAAGGAGTAGTTTGTTTAATCATATTGGAATCAGAGAGAAGGAGTAGTTTGTTTCATCATATTGGAATCAGAGAGAAGGAGTAGTTTGATTCATCATATTGGAATCAGAGAGAAGGAGTAGTTTGATTCATCATATTGGAATCAGAGAGAAGGAGTAGTTTGATTCATCATATTGGAATCAGAGAGAAGGAGTAGTTTGATTCATCATATTGGAATCAGAGAGAAGGAGTAGTTTGTTTCATCATATTGGAATCAGAGAGAAGGAGTAGTTTGATTCATCATATTGGAATCAGAGAGAATGAGTAGTTTGTTTCATCATATTGGAATCAGAGAGAAGGAGTAGTTTGTTTCATCATATTGGAATCAGAGAGAAGGAGTAGTTTGATTCATCATATTGGAATCAGAGAGAAGGAGTAGTTTGATTCATCATATTGGAATCAGAGAGAAGGAGTAGTTTGATTCATCATATTGGAATCAGAGAGAAGGAGTAGTTTGATTCATCATATTGGAATCAGAGAGAAGGAGTAGTTTGTTTCATCATATTGGAATCAGAGAGAAGGAGTAGTTTGATTCATCATATTGGAATCAGAGAGAAGGAGTAGTTTGATTCATCATATTGGAATCAGAGAGAAGGAGTAGTTTGATTCATCATATTGGAATCAGAGAGAAGGAGTAGTTTGATTCATCATATTGGAATCAGAGAGAAGGAGTAGTTTGTTTCATCATATTGGAATCAGAGAGAAGGAGTAGTTTGTTTCATCATATTGGAATCAGAGAGGAGTGCATATTCCAGATTGTCTTTACTTCGTGAACCCAATTTGAATTGTGACCTGGGTTTGATATGCAGAGAGCAGGGCTGTATAACAGAAACGGTTTGAAGCTGACATTCTCCCGCTGCGTTTGAATCTGAAGATCAGAGACCTGTCCTGCTATCTCCTCCCTCAGTGTGTGTGTGTGCGCTCACGCGCTTGGCGAGTCACGACCGCCCGTGCCGCTGGGGTCACATGTCGGAAGCGCTGAAGCCGTTGATGGGAAAATGTCAGGGTGGTGGTGGGGGCGGACAGCGAAGGGACAGAGGTCATTCGTTTCCACGTTCCCGGCTGATATGCCCTGACGGCTCCTCACTCCGTACCGTGGCCCCTCCAAGCCTGTGTGAGGAGTTAGGAGGGGGCAGCCAGCTACCTCGCTTTGTGTGTGTGTGTGTGTGTGTGTGTCTGTGATCTTGACTCAGAGGAGCAGAGCGAGGACCCATGCTGCAATGATGTGGGGCGATCTGTTTCATGCCCCAGCCCCAGAGGGACTACCCCAGCCGAGGTCCCACAGGAGTGGACGGCAGACCTCTAACCGCCACGACTGCCTCCCAGAATGGGAACAAGAGAGCAGCGGCCCAGCAGACCAACAAGAGAGCCATGGGGGTCCTGGGTGACCATTAACATTCATTAGACTGCATAGCCGTGTCCAACTGGGACACACGTCAGTGACACAGCCAACAGGGGGTCCAGCTGAGAGACTAACCAGGAATGAGAGGACGTAGGGATTTAAATCTGGTCTGGCTTGTTATTTCATTTGATCCTTATATTTGAAACTGATTTTGGACCGTGCAGACACTTTGCATTGGTCCAAGGGTAGCTGTTGAAGTTGGGTTAACTTTTTATTCTGGATGCTTTTGGGCAGTTTAAATGTGACAATTGCCCTTGTCTGGTGTTTCAGGTGTGTCCCAGTTGCAAAGCTATTGGCTAAAAGAAAGATGATTCTAATCTGCAGGCTTGTGGCTGTGGTACCCCAGGGTTTACAAAGCATTTGCACAAGCAGCAGGGCTTTTAATTCCCCCCCACAAATGCTCCAGGGTTGGCTATTTGTTCAGAGCTTCCAATGTTTTCTTTGACAAATGGCAGTAATAAGGTACACACTAAAAAACAAAGTCTGAACTTTCACCCCAAGTAATGGGCATTTGTGTTCTCCCAAGTCATGATGTTTTAATTAAGAAGTGAATAAGGACCCCCAGAGATGTGTGTTGTGTATTAGTAGGACACAGATACTTTAGGTAGTTATCTAATGGTTCATCGTCTCATTCGTCATCTTTGAGAATGCCTGGAAGCCAGAAGCCACCTTGCTCCATGGTTTTTGTCCTATTTTTAGGGCCTTGATCCGTCACCATCTTTGGTCTAATTAGTGATAGTGACCGTGCGTGTAAAGGTTGCTGGAGATTGATGAAACGGGGAGACCTTGAAAGCCCGGGGGACAGAGGTGCCCCTGGAACACGGTTGGTTGACTGCGCTGGCAGACAGTGGAGGCAACGCTTGATGATCTGCGGTTTCACTGACCCGTTTTCACTGCTAAGCCAACCCCCACAGTTCTAGCTGCATCAGAGATGGCCAACCAAGCTCTTTTCCTGGGTTTGGCATAGGAAATACACCCCTTGCTGTAATAGAAACCATACTGTAATGCAGATGTACTCAAACAGGCACAGGATTCACATTACAAAGACCACTGACAGATAATATAGCAGATTTATATTTCGAACGATAAAGAAATTGTATCAGTTTACATTTTTGATTTATATTTCTGTTGTTTTGTTCTGAGCATCATACTGAATGCATGGTCAGATAGAGCCAAACAGACAGTGACAGAGAGACAGTACGAGTCATAAAGAATCACAGTAAATCCACAGCTACGACACGGTCTGTGCGAGTTCCCCAGTGATCTGTTTGGGCTGAGGGACGCACCAAGCGAATCCCCCTGCTCTAGCTGACGGTCTTTTATTTTCTGGGACATCCAGGCCAGGAGTTCATCTATAAGCTTTGGGAGTTTGATGTTGAGTGGAGATATGGGATTGCAGGTTGAGTGATGACTGTACTGTAGTTATGGGAGATTAGTCTGGATCATCCAAACCAGATTATGGATTTTGTTCTTATTGCAGAGAAAATAGAGAGAAAAAAATCTATCCTAGATATGTCTGCAGTATAGTGGAGTAAACAAGGAAGCAATAGAACATTAAGGTACTGATGTCAGAAGGGCATTAACCTACTTTTGGATATTATTGTTGTTGGAATTTTTTAAGAGTCTTGTCTAAGTTTATATATTTATATGCATATGTATTCAAAGCTACTTCTGAGCTTTGTCTATTCAGTAACTTATTTGTTATGTAAAGCTAAAGATGAACGGATATCTCAGAATTGACTAGGAGTACAGAGAAAAAGACATGTCTTTACAACACGGTATTGAACAACACGATATTGTACGACACAGTATTGAACAACACGGTATTGACTGTGTTGTACGTCTCAAAACAGTCAATTCAAACAACAATGAAAAAACTATATGGCACGAACACAACGTTCTAGTATGATTACCACCACCATTCTTCTACTCTGTCTAATCTACAGCTACCAAGACACCAACTTCCTTTTCATCTTGTCACGTTCCCCAGCAATAAATGTTGTCGCTCAAACAGAAGAGGGAACTATAAAAGAGTCACTGACAACAACCAAAACAAAACAGGTGTGGTTTTAGGAGGGGTTCTGAAAGACACTGTTGACTAACAACAACTGTAACCCTAAAGACACACTTCAAGACCAAGACACTCCCTCTTCATCTCCTGTATGGCACATTCCCTTTGTTCCCCACAATGCTATTGGTTTTCTCATATTGTCATATCGCCGATATGATGAAACAAAACAAACACATTCACAAACAGTATCCCTCCCTCCATATTGCCTTTGGAAAGAGCTGGGAGTTATAAGAGCTGAATGACGTACTGTACTGCTGCAGAGGCGTTTGGAGGGAGGCATTGATCTGCTTCTCCTCTCCCTCCACGTTCTCCCCCAGACCAGGACACTTGAGATAAACAGTGCTGAGGTCCTGGAGGATCACGCTCAACCCATGTCCATTCTCACAGGCAACAAATTCCGCCTTCTCACACACACTGTATATCTCTGCTTCTGTGATATCAAAGTCAAAAGGCTGAGCAGTGGGCGCTCCAGTTGTGAACAGCAATTCCAAATGAAACGTGTGCGTGTGTATGTGTGGCCTTGAACGCTACTCTATAGTGATGGAGCTACACTGCTTTAGGCTTTCGACAACACTGCCAATGCCATGTCTGTAACGTCCATAAACTGTACATGGTCCCACTTCATGTTGATTAGGATGACTTCTGCTGGCTCTCAGTTCGCTAGCCTTGAGATTGCCATTCAGACAGATGCCCACCCTGCGCTAAGATGGCCGCCGGTCGAGTGTGTTGCTGCCTATTGGGCCAGGGCCCACAGTGGGAAGAGAGGCCATGGTTAGATCCCTGCATACAATATCATTGGGGTGCAATATAGGCTGCATCTATCTATCTCAGGGACTCACACATTGTTATAATGGAAGCTAGTGACATATTTCACGTCATCAACAAAGTGATTAACACCCTGGAAATGTATTTCAAGAGTACTGTATGTCAATGTCCAGTATAACACCTTAAGTCTTTATCCAATTTGTCATGATTTCCTGAATGCGTTATGTGATTCTACGTATTCTCAAATGGCATTTGTGCTATTCCCTGAATGTATATGCTTCTAGCTATTTGAGACAGTAGAAATGCTCTGCTTGAAATGGCTCTGATTTTGGAGGGATTTTGTTCCAATCCCCAAGTCTCCCCTCCCCTGAGTGTATTCAAATGAAAATGTGTCTTGCTTCATTTGCCGTGCCTAGGTGGATTCGAAGTGAATTAACACAATTAACATAGTCTTTTAAGTGTTTCCCTGAGGAACAGAGGTTATGGGGCATTTGGAGTTGATATTGTATTGTCTTTAGTTTTGTCATCTCCCATCGCTTAATTTATGCCCCGTCAGGAATGCAATCCCTGTAATCCTCTCTCTCTCTCTCTTTCTCTCTCTCTATTCATCTCCCTTTGGCTCTTACACTCTGTCCTATTCTCATGTACTGTATCTTCCAGGATATCTATCCATCTATCTGTATTCCTAGACTTTCTTCACCTTTTTAATCTTCCAATTCATTACATTTTCCTTTTCCTCCCTCTACTTCATTCCCTCTCTACCTCCCTCTCTACGTCGTTCCCTCTCTACCTCCCTCTCTACGTCGTTCCCTCTCTACCTTCCTCTCTACTTTGTTCCCTCCCTACCTCCCTCTCTACTTCGTTCCCTCTCTACCTCCCTCACTACATTGTTCCCTACCTACCTCCCTCTCTACGTCGTTCCCTCTCTACCTTCCTCTCTACTTTGTTCCCTCCCTACCTCCCTCTCTACTTCGTTCCCTCTCTACCTCCCTCACTACATTGTTCCCTCTCACCTCCCTCTCTACGTCGTTCCCTCTCTACCTCCCTCTCTACGTCGTTCCCTCTCTACCTCCCTCTCTATGTCATTCCCTCTCTACCTCCCTCTCTACGTTGTTCCCTCTCTACCTCCCTCACTACATTGTTCCCTCCCTACCTCCCTCTCTACGTTGTTCCCTCTCAGGTCCAGCAGATAACATCTTAGGTTGTTGCTAAGAGGCTTATGGGGGATGCCTCAATAGAGGGAAGTGGATTGCTCCTTTATTGAGTTGAAGGAGGCAACCTGGACAGGGCACACAATGCTAA
The DNA here is from genome assembly GCF_901001165.1 of Salmo trutta. Lineage (NCBI taxonomy): Eukaryota > Metazoa > Chordata > Actinopteri > Salmoniformes > Salmonidae > Salmo > Salmo trutta. The sequence goes on from NC_042964.1 coordinate 10,063,349, forward strand.
GGAGGTAGGAGAGGAGGTGGTTCTAAGGAGGTAGGAGAGGAGGTGGTTCTAAGGAGGTAGGAGAGGAGGGTATTCTCCACCTGAGTCTCCCTAATGGTGCACAGCTTAATTAACATGTGCTGTACATATTACCTAAAGTCCCAGTGCAGTCAAAACCATCATATTCCGCCCTTTATCATAGTGTAATGGTAGTTTTCGTAATACAACTCCACAATCCTTTAGTCCAGATATGGCACAGGAGGTTGGTAGCACCTTAATTGGGGAGGATGGGCTTGTGGTAATGACTGAAGCGGAATGAGTGAAATGGTATCTAATACTTGGTTTCCATGGTTTCCACGTGTTTAATGCCATTCTATTTACGGCTTTATTTAGCTACGGTGCACAGTGTTCCAAATAATACCCACATAACATCCATGACACACTTATTCAAGTATGCCAGAGTTCAATACGTTACACAATAAGGACTTTTGCTTAACTCTGCCCTCGTCGAACACAGTTCACACACAAATGACATTACTCTATCAAAATGATCTGTGCATTATCCAACGCCCACTCTAATATCCTCCCATTTAACCTTGATACAGTAGTACATGTTCTCTATAATGGGGGTAAAATCGAGCGTGCAATTTCATTATGCACTTTTACGGTCTGAATGATTGAAAATATCATCAAAGAAGCAATCAGTGTAGCTGTTCAGTAGTACATAAAGCAACGGAGGCCTCTACGACTATGCATTTATGTTATTGCGCAACTCCATTGAAATATAGTCATGAAAAGTGGGTCTGTGCTCTTAAGAGGTTAAGGCAGCCTTCACAAAAAGACAGGTCTAAATTGGCCGTCTTTTGTCTGGCGCGGCGCGAGGACCATCCTTAAAACACATATTGACTGGCTTGGTGTGTCTGTTATGGCAGGCGCTTTGAGGGGAGCTGACACTTTCCTATTTTCTGCCTGACACTCCTCGTCACTTCCATAACCAGATTTGTCCATCCATGGCTCAAGAAGACGGAAGAGAGCCCGAATTTCTTCTTTCTCCCCTTTTATTTCTAGTCTTTCCAAAGTGGGAGAGGACAGCACTGTGTGTGTGCCCTACAGTACCTGCATCCATTTTGGAATTTAGTTATGATGCGAAATGCCACTGACAGGTATCCTAGAAGTCTTTGCCTGGCTGTGTGACACATGGAGAGATTAAACTTGGGCTTGACCAGAGAGGGAGAAAGCTCATCTCCTACACACTGAAGGGTAGAGTTAAGAAAATAAAAAAGACCCCTCTCTTCTGGGCTACTAGTCAACTATGTCGAGATAGGGCCACAGAGAGAGAGAGAGAGAGAGATAGGGCCACAGAGGGAGAGATAGGGCCACAGAGAGAGAGATAGGGCCACAGAGAGAGAGAGAGAGAGTGAGGGAGAGAGATTCCTCTACTGTGAAGGTTACGTTGAACCGAGTTCTTCTTAGAATCCCACATTGGTTCTGCACAATGTCCCTACAGCAATACACAGGAAGTGGGGAAATATTCAATTTAAGGAAATGCAATGGCATTGATTGCGCTTTTCCTTGGATGGAGTTGATGGTTATTTTCAGCCTAGGCATAAAGGCTAGATCAGGGCACTCCAACCTTTTTCCTGCAGAGCTGCAGTCCTGTAGGTTTGAACTGGTTGATAAGGTGAATCAGGTCAGTTACATCTGGGGTTGGAGCGGAAATCAACAGGAAGGTCGCTCTCCAAGAACAGGGTTGGAGTTAATACCTACAGGAGGGTCGCTCTCCAGGAACAGGGTTGGAGTTAAAACCTACAGGAGGGTCGCTCTCCAGGAACAGGGTTGGAGTTAAAACCTACAGGAGGGTCGCTCTCCAGGAACAGGGTTGGAGTTAATACCTACAGGAGGGTCGCTCTCCAAGAACAGGGTTGGAGCGGAAATCTACAGGAGGGTCGATCTCCAAGAACAGGGTTGGAGCGGAAATCTACAGGAAGGTCGCTCTCCAAGAACAGGGTTGGAGTTAAAACCTACAGGAGGGTCGCTCTCCAAGAACAGGGTTGGAGCGGAAATCTACAGGAGGGTCGCTCTCCAAGAACAGGGTTGGAGCGTAAATCTACAGGAAGGTCGCTCTCCAAGAACAGGGTTGGAGTTAAAACCTACAGGAGGGTAGCTCTCCAAGAACAGGGTTGGAGTTAATACCTACAGGAGGGTAGCTCTCCAGGAACAGCGTTGGAGTTAAAACCTACAGGAGGGTAGCTCTCCAGGAACAGCGTTGGAGTTAAAACCTACAGGAGGGTCGCTCTCCAAGAACAGGGTTGGAGTTAATACCTACAGGAGGGTAGCTCTCCAGGAACAGCGTTGGAGTTAAAACCTACAGCAGGGTCGCTCTCCAGGAACAGGGTTTCAGAGCCCTGGGCTCGATGCTGGACTGGAGTTCGTAGTTGCATGCCCTCACAGAACGATATTCTCGTAATGTATTTAGCTAGTGGCACAATTGTGTATGGGCAACGGCAGTGAAAGACAGGTGGCGGCGTTCAGAGAAATGGGCTGGTAAAATGGAGCTCAATAGGCCACCCAGATGAATGGGCCCGAATCAGAGGAGAAAATGGAAAAGCAGCTATTCTCTTTCATCTTCCCTTCATCTATCCCTCCATCTATCCCTCTATTTTATAATGGAAAACGAGTAACACTTGAGTGAGACAAGATTTTTGTCACCATTCAGGCCCTCCCTCTTTCTGTCGTTAAAGGGGAGAATATTCTAGAGGGATTTCGCTGGTAATGGCAGTTGATTGTGGTATTTTTCTCCTCCCACTCTTCTCCTCCCCTCCCCTCCTCCCACTCTTCTCCTCCCCTCCCCTCCTCCCACTCTTCTCCTCCCCTCCCCTCCTCCCACTCTTCTCCTCCTCTTCACTTTCTATTCTTTTACTCCCAGTCGCTGGCGGTCCGCATGAAAATGTGGAGGGCAAATGCAATATGATGTGACCTTAAACACAGATCAGATTCAATATTTCTCAAGGGACCTCGTCTCTGGTGTTGGAAAGAAAATGGTGTTGCTAGTAAAATGGCTACCAGTATTCGGTCGTCATGGGTACTATAGGATTTGATTGAGCAGATTTGACACTTTTGTTGTGTTTTTGCGTAGGAGTTCTGCTTGGTTATAGGTGTGTATACGCAGTCATAGAAATGCTGGAAGGGAAGACTTTACCTGATGCACTGAATCTCAGCAAGGGTCCACCCACCTGCAAAGATTTACCCTCAGACACACACTCTCTCTCTTTCTCTCTTTCTCTCTTTCTCTCTCTCGCTCCCTCCCTCCCTCCGCTTAAATCCTGCCTAAAGCGAACAAATAGCAACTCCCCTCGGCTACAGCCTCCTCTTCATCTGAGAACCCACGTATGACGTTTAATGTGATCACACCTACCATTTACAGGGCTTGTTCTAGACTTAAAGTTGCGATGAATAGGGATTTCAAGTCTTATCAAATAACATGTACACAACCAATGTTAAGACGTGCCCTCCTTCTAACGTACTGGGTGTCGTAGACACTAGTGCTATAATGAGGGGTTGATTTGAGCAGGGACCTCATGGAGGTGCTTTGAAAAGCCTTCCTGACTGACCCCTACTGGGTAAATTAACCCTGACCCGCTCCCTACTAGGTAAATGAACCCTGACCCCCTTCCTACTGGGTAAATCAACCCTGACCCCCCTCTCTACTGGGTAAATGAACCCTGACCCCCTCCCTACTGGGTAAATTAACCCTGTGTCACAGTATCCACAGAAGGTGGCGCCCCTCCTCGGTCGGGCGGTGCTCGGCGGTCGTCGTCGCCGGCCTACTAGCTGCCACCGATCCATGTTTCTGTGTCTTTTGGTTTTGTCTGTCTGTTCTTCACCTGTTTCTTGTCTGTCATTAGTGGGGGTGGTATTTAGTGTGTCTTTTCAGTTCAGGATTTCGTGCGGGATTGTTTTATGTCATTTCAGTATAGACGTTAGTGAGCACTGCTCCCTATTTTCTATTATTGACCGGGCTGCGCCCCGTGCGCCATTTGTTTTGGGAACGTGTTTCCCTCTTTGATTATTGTGTGCGCCCTGTGCCTTTCGGCTTCTTGTGTTTTCCGGATTGTTATTAAACACTACGATCTACCAGACCTCTGTCTCCTGCAATTGACTCTGCCTCTCTACTGATCCTGGTAACTCATGACACCCTGACCCCCTCCCTACTGGGTAAATGAACCCTGACCCCCTCCCTACTGGGTAAATTAACCCTGACCCCCCTCTCTACTGGGTAAATTAACCCTGACCCCCCTCTCTACTGGGTAAATTAACCCTGACCCCCTCCCTACTGGGTAAATTAACCCTGACCCCCCTCTCTACTGGGTAAATTAACCCTGACCCCCCCTCTCTACTGGGTAAATTAACCCTGACCCCCTCCCTACTGGGTAAATGAACCCTGACCCCCCTCTCTACTGGGTAAATTAACCCTGACCCCCCTCTCTACTGGGTAAATTAACCCTGACCCCCTCCCTACTGGGTAAATGAACCGTGACCCCCTCCCTACTGGGTAAATGAACCCTGACCCCGCTCTCTACTGGGTAAATGAACCCTGACCCCCTCCCTACTGGGTAAATGAACCCTGACCCCCTCCCTACTGGGTAAATTAACCCTGACCCCCTCCCGACTGGGGAAATTAAGCCTGACCCCCTCCCTACTGGGTAAATCAACCCTGACCCCCTCCCTACTGGGTAAATTAACCCTGACCCCCTCCCTACTGGGTAAATTAACCCTGAACCCCCCTCCCTACTGGGTAAATTAAGCCTGACCCCTCCCTACTGGGTAAATTAAGCCTGACCCCCTCCCTACTGGGTAAATTAACCCTGACCCCCTCCCTACTGGGTAAATTAAGCCTGACCCCCCCCCTACTGGGTAAATTAACCCTGACCCCCTCCCTACTGGGTAAATGAACCCTGACCCCCCCTCCCGACTGGGGAAATTAACCCTGACCCCCTCCCTACTGGGTAAATTAAGCCTGACCCCCTCCCTACTGGGTAAATTAACCCTGACCCCCTCCCTACTGGGTAAATTAACCCTGACCCCCTCCCTACTGGGTAAATTAACCCTGACCCCCTCCCTACTGGGTAAATTAACCCTGACCCCCTCCCTACTGGGTAAATTAAGCCTGACCCCTCCCTACTGGGTAAATTAACCCTGAACCCCACTCCCTACTGGGTAAATTAACCCTGACCCCCTCCCTACTGGGTAAATTAACCCTGACCCCCTCCCTACTGGGTAAATTAACCCTGACCCCCCTCCCTACTGGGTAAATGAACCCTGACCCCGCTCTCTACTGGGTAAATGAACCCTGACCCCCTCCCTACTGGGTAAATGAACCCTGACCCCCTCCCTACTGGGTAAATTAACCCTGACCCCCTCCCGACTGGGGAAATTAAGCCTGACCCCCTCCCTACTGGGTAAATCAACCCTGACCCCCTCCCTACTGGGTAAATTAACCCTGACCCCCTCCCTACTGGGTAAATTAACCCTGAACCCCCCTCCCTACTGGGTAAATTAAGCCTGACCCCCTCCCTACTGGGTAAATTAAGCCTGACCCCCTCCCTACTGGGTAAATTAACCCTGACCCCCTCCCTACTGGGTAAATTAAGCCTGACCCCCCCCCTACTGGGTAAATTAACCCTGACCCCCTCCCTACTGGGTAAATGAACCCTGACCCCCCCTCCCGACTGGGGAAATTAACCCTGACCCCCTCCCTACTGGGTAAATTAACCCTGACCCCCTCCCTACTGGGTAAATTAACCCTGACCCCCTCCCTACTGGGTAAATTAACCCTGACCCCCTCCCTACTGGGTAAATTAACCCTGACCCCCTCCCTACTGGGTAAATTAACCCTGACCCCCTCCCTACTGGGTAAATCAACCCTGACCCCCTCCCTACTGGGTAAATTAATCCCCGAGCTGACAAGGTAAAAATCTGTCGTTCTGCTCCTGAGCAAGGCAGTCAACCCACTGTTCCCCGGGCACCGAAGACGTGGATATCGATTATGGCAGGCCCCCACACCTCTCTGATTCAGAGGGGTTAAATGCGGCAGACACATTTCAGTTGAAGGCATTCAGTTGTACAACTGACTAGGTATCCCCCTTTCCCTTTCCTTTACTGGGTAAATTAACTCTGACACCAACTAGCCAGCTAAGTTAATACCATCAGCACTAACCGTGTTGGAGGCTTTTCCCTGTGTGTGTGTGTGTGTGTGTGTGATATTATATGCCAGGTTGTGATTTAACTGTCATGTTTTTTACCTTGCTAGATGTGTTGGATGTCAGGCTCAGAAACATTCTCCATAGCTATAGTGTTATTCCATGCTGTGGATTTCCATTATAATTGATTGGTTGATGTCTTCCTTCTTCGGCATTGAATTGGCCTTGTACATTGTTTCCATGCACTTTGTCTTAACATTGGTTGTGTACATTTTATTTGATAAGGCTTGAAATCCCTATTCTTTGCAACTTTGAGTCTAAACCAAACGAAATGCAACAGAATGCAACAGAATGTTCTGTGGAATACACAAGTGTAAGTGGGAGGTGTGTAGGAAGCGGATTAAACTGTCACGCCTCACTGTGAGGAGTCGACCTCAACGGCTTGATCAATGTCGTCCAGGCACAAGATAATAAACTGGTTAAGTCTCTCCCCAATGGCTTTAATTGAACAAGTACATGTCTCACACAAGTCCATCTAGGCAGAAGGCCTTCTGGGAATTGGTTGTTTTGCATTGGGAGATACAGTCCTCGGTCTCCTGGTAAAGCAACTTAATCAAGAACCTGTAACCCCATCTAGGCTTCTCAATGTGGACAGGAGAGGCTACTGGAGTGGAGCATCAAATGTGTTTGGATGTGATTTTTTTGGGCATTTATAGTTGGTTTGTTTTAAACCAAATATTTAATCAGAATGATTTCAGGTGGTGCCAGAATACACAGTAACTATTACAATTAGTCCCAGTAATGTTTGTATGAACTGTTGGCATATTCAGGTGCTTGTTTGATCAGCCTGGAGCTATGGCAGTCTGTTTGTGTCTAAGGCAGGGGTGTCCAACCCTGTTGCTGGAGAGCTACCCTCCTGTAGGTTTTCGTTTCAACCCCAGATGTAACTAACCTGGTTCAGCTTATCAACCAGCTAATCATTAGAATCAGGTGTGCTATATTACGGTTGAAGTGTGAACCTACAAGACGGTAGCTCTCCGGGAACAGGGTTGGAGAGTCCTGGTCTAAGTGCTAGCCCCTGCCTTCTGTCCACTTACGACAAACAAGTGGCTGGCTACTGTATGTCCAGGGTTGGGTAGGTTACTTTCTAAATGTAATCCGTTACAGTTACTAGTTACCTGTCCAAAATTGTAATCAGTAACATATTACCCACATTTTTGGATTACTATCCCTTTAAGAGGCATTTGAAGAAGAAGACAAAAAGGATCCATTAAATTCATTTGGTTTGTCAGCATAGTGGTCTCTGACTTGTGGTCAGAATCACTTGGACAAACAATCTTTAACCTAGGTATTTTTTTCAATGTGAGAAAACAGAATGGTGTCATCATGTATTTTTTCTCTCTCGCAACAATCCTTTCTGAATTTAAAAGTAATCTAACAAATAATCATCTAGTTTTTCAAAAGTATCTGAAATCTGATTCGAATATTTTAGCTGTTAACATAACTGATTACAGTTAGTTTTTTGTACTTTCAATTTCATATAATCAGTTACTGTATATGGCTTTTAATCATTCAACTTTTCAGGGCAGCGACCAAGCCCTCCATTATCAAAGACATTACACTAACTGAAGTATCAGTGGATGTCAAGTACAGTCTGTCATCGCTGAATCAATACATGAACAAACTACACATTCTGTGCCCGTGCAACATTTTACATTTTAGTCATTTAGCAGACGCTCTTATCCAGAGCAACTTACAGTAGTGAATGCATACATTTTTTTTTTTTTTTTTTTTTTTTTACTGGCCCCCCATGGGAATCAAACCCACAACCCTGGCGTTGCACACACCATGCTCTACCAACTGAGCCACAGGCAAGGCCTACCATTATTCAGGAAAACACAACTAACCAACTTTTGTCTTTGCTTCTAAAAGAAGATTCTTGCAGAAGTTTATTTCAAAAGGTCCTTTAAGGAAATAGCCTTTTCTGAAGACACTAGGTCGAAACACATCCTTGATTTAGAGAGATTCTGCAGAAGTCCCAACTGGACATTGACACCCCTAGCAGTAAACTGCTCTCTCTACTCCTATAGCCCTAGCAGTAAATAACTGCTCTCTCTACTCCTATAGCCCTAGCAGTAAATAACTGCTCTCTCTACTCCTATAGCCCTAGCAGTAAATAACTGCTCTCTCTACTCCTATAGCCCTAGCAGTAAATAACTGCTCTCTCTACTCCTATAGCCCTAGCAGTAAATAACTGCTCTCTCTACTCCTATAGCCCTAGCAGTAAATAACTGCTCTCTCTACTCCTATAGCCCTAGCAGTAAATAACTGCTCTCTCTATTCCTATAGCCCTAGCAGTAAATAACTGCTCTATCTACTCCTATAGCCCTAGCAGTAAATAACTGCTCTCTCTACTCCTATAGCCCTAGCAGTAAATAAAAAATCCTTTACATGTGCCTTATTCAGTGGTTCTCCAAACCATTGTCCTGAATCTGAGCCCTATCTAGTACATGTGATCATGGGGAAAAAGTTTTCTGACCTTTTCGGTAAAATGTTAGGCTAAATTAGTTGTCAGTCGCCGGACGTGGCAGCCATGCTAAAGCTTCACACTGAGTGAATGTTCTCTATGACAGCCTACCTGACTTCTAACCTTTGAGGTACACAGAGAAGTAGAACCTACAGTGAGGGAAAAAAGTATTTGATCCCCTGCTGATTTTGTACGTTTGCCCACTGACAAAGAAATGATCAGTCTATAATTTTATTGGTAGGTTTATTTGAACAGTGAGAGACAGAATAACAACAAAAAAATCCAGAAAAACGCATGTCAAAAATGTTATAATTTGATTTGCATTTTAATGAGGGAAATAAGTATTTGACCCCTCTGCAAAACATGACTCAGTACTTGGTGGCAAAACCCTTGTTGGCTATCACAGAGGTCAGACGTTTCTTGTAGTTGGCCACCAGGTTTGCACACATCTCAAGAGGGATTTTGTCCCACTCCTCTTTGCAGATCTTCTCTAAGTCATTAAAGTTTCGAGGCTGACGTTTGTAACTCGAACCTTCAGCTCCCTCCACAGATTTTCTATGGGATTAAGGTCTGGAGACTGGCTAGGCCACTCCAGGACCTTAATGTGCTTCTTCTTGAGCCACTCCTTTGTTGCCTTGGCTGTGTGTTTTGGGTCATTTTCATGCTGGAATACCCATCCACGACCCATTTTCAATGCTCTGGCTGAGGGAAGGAGGTTCTCACCCAAGATTTGACGGTACATGGCCCCGTCCATCGTCTCTTTGATGCGGTGAAGTTGTCCTGTCCCCTTAGCAGAAAAACACCCCCAAAGCATAATGTTTCCACCTCCATGTTTGACGGTGGGGATGGTGTTCTTGGGGTCATAGGCAGCATTCCTCCTCCTCCAAACACGGCAGGTTGAGCTGATGCCAAAGAGCTCCATTTTGGTCTCATCTGACCACAACACTTTCACCCAGTTGTCCTCTAAATCATTCAGATGTTCATTGGCAAACTTCAGACGGGCATGTTTATGTGCTTTCTTGAGCAGGGGGACCTTGCGGGCGCTGCAGGACTTCAGTCCTTCACAGCGTAGTGTGTTACCAATTGTTTTCTTGGTGACTATGGTCCCAGCTGCCTTGAGATCATTGACAAGATCCTCCCGTGTAGTTCTGGGCTGATTCCTCACCGTTCTCATGATCATTGCAACTCCACGAGGTGAGATGTTGCATGGAGCCCCAGGCCAAGGGAGATTGACAGTTCTTTTGTGTTTCTTCCATTTGCGAATAATCGCATCAACTGTTGTCACCTTCTCACCAAGCTGCTTGGCGATGGTCTTGTAGCCCATTCCAGCCTTGTGTAGGTCTACAATCTTGTCCCTGATATCCTTGGAGAACTCTTTGGTCTTGGCCATGGTGGAGAGTTTGGAATCTGATTGATTGATTGCTTCTGTGGACAGGTGTCTTTTATACAGGTAACAAACTGAGATTAGGAGCACTCCCTTTAAGAGTGTGCTCCTAATCTCAGCTTGTTGCCTGTATAAAAGACACCTGGGAGCCAGAAATCTTTCTGATTGAGAGGGGGTGTAATGGTTGTCGTCTGGAATGGAGGACCAAAACGCAGCAGCAATGTGGATGCTCATCTTGTATTTTATTTTAAACCAAGAAAACACCAAAATAACAAAATGAAGAACGAACGATCAACAAAACAGTCTTGTCAGGCTCACACACGCAAAACAAGAAACAATGTCCCACAAACACTAAACCAAACACATACTCATATATAGGACTGAAATCCCAATCAGAGGCAACGAGAAAACACATGCCTCCAATTGAGAGTCCAACCCCAATAACCCAGACATAGAAATACAAAAGACCAGAGACCACATAGAAATACAAACATAGAACATTACCCAAAAACCCGGAAATAATAAATCAAACGCCCTACTAAATAAACCACCACCCCGAACCACATAAAACAAATACCCTCTGCCACGTCCTGACCAAACTACAATAACAAATAACCCTTATACTGGTCAGGACGTGACAGGGGGTCAAATACTTATTTCCCCCATTAAAATGCAAATCAATTTATAACATTTTTGACATGCGTTTTTCTGGATTTTTTTGTTGTTATTCTGTCTCTCACTGTTCAAATAAACCTACCATTAAAATTATAGACTGATCATTTCTTTGTCAGTGGGCAAACGTCCAAAATCAGCAGGGGATCAAATACTTTTTCCCTCACTGTAACTCTGAGCTGGTGGTATAGTTCTCTTCCCTCTGACATCATGTCTCAATGACTCAGCGTTGTTACTGGGAGATTTCAGTCCCTGTTATGAAAGTAGAACACAGCAGGAGGACTGCATGCTAAACACTAACAAAAACCATACCCAAAGAGACACAGCACTATGGGCAATATGTCGATGTGGCATGTAGGCAGTGTGCAGAGAACAGAAGTGTTTGGAAAGTTGAAAAAAAAAACTGCTATTCATTTGTCGACTCTGATTGTAATCCCTTAATTAAGGGAAAGGTTTTGATTTGTGTGGCGTTTGATCCAACAGGACACAGTCCCAATTAGGTAGCCATCCATATTACGAAACCATTTTCCCCCGTTTAGTTCATCTAACTAACAGTAATCCAGCACTGAGCCACCAGCCCCCGGAGCGCCTTACTATTCATTACCTTACATAATGGCTTTTAAAATAAATACCACCACATTCACTCAATGAGCATTAGTTATTGCTGCATAGTAATCAGGCACTTCAGCGTGTGTGTGTGTGTGTGTGTGTGTGTGTGTGTGTGTGTGTAGGTGTGTGTGTGTGTGTGTGTAGGTTTGTGTGTGTGTGTGTGTAGGTTTGTGTGTGTGTGTGTAGGTGTGTGTGTGTCCACCACCAGATTAGCTTTTTCAGACGGCCATTATAAAGTGCCATGATGTCCAACTCTTTATATAATGGGTCGGCAACATATTCAGAACAGATGTCCTTCTTTTTATTTTGCTGATAAATTTGGTACACGTGATTGCGTTCTAAAGTATTGCACATTGTCTGAGATTATCACCTATGTTATTGGAGACAGAGACACCACACCTGTCTGTCTGTCTGTCTGTCTGTCTGTCTGTCTGTCTGTCTGTCTGTCTGTCTGTCTGTCTGTCTGTCTGTCTGTCTGTCTGTCTGTCTGTCTGTCTGTCTGTCTGTCTGTCTGTCTGTCTGTCTGTCTGTCTGTCTGTCTGTCTGTCTGTCTGTCTGTCTGTCTGAATGTTTCCTTAAAGGCATAGCTAAGGGGCCAGCAAGGCATTTCTGCTGAATGTCCGGGACCCCCACTATCTCTACTCTGTCAGTGTTGAGTTGACATTGAGATGAAAAGTACTACTACAGTGTAGTTCAGACCTAATATTCAGTGTCTCTCTCCTAGACTTCCCAACCTCTGACTCGTGTTGCGTCCGTCTGTCCTTGAGGCTTCCTTTGAAGACAGAGCTGAAGAAAGAATGCAGGGTTACTGACTTTGGAAGTCTCTCTAACATAATATACAGTACAGAACAAAATTAACACAAGGATTTCTGAACACCCTGTTCAGACGAGGTCTTCCTTAGCCAGTCGATATCTTTTAGAGTTGAGTAATTGAATTTTGCCTGTTTGCTGCAGCTTGGGTTAATCGTCCTGTGTAAGAGGAAATCTGTGGGAGGTGAATACACGTTTCTAATGAAAGGGAAACGAGGGGAAAGCAGGAGTGTTGGAAGGGAGCACCAAAAAATGTAAACAGTGTGACAGTGTGACTTGTCCTCCATCTCCTCAGCTGATGGCTTCCTCTGTTACTATGAAGATGAGAGTTCTATGATCTTGGCCAAATGGAAGAAATACCATAGAGTACGCATGGTAAAATGGACAAGTTGTAATGGAGTGTATAGTACCTGTAGAGGACAGATATTTATAGGAGGTAGATAGTGTTCCTGTTCTTTCAATTGCTAAAGGAGTAACCAAGAGAAAACACACCTTTTTGGGGGGGCTAACAGTGCACATACAGCTACCTTTGGCTGACCAGGGTTCCAACCTGTATACAGTATGTAGACGGCATTAACATATTCATTCTTTCTCAGTGATTATAATGTACATAATGCCCTGTATTGCCTACTTAAAGCTAGCAGTAGGCCACCCATTACTGATTGTGCTCTCTCACCCTCTTGATGCAAAGACTGTGTCACACAGAGCAGTGAGTTCGACGAAGAGAGCCAGAGTCAATGTTTATTTTACTTTCAGGTAGTTAAATTCCAGTCATCATGTCCTCTTCCATTCCATATCTCGGGCTATTATGTCTCCCTTTTGCTCGCTCCCCTCCCTCTTCCTCTCTCCCCTCCCTCTTCCTCTCTCTCCGTCCCTCTCTCAATCTTCCTCTCCCTTTCTCCCCCTTCCTCTCCCTCTCCCCCTTTCTCCCTCTTCCTCTCCCCCTTTTTCCCCTCCCTCTTCCTCCCTCCCTTTCCCTCTCTCTCTCTTCCTCTATACCTTTCCCTCTCTCTCTGGCTAAGTTCAACATTGACTGTGGGCTAATAATTAAGGACTATGATCGAGCATCGGCATAAATGTCATCCATATTTGATAAGGTCTCTCTCCTCCCTCCTCTCCCCATTACACACAATGAGGGGTGGCTGTAATCAGCATTTCGGAAATGCAGGCAAATAATTATTTACTCAGATAATGGCAGTATTTACACAGGCGACGGATGGGCTTGATTTTGTGATATGATAAAAGCAACACTGATTAGGTAATGACATATTTGGATGCCTATCAGATATATTCCCCCTACCCAGCCTGTTGATATGTCATAGTCAGGCAGGTTATATTATCAGTATAATTTACAATACACACTTATAAACATGATCTTACCTAAATAGCCTATGAAACGCTCTGATCTCTTGATTTACTGAAGGTCAATGGAAACAGGTTTAATATCCTTATCGTGTCCCCATACATACAACATAATATAATAAGTCAGATGCCTTCTGCTAACACAAGGTTGTCTGGAGTAGACTAGCTTGAATAGCTATTCTCACTATTTCAGAGTCCCCCTGTAAAGTGGCCAGACCCCATTTCTGGAGGGCAGAGGCATGTTAAAGGGAACGTGGATTCACAAATGAGATCATCCTGAACACAGTGTTATGGAGAGGACGTTTAAAGATTAGAAGCAGAGACGTTGAAATGGCATCTGAAATTAGACGGCGGAATTCACTCGGGTCACATTGAAATGTAATGATATTTGAGGAACGGATTAAGAGTTTTTAAACAAATGGTGCACATTTAAAATTGGCCCTTGGAACACCTTCAGCAATGCCTGGTTTGAGCAATTGCTCCGTCTGTATAACCTTGGAAGGAGAAATAATGTTGCCTCTTCTGCTGTTCAACATAACAACATTGAAGTTCATCAGAATACACTCGCGCACAGAGAGAGTTTATACATTTTCATTTGGCTGACCCAATTGGACTCTATTCCCTTGTTTTGACAATTGTGCCACAAATGGGACCAATGCCTAGAACTCACACAAGTCTTCTGAAATGAAATCCCTGCCAATGCAAGGCACTGCAATTGGATGATCACATGATGCAACCGACTCTTGTCATAAACAATTCCAAGCAAGATACAGTAAATGGATAACATTACAGCAGGAAAACCTGTGAAGGGCCCATTCTGAGTTAGACAACACTGGCCATCGCCGTGTGATAGTAAGTAACAACCACCCATAGTCTATGTCACCCTTCTCTGTCCTCCACTTTATTCTATTTGTCCTCCTGCTGTCCTGTCTCTCTCCACAGCCCACCTCAGAGGAGGCTGTAGCAGCGCCGGCAGATGTAGCCGTTCCCTTCGAGTGACAGGCAGACACATACACACCCTGGGCCCGTTGCCCCTCCCCCCGTGGGCCCCCGTTTGGCCAAGCTGTTTTTAATTCTCTGCAGGCAGACGGGTGGATAAATTGAATGATTGGAGTGGCGGAGTCCCAGGTAACAGGGAATCTATCTCTGCCTTGGCATCTCTTTCACTTAGTCAAAATGAAGAGGTTGTTGGTGTTGGTGGTGTTGAAGGGTAGGGAGGAGTGTGTCATGCCTCTTCGTGCTTTACTGATTGGAGATGAACGCCTGTTTAGGAAGCTGTTTGGAACCCTGGAGAAGGGAAATGGAAGGGACATGGCTTTATAGTTGTAGTGTAGAATACTGGCTGAGTTATTTTATGGTATTCAACTATCGTAAGTGATATTCAACTAATAACTCACGAGGTGTGTGATTTCAGAACCGTACCCATGTTCTGGGTCTGTTTACCTTTGTAATGAACCAATATTGTTCCGTATTGCCAAGATCTGGGTTGACTCTCCAGTTCACAGACAATCACACGTAATCCCAACACAAGATTACAATTAAAGTGGTTTCAGAAACCTGTCTCCTTTTAGATGTGGCTTTATCTCACCCCGTTGCCTACCTAAGACCCCTTCAGTGTAATTCTGTAAACATTGTGGAGTTTATTGGCGCATTAATTTCCCCAAGCAAGCGTTAAACCACCGATATGCAGATAAAGACAATAACTATGTACATATTTATCTACAGTAAACACAGCATCTCCGTAAAACCGTTACCCTTTTGGCGTTTATTGCCTTTGCACAGCTTTGCTGCTCTTGCCAGCACAGCATGAATGGAAATAAAAGCTCACATTTATGCTTATTGCAATCTGTCTCACGTCAATGGAAAAAATAGAGCTGGCGACAGGTGGTGATATTTTTTTGTATGCTGGAGCGAATCCAAAATGGCCCCCGCCCAGGATGTGAACTTGTTTGTTTACTAGTTGTTGTGTATAAGCTTTTCTTGGCCAGATGTCAGAGGCTTATGAGGCAGACTGAGGAGTTTTGGTGTGTAGACTAGACCCACTGTGCAAAAACTGTTTCAATCAACGTTGTTTCCAAGTCATTTCAACCAAAAACTTTCATGTGATGACGTTGAATCAATGTGGAAAACTGATTGGAATAGCAAGAAGTCATCAACGTAAGAGAATGTTCAACCTACTTTTAGCCTAAATCCAATGACGGAGTGAACTACACGTTGAACGGACGTCTGTGCCCAATTGGGAGGCAGGGTTAATGTAGGCAGAACAGGGCCTAAGTTTAGATGGAGAGCATGCCCCGAGCCAGGTCAGGATGGACCCAGCCACCTCTCTATTTCAAGTGAACTACATTGATCGCTGTTCTCTGGAAAAATCGATCCCCAGTTGAAAAAGAACAAGAGTACCGTTATCTGTCTGTGATCTGACCGACCATAACCGCCAGGTTTGTTGGTGTGAACCCAAACACCTCAGTGCTGTGCCCTACCTGTGACATGTTCCAGGTACAATTGGTAACATTTAATGTCAGCTTCGATCTTTATATTCAAAGAATAACCTTATGTTCATCCTTTACCTAAATATGTTGTTCAAAGGAAACTTAAAAGCATGCATATGATGTGCCTAACAAGTGCTAGCAGTTAGCATTCTACAGCTAACAATATAATCAATGTGATACTTTACAGCTCCTTATGACAGGCCCCAGACAACACTAAAATAAATGGAATATATTTGTTTACAAGATAACAACAGAAGCCGGCAGACGGTCTCCAACAGCCATTAGTGTAGTAAACACCACCAAAGACCCTGAGGAGACCAATTGACCTGCTATTTACTGCCCTCCTGCTCTTTACTGTGGACAGAAGACATGCCAAAATGCTGTAGCTTGTTATGGATATTTATCTGTTTTCAATGCTGGCCAGACAGTGAGCGGCCGTAGTCCCACTGTGTTTCACTGATACTAGGAATGTTTATCAGTTCTCCACTGTGGGAAAACTGGTCGGTAACACGTTATTGGATAGTGTGTAGAGCATCTACAGATGGACTACCTACAGACTATCAATAACACTTCAACTAACTATCTACTAACACTAACCCTAGTTCTTACCCTAACCTTAACCCTTATCCTAGTCCTAAACTTAATTCCAACCCTGACCTTAACCCTTACCTTTATTCTAAACCTAACCCTAACCTTAACCCTTACCTTTAATCTAAACCTAACCCTAACCGTAACCTTTATTCTAAACCTAACCCTAACCTTAACCCTTACCTTTATTCTAAACCTAACCCTAACCTTAACCCTTACCTTTATTCTAAACTTAACCCTAACCGTAACCTTTATTCTAAACCTAACCCTAACCTTAACCCTTTCCTTTATTCTAAACCTAACCCTAACCTTAACCCTTTCTAAACCTAACCCTAACCTTAACCCTTTCCTTTATTCTAAACCTAACCCTAACCTTAACCCTTTCTAAACCTAACCCTAACCTTAACCCTTTCCTTTATTCTAAACCTAACCCTAACCGTAACCTTAGCAAGCAGTTGCTTATCAACAGATAATGTGTTGACAGTATGACCATCTGTAGAGCGTCTACACATGGACTATCTGGACTATCCAAATAATGTGTGATCAACTGGTCGGATCTCCAAAGTGCAGATAGAACCCCATTAATATGCAATAGACAAAATAGATAACTGTCTATTTTTCACAGGACATCTGTAATGCACGTAGTAATGTATTGTACTGAATGTGTCTTTTGTATGGAACCCATATAACTTGTATGCAGTGGCTGACTAAGGCTTATGGACAAATGTACAGTACCATACATGACCAGATTTCTCTATGTGAGCTTAAGTCTAATTTTGTGATTTCCTTTTTTAAAATGTTTAATGAAAGTACAAACTCAGAGCATCAAAATGGTATATCACATACACTGTATTTGGAGGAAACATGGGAACGTTATCTTGCTTTGAAAGTTTATAAACTTGTAAAATCACTTAGGAGACAAGTAGGAGAAAAAGACCTTGCATATTTTGCTGATATTTTCACACAGGGAAGAGCCCATTCTGTTATCGACCGAAGTCTGTGACATGACAGACCAATCAAGATTCAACTCTCAGCATGTCCAGCCCCTCATTATCTCAGCCAATCATGGCAAGCCAGGAAAGATCCTGTCTTTCTTCCTATATAACTCAGTGCTTTCTCCTTGGCTAAACTCGTAATTTAACGTTTGCATTCATATTTACAGATCATATACACATTTGTTATTAAGGTTCAAGTTCACATGTTCAAGAAGGCATTTCTGCAACAACAATTTTATTTATATATTTTTTTCAAACTGCCCTACTCTGAAGTAGGAAGTAGAGCTAAATGCCCAGCTTCCTAAATCCCGTCATATATATATATATAGACCAATATGCGATTTCATTTGAAAGCAATTGGCAGTCAGGCTGCTGACATCGCTCAGAAACACTAACTGAAAGTGGTGACAACATCAGCCACCGCTTTGTACACACGTTACTTCAGACCACACATTGTACAGCAACACCATAGGCACTCCTCTCTTCTGTACACAGGTTAGGACACCAAAGCAACACCGTCTTTCAAGTCTTTTCACCACCATGATTAAGTCTTATGGTAAAATGTACTCTAGGGTGCAGGTTAGCATTTCGGTGGAGGGTGTATACCATGTGTCTCCTGTACGTACGACTACAGGAATAAAACTTCAGTCAGGGATAATATTGCTGTACGGTGTCCATATTAGGAACAACACCAAGTGATTCTGGCACAACTTCCATGGATGTGTGTCCTAATATGGACACCGTAGTTGTAACAAGGTTATTAGCAATCTGCTCTCTCTCTCTCTCTCTCTCTCTCTCTCTTTCTCTCTCTCTGGAAGCAGGCGGGCGGACCTCTGTGTGACCAAATAGTGTTTTACAATGTGTCGTAACACTTCTGTACAGGCAACAGACCTCCTCAGTGCTCTAACGCGGCCCATTACATTTTCATATGGCCTAATAAGACCTGAATATCTAACCCCAGAAAGAGAGAAGCCTTTCTGAATTATGAATCAGCCAGGTGAGAGATATCATGATGGAATGGCATTTTCTGTGAAACACGTGCAGTAGACTAGAGGATTTGTAGGAATGTTTAAGAGTGTTTGCGGCTTTAAAGCATTTAACGCCAGTACTTTTTTTTAAAGGAAGGCCAGAAAACCATTTGGGGAATTATCTTGCCCTCCCTCGACTCCCTCCATTTCCCTCCCTCTCTCTGCCTCTCCATAGGCTCTCACACTCTCTCTCTCCCTCAGCGTTTCTAACACAGCCTTTCAACTCTCTCTTTCAGATATAATTACCACCATTATGCTTCATTACAGCAGTCTTAGCGCTGCTGGAGGGTTTATACACGACTTTGCTTGCCACAACTCTTTAGCTACATGAAGACGGCTACTCTATTGTACAGTGGGAAGGATGCTATTTTAGAAGCATAATTTGTCATAAACCTTCTAGACCATCAACCTGATTGCAATGTGTTTTGAAAATAAACTCTTGCATCCAATGTTTTATGTTTCAAATGGGTAGTAAATCCAACACACTCAGAAACTGTATTCACATTCTCACCGTACTACAAGACTGTTGTTTTGGATTTACTCCTGGCTACAGTGTTTGATTGAATAACCGGAATAACCATATTATGGACATTTGGTTAATT
Source organism: Salmo trutta (assembly GCF_901001165.1). Taxonomy (NCBI): domain Eukaryota; kingdom Metazoa; phylum Chordata; class Actinopteri; order Salmoniformes; family Salmonidae; genus Salmo; species Salmo trutta. The sequence goes on from NC_042964.1 coordinate 10,082,594, forward strand.
TTTCTCTGGATGAATCTGTTCTCCAGTGTATGGCCTTGCCCTGACAAAATGATCACTGGAGCACTGCAGATTAATTGTATGAGATCGTTAGGAAATCAATTGATTAGTTGATAATGCTAATGGAGAAGAAATCCTCTAATGTTGCTTGCTGATTAGCTGGATCCAGACTAAAATCACCAGGTTGTTCTACAGTTCTCATATTCACAGTACTGGTTTCTGTTAACCGCTGATGCCTCGTGCAAGTTCAACATCATGTATGTGGTTGTAAAGTTCCCAGGTTTTTCAGAAATCTCAGTTGTAAGATTTCCAGAATAAGAAGGGAATTATCAGGAAATCTGGAATCCACCAATCGGGATTTCTGTAAAACCATCCTGTGAATTGCGGGAAAGTTAACCCTAGTACTGTACTAAAAGGACACTGGTTCTGTTCTCTCTTTAATGACGTCTGATGGCTTTGATATTGTATCAACCTTAGCACAACACTTATCCACCTTGTCATGAGGCTCAAGCCTCTTGGTTTAATGGCTGATTCACAGGGAACCAGCAGTGAGTCCGTTTCACTACCCCAAGAATTTGCTACAATGTCATCCCCCTGTTTGTGAGTGTTAAAACTCTGAACTTTAAACTGCTGTCAAATTACACTATTCTCAGAGGTAGCAGTCAGATGTAGCTAAATGATGACATGGCACACTTAGCATTCAGTAGAGTCTCTCTCTTGTGAATGCTATTAACAGTGTAGGTGGTTGACGTTATTGAGAGAAAAGCCCAAAATAGATGTGGTGAGGTTCTGTAAATAGGACGTCTGCATACAACTGTATTCCGTCCTCCCTCTTCATAGAGTCTCTCAACAGACTGACACCTTTTCCTTCTCTCACCCTCTTACTTTCTCTCTCTATCCTGAACTTGACTGTCTCAAATCCTCTCTTTCTCTCTCTATCCTGAACTTGACTGTCTCACATTCTCTCTTTCTCTCTCTATCCTGAACTTGACTGTCTCAAATCCTCTCTTTCTCTCTCTATCCTGAACTTGACTGTCTCACATCCTCTCTTTCTCTCTCGCCCGTAGTCTCTTCCTAGTCTCGGATATCCCAGACCTTGGAGCATCATAAGGTAGGCAATGGCCAAAGGTCTGGGGACGATGTTGACTTCTATCTGACATTTTGAAAGGGACCCCAAAAAATTCTGGGGAGGGTCCTCTTCAGACAGACAACTCCCCCAACAAATCACGAGTTTGGGCAGGTGGGGCTTAAAATGCAGGTGGGAATTGTTCTCCTGTTCAGCTATGGCAAAGAAGCGGACATGGCAGTGACGTTACCGGTGACCCGCTTCCCATTTCTGACTCGTCCTCTCTGTCCCAACTGACACTGGAACTTCTACAGACGTGTCAAACTGGAGCATTGGTACACTGTCAGAAGCAACCCGTCTGTCTAAAGCGACTACTCTCTTCCTGTTTCCTCCTTCGGCTTAAACACTCATGGACAGACTAGGTAAATTTAAATGGTACCATGGTTACCGATGGCTAACGAGTAGATTGGGTGGTTTGGTTTTTTTGTCACTAGTTATTTGGACAAATCACTATTTTACAGGTGTTAGCATCTTTCTAATTTCAGAAAGGGAGGGAACATTTCGACCCATACACTTGCCCGTAACTTTCAGACAGAGAGGATGGAGCTCCTCGTTTCCGGTTCTGCTCCTCGGTCTCTTCATCTCTTCATCTCTTCTCTTAACATGCATGGACCCAGAACCTAATCGAGCATCTGGGTTAAACAAAACTCTCTCTCTCTCTCTCTCTCTCTCTCTCTCTCTCTCTCTCTCTCTCTCTCTCTCTCTCTCTCTCTCTCTCTCTCTCTCTCTCTCTCTCTCTCTCTCTTTTTCTCTTTCTCTCTCTCTCTCATGAAATCACAATGGACACCTGATAAATATGTAATTATATTTCTTTGTCGCCTGCTCAAATAACTGATGCTATAAAACACAAACATTCTCCTGAAAACAGTGTATGTGGCAGTAGAAGTGTGTATGTGAGTGTGTGTGTGTGTGTGTATGTGTGTGAGAGTGTATGCACACTATTTGAGTGTGTGTGTGTCTCATCCTGGGAGCTACAGCAGCGGTAGGCAACAGGCAATAAGACCTGAGGCACGAAGGGCGTTGTTTGAGCATACCCAAGCATGTTAACATATACAGTTCAGCGGTTTCACATCAGCATCTGATCACTGCATACAGTACATGACAGGGCCTGGACACTGACAGGAATGGTTCAAGGATTACACATGCAGTGCTATATCATAGAATGACTCCGAGCGTGCATGAAAACCACATGTACTCGACCTCCAACACATCACACCCGCTGACCACGTCGTAGCCAAAAGCGCTGGAGAATATGGAGAACTAGCTAGTCGACATGTACATCAGCAGAATATTTCAGAATATTTCAGCACAGAGCTCTCCTTCAAGACTCACATTAAGCATGTCCAATCCAAAATTAAATCTGGAATCGGCTTCCTATTTCGCAACAAAGCATCCTTCACTCATGCTGCCAAACATACCCTCGTAAAACTGACTATCCTACCGATCCTTGACTTCGGCAATGTCATTTACAAAATAGCCTCCAACACTCTACTCAGCAAATTGGATGCAGTCTATCACAGTGCCATCCGTTTTGTCACCAAAGCCCCATATACTACCCATCACTGCGACCTGTATGCTCTCATTAGCTGGCCCTCGCTTCATATTCGTCGCCAAACCCACTGACTCCAGGTCATCTATAAGTCTTTGCTAGGTAAAGCCCCGCCTTATCTCAGCTCACTAGTCACCATAGCAGCACCCACCCATAGCACGCGCTCCAGCAGGTATATTTCACTGGTCACCCCCAAAGCCAATTCCTCCTTTGGCTGCCTTTCCTTCCAGTTCTCTGCTGCCAATGACTGGATTGAACTGCCAAAATCACTGAAGCTGGAGACTCATATCTCCCTCACTAACTTTAAGCACCAGCTGTCAGAGCAGCTCACAGATCACTGCACCTGTACATAGCCCATCTGTAAATAGCCTATCCAACTACCTCATCCCCATACTGTTATTTATTTTGCTCCTTTGCACCCCAGTATCTCTATTTGCACACTCATCTTCTGCACATCTATCACTCCAGTGTTCAATTGCTATATTGTAATTATTTCGCCACTATGGCCTATTTATTGCCTTACCTCCCTTATCCTACCTCATTTGCACACACTGTATACTTTTTCTATTCTATTATTGACTGTATGTTTGTTTATTCCATGTGTAACTCTGTGTTGTTGTTTGTGTCGCACTGCTTTGCTTTATCTTGGCCAGGTAGCAGTTGTAAATGAGAACTTGTTCTCAACTAGCCTACCTGGTTAAATAAAGGTGAAATAAAATCTAAAAATCTAAATAGTTCCACAACCCCTCTCTCCATGGTCGTGCCTGGCTGTTCTCTGTGTATTGATTTTCAATGAAGAGAAAACGGTACATTTACAACTTAGACGTAACAGTGAATGTATGAGTGAACAAGTTCCAGGCCGTCATCTCCTCTGTTCCTTCGCCTGACGCTCCCTCTGTATCTCAGCTCCTGGGCCACATTGTGTGAAGCCATCGGGAGAGAACGGCTGCCTCTTAACAATAGGCGAGTGAGCTCTGCTAATTCATCCAGTGAGGAGACTGCTCAGGCCATGTGCACATCAAACAAGGAGGAAATTGGGATTGGGCATAGCGCCGTGTTATGAAAAATGATGCACAGAGGATTCAGTTAAATTGAATTGGGTTTTTTGTCTGGTTTTTTTTCTCAATATACCTTTTTTCTTTATTTTTCCTTTTATAATTTTCCCCATCCGTTCTTCCTCATTCAAGTGCAAAGCAGAGCTGATGACACTCATTAAATCAGACTGGTAGGGATTTTTTACTTTGCTTCATTTTTTTCCTTGTCGTCGCGGCAATACGGCGTGACAGCCACTCGAGCTTTGAGTCTGCCGTTTCAGAACGCCGTCTTTTTTTTATTGGTCTTGATGTTATGAATGGTAATTAATTTAGAAAAAAGTTGCCCAGCTGCTGAGGAAAGTGTGTGATGTGAAAGGCTATTTAAGCTATATTTAAGAAGTCTTCAAAACGCCCAGCATTTACATAAATGTGTTCAATGGCGGCAGATTGAAGATACTTTTGTGGGGCCAGATGCATGGTCAATAGTAATATAGTCGCATTTTAAATGGCGGGCCTATGTGAGAATGTTGAGAGCGAAATAGTACAATTATGTTCAATGAAAAATTAGCTTGCTCATGACCAGAATCCAATGCATGCTGTAGTGTGAGTTCACGCTGCCCCAACGAGAATAAATGATTGCGTTGACACACCATGATGCGCTGTTTTTCTATTTTCTTCCAGAGGGGTTCTTGGATGCCTTTGAACCAGTCACTGAAGGAGCATTTTGTCAAAGGGAAATGTTACCTATCTATGTACTGTAGCCTACTCAGTAATGTAATTCATATATATAGTACCAGTCAAAAGTTTGGACACACCTACTCATTCAAGGGTTTTTCTTTATTTCTATTTTCTACAATGTAGAATAATAGTGAAGACATCAAAACTATGAAATAACACATATGGCTTCATGTAGTAACCAAAAAAAAGTGTCAAACATTCTCTCAACCAGCTTCATGAGGAATGCTTTTCTAACAGTCTTGAAGGAGTTCCCACATATGCTGAGCAGTTGTTGGCTGCTTTTCCTTCAGTCTGCGGTTCAATTCATCCCAAACCATCTCAATTGGGTTGAGTTTGGGTGATTGTGGAGGCCAGGTCATCTGATGCAGCACTCCATCAATCTCTTTCTAGGTCAAGTAGCCCTTACACAACCTGGAGGTGTGTTGGGTCATTGTCCTGTTGAAAAATAAACGATAGTCCCACTAAGTGCAAACCAGATGTGGTGGGGTATCGCTGCAGAATGCTGTGGTAGCAATGCTGGTTAAGTGTGCCTTTTAAACTCTAAATAAATCACAGACAGTGTCACAGCAAAGCGTCCCCACACCATCACACCACCTCCTCCATGCTTCATGGTGGGAACCACACATGCAGCGATCATCTGTTCACCTACTCTGTGTCTCACAAAGACTTTGGAGTCATCAGACCAAAGGACAGATTTCCACCAGTCTCATGTCCATTGCTTGTGTTTCTTGGCCCAAGCAAGTCTCTTCTTCTTATTGGTGTCCTTTAGTAGTGGTTAAATAAATGCTGTGAAGCATTTATTTGAGCTGCAATCTGAGGTGCAGATAACTCTAATGAACTTATAGTCTGCAGAAGAGGAAACTCTGGGTCTTTTTTTCCTATAGTGAGGGTCCTCATGAGAGCCAGTTTCATCATAGCCCTTGATGGTTTTTGCGACTGCACTTGAAGAAACTTTCAAAGTTCTTGAAATTCTCCGTACTGACTTACCTTCATGTCTTAAAGTAATGATGGACTGTCATTTCTCTTTGCTTATTTGAGCTGTTCTTGCCATAATACGGACTTGGTCTTTTACAAAATAGGGCTATCTTCTGTATAGCACCCCTACCATATAGATTCAATCGTTGTACAGATGGGGAGGTCTGTCTGTAATAAAGAGATGCTCTGCTTTTTTGACACCACACTCCAAAAAGCATGATGGCTCTAGTTTTGTCTAATCTTGATTAATGTCCAGTTGTGTGGTCCAGTGCTGCAAGGAAAGACCTAGTTAAGCTGCAGCTGGCCCAGAACAGAGCGGCACGTCTTGCTCTTCATTGTAATCAGAGGGCTAATATAAATACTATGCATGCTAGTCTCTCTTGGCTAAGAGTTGAGGAGAGACAGACTACATCACTTATTTTTATAAGAAACATTATGTTGAAAATTCCAAATTCTTTGCATCGTGAACTTACACATGGCTCTGACACACACACCTACCCCACCAGACATGCCACCAGGGGTCTTTTCACAGTCCCCAAATCCAGAACAAAGTTAAGAAAGTGTACAGTATTATACAGAGCCAGTATTGCATGGAACTCCGTTCCATCTCATATTGCAAAAAAAACAGCAAACCTGATAAAAAAAACAGATAAAGCAACACCTCACAGCACAACGCCTCTCCCTATTTGACCTAGATAGTTTGTGTTTGTGCATTGATATATAGGCTACGTGTGCCTTTTTTAAACATGTATGTAGTTCTGTCCTTGAGCTGTTCTTGTCTATTAATGTTCTGTATTATGTCATGTTTTGTTTGGACCCCAGGAAGTGAAGCTGCTGCTTTTGCAACAGATAATGGGGATCCTAATAAAATACCAAATAAAAAAATACCTTGTCACAACACAACTGATTGCGTCAAGCGCATTAAGAAGGAAAGAAATTAAAGAAATTAACTTTTAACAATGCACACCTGTTAACTGAAATGCATTCCAGGTGATTACCTCATGAAGCTGGTTGAGAGAATGCCAAGAGTGTGCAAAGCTGTCATTAAGGCAAAGGGTGGCTACTTTGAAGAATCTCAAATATAAATATATATTTTACACTTATTGGGTTACTACTCCATTCCATATGTGTTATTTCATAGTTTTGATGTCTTCACTATTATTCTACAATGTAGAAAATAGTAAAAATAAAGAAAAACCCTGGAATGAGTAGGTGTGTCCAAACGTTTGACTGGTAATATATATATATATATATATATATATACTGCTCAAAAAAATAAAGGGAACACTTAAACAACACAATGTAACTCCAAGTCAATCACACTTCTGTGAAATCAAACTGTCCACTTAGGAAGCAACACTGATTGACAATAAGTTTCACATGCTGTTGTGCAAATGGAATAGACGACAGGTGGAAATTATAGGCAATTAGCAAGACACCCCCAATAAAGGAGTGGTTCATCAGGTGGTGACCACAGACCACTTCTCAGTTCCTATGCTTCCTGGCTGATGTTTTGGTCACTTTTGAATGCTGGCGGTGCTTTCACTCTAGTGGTAGCATGAGACGGCGTCTACAACCCACACAAGTGGCTCAGGTAGTGCAACTCATCCAGGATGGCACATCAATGCGAGCTGTGGCAAGAAGGTTTGCTGTGTCTGTCAGCGTAGTGTCCAGAGCATGGAGGCGCTACCATGAGACAGGCCAGTACATCAGGAGACGTGGAGGAGGCCGTAGGAGGGCAACAACCCAGCAGCAGGACCGCTACCTCCGCCTTTGTGCAAGGAGGAGCAGGAGGAGCACTGCCAGAGCCCTGCAAAATGACCTCCAGCAGGCCACAAATGTGCATGTGTCTGCTCAAACGGTCAGAAAAAGACTCCATGAGGGTGGTATGAGGGCCCGACGTCCACAGGTGGGGGTTGTGCTTACAGCCCAACACCATGCAGGACGTTTGGCATTTGCCAGAGAACACCAAGATTGGCAAATTCGCCACTGGCGCCCTGTGCTCTTCACAGATGAAAGCAGGTTCACACTGAGCACATGTGACAGAGTGACAGAGTCTGGAGACGCCGTGGAGAACGTTCTGCTGCCTGCAACATCCTCCAGCATGACCGGTTTGGCGGTGGGTCAGTCATGGTGTGGGGTGGCATTTCTTTGGGGGGCCGCACAGCCCTCCATGTGCTCGCCAGAGGTAGCTTGACTGCCATTAGGTACCGAGATGAGATCCTCAGACCCCTTGTGAGACCATATGCTGGTGCGGTTGGCCCTGGGTTCCTCCTAATGCTAGACAATGCTAGACCTCATGTGGCTGGAGTGTGTCAGCAGTTTCTGCAAGAGGAAGGCATTGATGCTATGGACTGGCCCGCCCGTTCCCCAGACCTGAATCCAATTGAGCACATCTGGGACATCATGTCTCGCTCCATCCACCAACAGACTGTCCAGGAGTTGGCGGATGCTTTAGTCCAGGTCTGGGAGGAGATCCCTCAGGAGACCATCCGCCACCTCATCAGGAGCATGCCCAGGCATTGTAGGGAGGTCATACAGGCACGTGGAGGCCACACACACTACTGAGCCTCATTTTGACTTGTTTTAAGGACATTACATCAAAGTTGGATCAGCCTGTAGTGTGGTTTTCCACTTTAATTTTGAGTGTGACTCCAAATCCAGACCTCCATGGGTTGATAAATTGGATTTCCATTGATTATTTTTGTGTGATTTTGTTGTCAGCACATTCAACTATGTAAAGAAAAAAGTATTTAATAAGATGATTTCTTTCATTCAGATCTAGGATGTGTTGTTTAAGTGTTCCCTTTATTTTTTTGAGCAGTGTATATAACATTAGCAGACATTTTGAACGTTTCGATCGAACCCACAGACGTGATAATTTCTAAAGATTCGTCCATCCTCCCATCACCAACTACTGTCGGCAGGCCCTTAGCACATTCCCTAGATTGAACAGGATCTATATTTATGCTATAACAATCATTATAAGTCTGTGTGTGTGTGTTTGTGTGTGTGTGTGTGTGTGTGTGTGTGTGTGTGTGTGTGTGTGTGTGTGTGTGTGTGTGTGTGTGTGTGTGTGTGTGTGTGTGTGGGAACAATTTTGGGTTTGTAACCCTGCTATTCTCCTCTGCCGCGTAAGCCTACTTCATCTGTACAATCTGCCGCTAATGCAAGCTAATATGTAACACAACATGATTCATATATAGCATAAGTGGCTAATCAGTTAGCCTGTCCTCCAGTCAAAACCATTATATTCAAAAGCTCTGATATTGATTGAGAACAATATCTTCTAGTCAGAGTAATAAAACCCTTCTATTGTTGGGACACAATCTAGACATCAAATCATTATGTCTATATCCAAGCATGTATACATTTAGGTTAAGGCAATGTTTGAACTTGACTTGATTAGCAATTACAGGCCAATATTAGGCTTTCAATAAACAATAAACCCCTTGTAGAAACTACTCTTCTGAATGAGTAGGCAGTGGAGGCTACATTGAACTAGACACTGGAGTGCAGCATGTGTGTTCGAGACACACAGATAAATGGAGAGTTGAGTGTAACTCTTATACGAAATCAGTGTCATGCTGATATTAAAGGGCTATAACCAACAAAAAACTGCTAGTCCTGGTGGCTACCTAGGCCTAGTCAACAAAAATGGTAGCAGAATCCAAACTCCGTAGAAAATGAGTGTACATTTTGAACCAGGTTTTCTTCTTATCAGTGTTGCAGCTCTCTCTCTGTTTTGCGTTTCAGATAGGTTGCTACTTGTGATGGACGTGCCTGGGTAACCAGGCAGCAGATATGAAGGCATAACACACCCCTGTAAGACTAAAAGACATTCTAATAGAAATGTCCCATCAGCCGCAAACAGAAACATTCTAATCTAGTTACGCCACTGTGAGTAGGAAGAGAAATGGGCTTCGCATTACAGGACAAATAGAACACACACAGCATACTCCCCAGCCCAGCCCAGCCCAGCCCAGCCCAGCCGACTCCGATCTTTATCCCAGAACTTTTATTCAAGAGTATCACCTGTGTGTGTGTGTGTGAACCTCTGTGTGACAGGTAAAGGGGTTATAAATCATTGTCTCAGTGTGTGAGAGCATACGTTTGTGTTTTCCCTGGTGTTTTTCTCAGTGAGGAGACTTATGGGGATGGCGTATCTTGGCAGTCGAAATGGATGGTAGTCATTGTTATTTATGAGGTTGTCCACTCGTCATGGCGTGTCACCGTCTTCACAGACAGTCAGGCTCGGCAAGATGATAATCAGACAAATGCCTTTTGTTGGACCCTGACAGTGGTATACACCAACAGACAGTGTACAAAACATTATTAGCCTTCTATATCACACTATATCACCAATCCTTCTATATCACCTAGCCTTCTATATCACCTAGCCTTCTATATCACCCATCCTTCTATATCACCTAGCCTTCTATATCACCTAGCCTTCTATATCACCCATCCTTCTATATCACCTAGCCTTCTATATCACCCATCCTTCTATATCACCTAGCCTTCTATATCACCTAGCCTTCTATATCACCTAGCCTTCTATATCACCTAGCCTTCTATATCACCTAGTCTTCTATATCACCTAGCCTTCTATATCACCCATCCTTCTATATCACCTAGCCTTCTATATCACCCATCCTTCTATATCACCTAGCCTTCTATATCACCTAGCCTTCTATATCACCTAGCCTTCTATATCACCTAGCCTTCTATATCACCTAGCCTTCTATATCACCTAGCCTTCTATATCACCTAATCTTCTATATCACCCATCCTTCTATATCACCTAGCCTTCTATATCACCTAGCCTTCTATATCACCTAGCCTTCTATATCACCTAGCCTTCTATATCACCTAGTCTTCTATATCACCTAGCCTTCTATATCACCCATCCTTCTATATCACCAAGCCTTCTATATCAGCAATCCTTCTATATCACCTATCCTTCTATATCGCTCAATTGCATTGAGATCTGGTGACTGGGCAGGCCACTGCAGTATGCTGAATTCACTGTTATGTTCATGGAACCATTCCTGGACAATCCTAGACTTGTGGCACTATCCTGCGTTGCTCCACTTTTATCAAGGGGCCCAATGTGTGCCATGAAAACACACTCCACACCATCACCACCAGCCTGCAATGTTGACACGCGGCATGACGGATGCATGTACTCGTGGTTTTCTCCATTCCCTAGTCCTCCCATCTGCGTGAAACAGCAGGAACCAGGATTCATCAGACCAGGAAATGTTTTTCCAATTCTCCAGTGTCCAGTGTTTTCCTTCCTTAGCCCACTGCAACCGCAGCTTGGTGTTTTTTTGCTGAAAGAAGTGTGACTCTGTAAGGTCATCGGCTGCCATACCCCATTCATGTCAAGATATGACGAGTTGTGCATTCTTTATGGGTCTTTGGGCACCAATGTTGTGCCGGACTGTCAGTTGATTAACTGTAGCCGTTTGTTGCTCTTCACAATTCGTGTCAGCCTCCTTTGTCCTCTTTCATCAATGACCCGTTTTTGACCACATGCCTGTCGTTGGCTGGATGTCCTTTGGGTGGTGGACCGTTCTTGATACACACAGGAAACTGTTGAGCGTGAAAAACCCAGCAGTGTTGCAATTCTTGACACACTTAAACCAGTGTGCCTGGCACCTAGTACCATACCCCTTTCAAAGACACTTAAATTCTTTGTCTTGCCCATTCATCTACACTGATTGAAGTGGATTTAACAGGTGACATCAATAAGGGATCATAACTTTCACCTGGATTCACCTGGTCAGTCTATGTCATGGTGTTAAATATATTTATATTTGTGTGTGTGTGTGTGTGTGTTTGTGGGTGTGTGTGTGTTTGTGTTTGTCATGACATGAACGTTAGGATACCATTTTGCAGTCATGCATGTGTTGGGTAGATTTAATAGAGGTAATTATAATCTGAAAAGGCTTCTGATATCCCCGCTCATCTGACACTCGATAGAACTGTGTGTGTGTGTTTCTGTGTCGGACGGTGGGTGTTGGTGTGTGTCAGTGTGAGTGTGTGTGTGATGTGTACAGCGTGCGTGCGTGTGTGTGTGTGTGTGTGTGTGTGTGTGTGTGTGTGTGTGTGTGTGTGTGTGTGTGTGTGTGTGTTTCTGTGTCGGACGGTGGGTGTTGGTGTGTGTCAGTGTGAGTGTGTGTGTGTGATGTGTACAGCGTGCGTGTGTGTACTATAAATCTCTCTGTGTGCTTTAGGAGGATCAGCCCTGCCTGCCAACTACATCATCAGATGTCACCAAATCAAGCCAGTATTAAAATCTCTCACATTAAAACCTCTCTCAAACACACACAAATCAAAATAACTGTTAGCTGCTGTGAAAAAAGAAAAAGAAAAGCCACTCCTCTTTTCCCGCAAGCACTGATTTGCTGATAAATAATTTGTTGAAGGAAAATGTACTTGATACGATTGTGATTTGTGGTTTTCTCATCAAGCTATCTGAAGACGAATGCACTAATTCTAAGTCGCTCTGAATAAGTGTCTGCTAAATGACTAAAATGTAATGTAACATGCTATTACAGTGGATCTTCCCAGATTTCCCCAGAGGGCTTCAGTGGGGGTTGCAGTAAGGGGGTGAGTGTGCTGTGGTCGGGAGCCAGCGGATAACGGCCCTGTGTGTAACCCCCAATCCGGCCCCAGCTTTTTCGAATGAATGGGGTCGAACCTGGCGCCACTCGTCCCTCTCTCTCGCCTCTCGTCTCCGTGACATTTGTCAGGGCTGCGTGACGCCATGAGTGACAGCTAGAAGCTCTTTGGAGTGAGTGTGAGCAGAGAGGGCCTGGCAGAGGGAGATAAGAGAGGCGGACCACACACACACACACACACACACACACACACACACACACACACACACACACACACACACACACACACACACACACACACACACACACACACACACACACACACACACACACTCGTGGTGGCACAAACACACTCACACAGGCACACTAATACACACGCACGCACACACACACAAACGCCCAGACATTTATATGAACACACATGAAATCTTTTGCACGCCCACGGTCATTTCTGTATGCATAATATCCAGAGGCAATCTCCAATGGTCCCTGGCACACAAACAGGACTCTCTCTCTCTCTCACACACACACACACACACACACACACACACACACACACACACACACACACACACACACACACACACACACACACTATCTTCATGGAAACACACAAACACACAGCTGCATATAGCATAAATGTACAGTTTTGCTTATGTGCACATATAGGGAATCTGACACCTACAGTAGCACACATACTTACATACATGTGGGAATCACGTTTCTCATTTACAGATATAGGATCTTAATTTGATCACTCTTTTGTTGCTGAGAATTTACCTGCACCGCAGGAAATGGAGGTGAGCTTTGCGTTTTACATACACTGAACAAAAATATAAATGCAACATGTAAAGTGTTGGGTCCCATGCTTCATGAGCTGAAAAAAAGATCCCCGAATTTTTCCATACGTGCAAAAAGCTTATTTCTCTCAAATTTTATGCACAAATTTGTTTACATCCCTGTTAGTGAGCTTTTCTCCCATGCTAAAATAATCCATCCACCTGATAGGTGTGGCATATCAAGAAGCTGATTAAACAGCATGATCATTACACAGGTGCACCTTGTGCTGGGGATAATAAATGGCCACTCTAAAATCTGCAGTTTTATCACATAATACAATGCCACAGATGTCTCAAGTTTTGAGGGCGCATGCAATTGGCATGTTGACTGTAGGAATGTCCACCAGAGATGTTACCAGAGAATTTAATGTTAATTAATTAATTTATCTACCATAAGCCGCCTCCAACGTTGTTTTAGAGAATTTGGCAGTACGTCCAACCGGCCTCACAACCGCAGACCACGAGTTTGACGTTGTCCTGGTGAATGGTTTGCTGATGTCAACGTTGTGAACAGTGTGCCCCATTTTGGTGTTGGGGTAATGGTATTGGCAGGCATAATCTGTCATCATGAAGTGCTTTGAGAGGCTAGTTAAGGATCATATCACCTCTACCTTACCTGAAACCTTAGACCCGCTTCAATTTGTTTACTGCCCTTTCCCATCTGGACAAGAGGAATACCTATGTAAGAATGCTGGTCATTGACTATAGCGCAGCATTCAACACCATAGTACCCTCCAAGCTCATCGTTAAGGTCGGGGCCCTGGGTCTGAACCCCGCCCTGTGCAACTGGGTCCTGGACTTCCTGACGGGCCACCCCCAGGTGGTGAAGGTAGGAAACAGCATCTCCACTTCGCTTATCCTCAACACAGGGGCCCCACAAAGGTGGGTACTCAGCCCCCTCCTGTACTCCCTGTTCACCCATGATTGCGTGGCCACGCACGACTCCAACTCAATCATCAAGTTTGAAGACGACACAACAGTAGTAGGCCTGATTACCAACAATGACGAGACAGCCGACAGGGAGGAGATGAGGGCCCTAGGAGTGTGGTGCCAGGAAAATAACCTCTAACTCAATGTCGACAAAACACTGGACTTCAGGAAACAGAGGGAGCACGCCCCTATCCACATCGATGGGATCGCAGTGGAGCAGGTGGAAAGATTCACGTTCCTCGGCGTACACATCACTGATGATCTGAAATGGTCCACCCACCCAGACAGTGTGGTGAAGAAGGCGCAACAGTGCCTCTTCAACCTCAGGAGGCTGAAGAAATTTGGCTTGGCACCTAAAAACCCTCACACACTTTACCAGATGCACAATAGAGAGCATTCTGTCGGGCTGTATCAGCGCCTGGTATGGCAACTGCACCGCCCACAACCGCAGGGCTCTCCAGAGGGTGGTGCGGTCTGCCCAACGCAAACTACCTGCCCTCCAGGACACCTACAGCACCCGATGTCACAGAAGGCCAACAAGATCATCAAGGACAATAACCACCCGAGCCGCTGCCTATTCACCCCGCTATCATCCAGAAGGCGAGGTCAGTACAGGTGCCTCAAAGCTTGGACCAAAAGACTGAAAAACAGCTTCTATCTCAAGGTCATCAGACTCTTAAAGCCATAGCCGGCTTCCACCCGGTTACGTAACCCTGCAACTTAGAGGATGCTGCCCTATATACAGTGAGGGGAAAAAGTATTTGATCCCATGCTGATTTTGTACGTTTGCCCACTAACAAAGAAATGATCAGTCTATAATTTTAATGGTAGGTTTATTTGAACAGTGAGAGACAGAATAACAACAACAAAAACCAGAAAAACGCATGTCAAAAATGTTATAAATTGATTTGCATTTTAATGAGAGAAATAAGTATTTGACCCCCTCTCAATCAGAAAGATTTCTGGCTCCCAGGTGTCTTTTATACAGGTAACGAGCTGAGATTAGGAGCACACTCTTAAAGGGAGTGCTCCTAATCTCAGTTTGTTACCTGTATAAAAGACACCTGTCCACAGAAGCAATCAATCAATCAGATTCCAAACTCTCCACCATGGCCAAGACCAAAGAGCTCTCCAAGGATGTCAGGGACAATATTGTAGACCTACACAAGGCTGGAATGGGCTACAAGACCATCGCCAAGCAGCTTGGTGAGAAGGTGACAACAGTTGGTGCGATTATTCACAAATGGAAGAAACACAAAAGAACTGTCAATCTCCCTCGGCCTGGGACTCCATACAAGATCTCACCTCATGGAGTTGCAATGATCATGAGAACGGTGAGGAATCAGCCCAGAACTACACGGGAGGATCTTGTCAATGATCTCAAGGCAGCTGGGACCATAGTCACCAAGAAAACAATTGGTAACACACTACGCCGTGAAGGACTGAAATCCTGCAGCGCCCGCAAGGTCCCCCTGCTTAAGAAAGCACATATACATGCCCGTCTGAAGTTTGCCAATGAACATCTGAATGATTCAGAGGACAACTGGGAGAAAGTGTTGTGGTCAGATGAGACCAAAATGGAGCTCTTTGGCATCAGCTCAACTTGCCGTGTTTGGAGGAGGAGGAATGCTGCCTATGACCCCAAGAACACCATCCCCACCGTCAAACATGGAGGTGGAAACATTAGGCTTTGGGGGTGTTTTTCTGCTAAGGGGACAGGACAACTTCACCGCATCAAAGGGACGATGGACGGGGCCATGTACCATCAAATCTTGGGTGAGAACCTTCTTCCCTCAGCCAGGGCATTGGAAATGGGTCGTGGATGGGTATTCCAGCATGACAATGACCCAAAACACATGGCCAAGGCAACAAAGGAGTGGCTCAAGAAGAAGCACATTAAGGTCCTGGAGTGGCCTAGCCAGTCTCCAGACCTTAATCCCATAGAAAATCTGTGGAGGGAGCTGAAGGTTCGCGTCATCCTCGAAACCTTAATGACTTGGAGAAGATCTGCAAAGAGGAGTGGGACAAAATCCCTCCTGAGATGTGTGCAAACCTGGTGGCCAACTACAAGAAACGTCTGACCTCTGTGATTGCCAACAAGGGTTTTGCCACCAAGTATTAAGTCATGTTTTACAGAGGGGTCAAATACTTATTTCCCTCATTAAAATGCAAATCAATTTATAACATTTTTGACATGTGTTTTTCTGGATTTTTTTGTTGTTATTCTGTCTCTCACTGTTCAAATAAACCTACCATTAAAATTATAGACTGATCATTTCTTTGTCAGTGGGCAAATGTACAATATCAGCAGGGGATCAAATACTTTTTTCCCTCACTGTACATAGGAAATCACTGGCCACTTAAATAATGGATCACTAGTCACTTTAATAATGTTTACATATTTTTGCTTTACTCATCTCATATGTATATACTGTATTCTATTCTACTGTATCTTCGTCTTTGCCACTCCGACATTGCTCATCCTAATATTTATATATTACTTCATTTCTTTCTTTTACTTTTAGGCTTGTGTGTATTGTTGTGAATTGTTAGATATTACTGCACTGTTGGAGCTGGAAACACAAGCATTTCCCTACACCCGCAATAACATCTGCTAAACATATGTATGTGAACAATAGCATTTGATTTCATTTGATTCAATAAGCTACAGACAATGAACGCAATTGTATTTTATTGATGTCAATTTTAATTCGCAGAAATACCATGACAAGATCCTGAGGCCCATTGTGAGGCCCATAATTTTTAAGGTATCTTTCACCAATAGATGAATATCTGTATTCCCAGTCATGTGAAATCCATAAATTAATGAATGTATTTAATTGGTCTGATTCCTTATATGAATTGTAACTCTGTAAAATCTTGTATTTTGGGTTTCATATTTTTGTTCAGTATAAATTCACTGAAAACTCAGACTACCATACGGTTATGTATTACACTTTTCATGGCGCCTAATTCCGGCAGTTATTAGCCTAACCACAGATCAAGCAACATTCTTAAATAAATGTTCAAATCCTGTTGCTGCAAGATTATTTTGCTCCGACAATACTGGTCAAATTACATTTGTACAGTATGACACTATGGATAAGATACAGTACATCAATATTTTACGAAGATGCAGTTTTGCTGTATATGTTTCCCCAATGGTTTTTATTTTTACATTGAGTCTAAAGCAGCAATCTGTTGGTTTGATTTGTGTTGTCTTTTAAGAATTAATGAAGCATCTATGATGTCATTACTCCTTATGTCCCTATGTTTTATGACTACTGCACTCACGCGCGCACACACACACACACACACACACACACACACACACACACACACACACACACACACACACACACACACACACACACACCTCATACTTAAGGAATTAAATCATTTTCACACCAGCAGCTCTGCAAGCGAGCAAGGCTCATCTATATGTATGCCCATACACAAACACCCACACCACACAGACACACACAGCCCAGCTTGCCACCGTTCCTCGAGGATAGAGGCAGATGGCGGCTGTTAAAAAACACAATTCCCCAAACCTGGGTGCCGAGCCTGAAGAGAGCCCATTGATCATAGAAATGAAGTGGAGATGACATTGATCATTCTTCCACCTCCGCATGCCTCCCAAAGCCCGCATCACACATGCAAAGGACAAAGAGACTCGCAAGGCCTCTCAGAGAATGGCTTTATCACAAATCACCAGTCTTGTCCAAACAGACAGTATCACACATTTTCTGTATACGGCATTTTCAAAAGGAATTTAAATGCAACATATATGTGATTGCATTGCATTGCTTTGCATGCATGACTGTTGATTCTAGAATCCTTTGGTGAAACAATAACAAAGCCGGCTCTGCCTCTTTTTTGGGCCAAAGCTAAGGGATGTAACCACTCTCAGATTAATAGGCAGAGCTAATGATGCAAGGACTGACCATCCATGATATCACAATTAGAGTTTTAACCATGTTTTGAGTAAATTGTTTATAAACATTTGAGTAAAACAAGGTTATATTATTGGTTCTAATGGAGACTGATGGATGAACTAAGCTCATGAGGCATAGCTACTGTATATTCTTAAAGAATCAATGTGTATATATGTCACGGACGTGATGAGAGACGGACCAAGGCGCAGCGTGATTGGAGTTCCACATCTTTTATTACTGTGAAACTTAAACAAACCAAGAAACGACCAGTGAAGTACCGTAGTGCTACATGCACTCACTCAAAACAATATCCCACAAAACACAGGTGGGAAAAAGGCTACCTAAATATGATCCCCAGTTAAAGGCAACGATTACCTGCCTCTAATTGGGAACCATACAACTCACCAACATAGAAATACAATGACTAGAACACCCCCCTAGTCACGCTCTGACCTAAACACCATAGAGAACCGAGGGCTCTCTATGGTCAGGGCGTGACAGTATAGAATTTATTTTTACGCCCAAAAATGGATGTAGGCGAGCAACTATGGATTCTAGCTTTTTAACCTGCCAAAGTTATCACCAACTTGTATATATGTTTCACGTAAGGAGGTTTTGACATTACATTTTACAAGCGTAGGGAGTCAATTGAAAGCTCTATGCAAAAACACTTTTTGATGTTGGATTTATTTTCCCATTCATTCTTAACGTGGCCTTAATTATGTGTAACTGGGTAACTGATAATGATGGAATATCCCGAAACATATATCGCTATAGAGTAATTAGTCATAATTACTGGGCTTTATATCAGAATAGATTGAAACAGATAACCGCAGACTGGACTGTCTAAAACAAACCCTTCTCTCAAAGTCGCCCCCTTAAACTTTAACACCCTTCAACAGCACACTGATTCTAAATGTCACCCTGCTTTGACCAGGGATCATAGGGCTGTGGTCAAAAGTAGTGTACTAAACAGTGAATAGTGTGCGATTTCGGACGCAATCTATCCCCAATCTAATCCCATGTAGACACACAATGGTATCACTTTATTTCACGGTAAACACACTTACCAAGTATTTACTAAGCAATTACACGGTAGCAACACAAGCCCAGTCTAACAACGGTAAGACTGTGTAGACACACAATCATATGTGTTAGCCCTGAACTTCTCGTATGGAATGGAAACCGGCCAGCAACCCCAGTAGTGGTACATCACCTTGGGCTTTTGATTGTAAATGAAAGCCCTAGGGTTGGATCCATTGCTGGAGGATAGTATCCAGTAGAGAACACAGCTTCCAGTTTCAATTTTTACTTCTTCCCTGTTCAGATAAAGCTCTTTCTTTGGTATAAGGAGGGCTGGATAATTGCATATAATTGGATTTAACAGTTCACTGACCTTGTGGTCAGACTATCCTGTCCTGACAATAGCAGGCTTGGGAAAGTGTTTGTGTCTGTGTGTGCGTGCGTGAGTGCGTCCGTGCGCATGCGTGTGTGCGTGCATCCGCTTCTGGTGTGTGAGTCGATCATCCAGCCGGGGCGTATTACAGTACCCGTATGACTGCTGTTGCTCTGTTGTCACCAGTTCACCATTGCATCCTTTAGTCTGATGAGCCCACAGTGCTTCTAGGCCATGTTAGTTTGCTCAGCCCACAGGGCTTCTAGACCATGTTGGCTCGCTCAGCCCACAGGGCTTCTAGACCATGTTGGCTCGCTCAGCCCACAGGGCTTCTAGACCATGTTAGCTTGCTCAGCCCACAGTGCTTCTAGGCCATGTTAGTTTGCTCAGCCCACAGGGCTTCTAGACCATGTTAGCTTGCTCAGCCCACAGTGGTTCTAGACCATGTTAGCTTGCTCAGCCCACAGTGCTTCTAGACCATGTTAGCTTGCTCAGCCCACAGGGCTTCTAGACCATGTTAGCTTGCTCAGCCCACAGG
This sequence comes from Salmo trutta, assembly GCF_901001165.1. Classification (NCBI taxonomy): domain Eukaryota; kingdom Metazoa; phylum Chordata; class Actinopteri; order Salmoniformes; family Salmonidae; genus Salmo; species Salmo trutta. The sequence goes on from NC_042964.1 coordinate 10,102,283, forward strand.
GCTTCTAGACCATGTTAGTTTGCTCAGCCCACAGGGCTTCTAGACCATGTTAGCTTGCTCAGCCCACAGTGCTTCTAGACCATGTTAGCTTGCTCAGCCCACAGGGCTTCTAGACCATGTTAGCTTGCTCAGCCCACAGTGATTCTAGACCATGTTAGCTTGCTCAGCCCACAGTGATTCTGGGCCATGTTAGCTTGCTCAGCCCACAGGGCTTCTAGGCCATGTTAGCTTGCTCAGCCCACAGTGCTTCTAGACCATGTTAGCTTGCTCAGCCCACAGGGCTTCTAGACCATGTTAGCTTGCTCAGCCCACAGTGCTTCTAGGCCATGTTAGCTTGCTCAGCCCACAGGGCTTCTAGACCATGTTAGCTTGGTCAGCCCACAGTGATTCTGGGCCATGTTAGCTTGCTCAGCCCACAGGGCTTCTAGACCATGTTAGCTTGCTCAGCCAACAGTGCTTCTAGGCCATGTTAGCTCGCTCAGCCCACAGGGCTTCTAGACCATGTTAGCTTGCTCAGCCAACAGTGCTTCTAGGCCATGTTAGCTCGCTCAGCCAACAGTGCTTCTAGGCCATGTTAGCTTTCTCCCTCGCTCTCATTTATCATCACCGCGTATCTCTGTGCTCTCAGTTGAAGACTTAACTGAAATTCCTACTAGCCAGGACGCATGAGTGAAGTCATTCAAAGATGCATGTAAAGGAGGGTTGAGGGGTTTCCTGAAGTATAAAGACCCTCTAAAGCTTGAGGTGATATTCATTATACTGAATAATCACAACCCAGCATTTCTGTGGTTATGCCATACCAATCTTTCAGTTGGCTGTTTCTCTTTAAAATGAGATCAGGATAGAAGGGGAAGTACCTCTAGTACAGTATGAGATCAGGACAGAAGAGTAGGTACCTCTGGTACAGAATGGGGGAAGAACAGAGGAGTAGGTGCCTCCTCTAGTACAGTATGAGATCAGGACAGAAGAGTAAGTACTTCTAGTACAGTATGAGATCAGGACAGAAGAGTGGGTACTTCTAGTACAGTATGACATCAGGACAGAAGAGTAGGTACCTCCTCTAGTATAGTATGAGATCAGGACAGAAGAGTAGGTACCTCCTCTAGTATAGTATGAGATCAGGACAGAAGAGTATGTGCCTCCTCTAGTATAGTATGAGATCAGGACAGAAGAGTAGGTGCCTCCTCTAGTACAGTATGAGATCAGGACAGAAGAGTAGGTACCTTTAGTACAGTATGACGTCAGGACAGAAGAGTGGGTACTTCTAGTACAGTATGACATCAGGACAGAAGAGTAGGTGCCTCCTCTAGTACAGTATGAGATCAGGACAGAAGAGTAGGTACCTTTAGTACAGTATGACGTCAGGACAGAAGAGTGGGTACTTCTAGTACAGTATGACATCAGGACAGAAGAGTAGGTACCTCTAGTACAGTATGAGAACAGGACAGAAGAGTAGGTACCTCTAGTACAGTATGAGAACAGGACAGAAGAGTAAGTACCTTTAGTACAGTATGACATCAGGACAGATGAGTAAGTACTTCTAGTACAGTATGACATCAGGACAGAGGAGTAAGTACTTCTAGTACAGTATGACATCAGGACAGAGGAGTAGGTGCCTCCTCTAGTACAGTATGAGATCAGGACAGAAGAGTAGATACCTCTACTACAGTATGAGAACAGGACAGAAGAGTAGGTACCTCTAGTACAGTATGAGAACAGGACAGAAGAGTAAGTACTTCTAGTACAGTATGAGATCAGGACAGAAGAGTAAGTACTTCTAGTACAGTATGACATCAGGACAGAAGAGTAGGTCCCTCCTCTAGTACAGTATGAGATCAGGACAGAAGAGTAGGTACCTCCTCTAGTATAGTATGAGATCAGGACAGAAGAGTAGGTACCTCCTCTAGTATAGTATGAGATCAGGACAGAAGAGTAGGTGCCTCCTCTAGTATAGTATGAGATCAGGACAGACGAGTAGGTGCCTCCTCTAGTACAGTATGAGATCAGGACAGAAGAGTAGGTACCTTTAGTACAGTATGACGTCAGGACAGAAGAGTGGGTACTTCTAGTACAGTATGACATCAGGACAGAAGAGTAGGTGCCTCCTCTAGTACAGTATGAGATCAGGACAGAAGAGTAGGTACCTTTAGTACAGTATGACGTCAGGACAGAAGAGTGGGTACTTCTAGTACAGTATGACATCAGGACAGAAGAGTAGGTACCTCTAGTACAGTATGAGAACAGGACAGAAGAGTAGGTACCTCTAGTACAGTATGAGAACAGGACAGAAGAGTAAGTACCTTTAGTACAGTATGACATCAGGACAGATGAGTAAGTACTTCTAGTACAGTATGACATCAGGACAGAGGAGTAAGTACTTCTAGTACAGTATGACATCAGGACAGAGGAGTAGGTGCCTCCTCTAGTACAGTATGAGATCAGGACAGAAGAGTAGATACCTCTACTACAGTATGAGAACAGGACAGAAGAGTAGGTACCTCTAGTACAGTATGAGAACAGGACAGAAGAGTAAGTACCTTTAGTACAGTATGAGATAAGCAGAGCTTGCTGGTGGGAGGAGCTATTGGAGAATGGGCTCACTGTAATGGCTGGAATGTAAAATGGAACGGTATTAATGCCCCCCTCCCCCACAGTCATGTGCTGGACACGGTGCCAAGAGCTGGTGACACAGGAAGAGCCATGTTCCTCTGATCTCGTGCCAGTGCTCACAGCGAGGTGGGGTGACGATTTGGGGGAGAGGGTGATACAGGATGGAACCCGGGGGCGGGACCAACACATACCTACACGGCGAGTGGGCAGACCCAATCATAGGCACCAAAGTGAAACACCACAAACAGATTTTTTGGTTGTCCCCATAGGAAACCACTTTGAAGAACCCTTTTTGGATTCACTGTAGAACACTTCCACAGAGGGTTCTACATGGAACCCGAATGGGTTCTACCTGGAACCAAAAAGGTTCTCCTATGGGGACAGCCAAAGAACCCTTTCGGAACCCTTTTTCTAAGAGTGTACATCAAATATTCCCTTGACCGATGTCTCCTTTTGAAAAAAAAGTGAGAGAAACAAAAATAGTTTGATGAGCAGATTGTGAGTTTTTCTTAAAGCTCCATGGTGGCAGTTTAAAACAGCATGCCAGATCTATAGAGGAAGTTAGGACAGATGGCTCCATCGGACCGGCTAAACCCCTACCTGATTTAAAAGTCCCTTGACATGGGAGGAATAGCCAAAAGCATGGTGATTGTGGTGTGTGTGTGTGTGTGTGTGTGTGTGTGGATGTTTGTGCGTGTGTGTACCTGTACTGCCCCGAGCATTGGCAGAACACACACACACCCACGTCAGGTGTGTTTGCGTGAATATGTAGTACACATGGTTGCCGCCACATGAAGAGTGTGTCATTCTCTTGGGCTCCAGGGATGACAGACCTCAATCTGTTGTCTTTGGGAAGACATTTAAGGTCAAATAGAAGAGGCAACACATTTGTCTTGAAACCTGAAGTCGAAAATCACAACCAGATATTAGGTTGATTACGATTCTGTTCATATTAGTTGATGGAAGTGGATAAGCAGTTGAAAACAGACAGTTCTATACACTTCGTTACCCATGTGAGACATACAGACATTTACATAGATTTAGATCTGTTCTCTCTGATTTAAAACGTACTAATGTACACTAAATGATTGCTAATAGACGGTTGTATATTTTCCAATCACCTAGGCCTCATCAGTCTCGTTAGCTGGAGAGTGGCTACACTGAAAGAATACATGGTTGTCAGTGTGGGTTTAATGGCGCGTAGGATTCGTGGCAATATAAAAAGGATTTACCCCCCGAAGGCAATATTACAGCAGGGAGGTTTATGAAAGGGTACGGGTTTCTTTTTTTGACCTATACCTCCAATCTTTGCTCCGTTTCCACACCCAAAATTAACTGGGGGTTCAGAAATATCATTTGAATATCAAATGGATCCTAATTTAATGACTGGATTCTCTTATTTCTTTTTGGAACCTTTTAAAAAAAGCTAATCCTCATTGACTTTTCAGGGTAGGACACAGTATTAAGGGGATCACCTTTCTGAGACCTGGCCGTGTGGTGCCAGGACAACAACCTCTCCCTCAACGTGATCAAGACAAAGGAGATGATTGTGGACTACAGGAAAAGGAGGACCAAGCACGCCCCCATTCTCATCGACGGGGCTGTAGTGGAGCAGGTTGAGAGCTTCAAGTTCCTTGGTGTCCACATCTCCGACAAACTAACATGGTCCAAGCACACCAAGACAGTCGTGAAGAGGGCACGACAAAACCTATTCCCCCTCAGGAAACTGAAAAGATTTGGCATTGGTCCTCAGATCCTCAAAAGTTTCTACAGCTGCACCATCGAGAGCATCCTGACTGGTTGCATCACTGCTTGGTATGGCAACTGCTCGGCCTCCGACCGCAAGGCACTACAGAGGATAGTGTGTACGGCCCAGTAGATCACTGGGGCCATGCATCCTGCCATCCAGGCAGTGTCAAAGGAAGGCCCTAAAAATTGTCAGACTCCAGCCACCCTAGTCATAGACTGTTCTCTCTTCTACCGCACGGCAAGCGGTACCGGAGTGCCAGGTCTAGGTCCAAGAGGCTTCTAAACAGCTTCTACCCCCAAGCCATAAGACTCCTGAACATTTAGTCAAATGGCTACCCAGACTATTTGCATTTTCCCCTAGCAAGACCTCCTGTCTACAGCCGCAAGACCTCAACCAGTCAAATGGCTTCCAGAGATCTGTTTGGTTATATGGGTTTCCATCGCATTTTCAACTCTACTGATGGTTTTGTCACAAAAACTGTTGCTGTGTGTATTCCCCCTCAAGCCGATACCACAATGACCCTCAAGGAACTACAATGGACTTTATGCAAACTGGAAACCATATATCCTGAGGCCGCATTTATTGTAGCTTGAGATTTTAACAAAGCAAATTTGAGGAAAACGCTATAGAAGTTCTATCAACACATTGACTGTAGTACTCGCTTAGGAAATACACTACACCCGATCCCAAGGACTGTGGGCTCTCGTTCTCTGTGGTTGACGTGAGTAAGACAATTAAGCGTGTTAACCCTCGCAAGGCTGCCGGCCCAGACAGCATCCCTACCCGCGTTCTCAGATCTTGTGCACACCATCTGGCTGGAGTGTTTACAGATTCAATCTCTCCCTCTCCCAGTCTGCTGTCCCCACTTGCTTCAACGTGTCCACCATTGTTCCTGTACCCAAGAAAGCAAAGGTAACTGAACTAAATTCATCATGAAGTGTTTTGAGAGGCTAGTTAAGGATCGTATCACCTCTACCTTACCTGACACCCTCCAGGGGTGGGCAATTCCAGTCCTCAGGGGCCTGATTGGTGTCACAGTTTTTCCACAGCTAACACACATCACTCCAATAATAAACGAATCATGATCTTCAGTTTAGAATGCAATTTGATTGATCAGCTGTGTTTGCTAGGGATGGAGAAAAAGTGTAACACCATTCAGGCCCTCGAGGACTGGAGTTGACCACCCATGATCCTTTTCAATTTGCTTACCGACCAAATAGATCCACAGACGATGCAATCTCAATACATACTGCCCTATCCCATCTGGACAAGAAGAATACCTATGTTAGAATGCTGTTCAGTGACTATAGCTCAGGCTTAAACACCATAGTACCCTCTGAGCTCATCATTATGCTCGCGGCCCTGGGTCTGAACCCCACCCTGTGCAACTGGGTCCTGGACTTCCTGATAGGCCACCCCCAGGGGGTGAAGGTAGGAAACAACACCTCAACTTCGCTTATTCTCAACACCCCCTCCTGTACTCCCTGTTCACTCATCATTGCGTGGCCACGCACGCCTCCAACTCAATCATCAAGTTTGAAGACGACAGAACAGTAGTAGGCCTGATTACCAACAATGACGAGACAGCCGACAGGGAGGAGGTGAGGGCCCTTGCAGAGTGGTGCCAGGAAAATAACCTCTCCCTCAACGTCAACAAAACAACATAGTAGCTGATCGTGGACTTCAAGAAACAGCAGAGGGAGCACGCCCCTTTCCACATCGACAGGACCGCAGTGGAGAAGGGGAAAAGCTTTAAGTTCTTCTGTGTACACGTCACTGACAATCTGAAGTGGTCCAACCACACAGACAGTGTGGTGAAGAAGGCACAACAGCCTGAAGAAGCCTGAAGAAATTCAGCTTGGCCCCTAAGACCCTCAGAAGCTTTTACAGATGCACAATTGAGAGCATCTTGTCGGGCTGTATCACCGCCTACACTGCCCGCAACCGCAGGGCTCTCCAGAGGGTGGTGCAGTCTGTCCAACGCATCACTGGGGGCACACTGCCGGCCCTACAGGACACCTACAGAACCCAATGTCACAGGAAGGCCAAAAAGATCATCAAGGACATCAACCACACGAGCCACCGCTTGGGACAGCTGGGACCGAAAGACTGAAAAACAGCTTCTATCATCCGGCCACTCAACCCTGCACCTTAAAGGCTGCTGCCCTATATACATAGACATGGAATCATAATGGAACACTGTTAAAAATGTTTACATACTACTTTACTCATTTCATATGTATTTACCATTTTCTATTCTATTGTATTTAGTCTATGCCACTCCGACATTGCTCGTCCTAATAATTATATATTTCTTAATTCTATTCTTTTACTTTTAGATTTGTATATTGTTGTGAATTGTTAGATACTACTGCACTGTTGGAACTTGGAATACAATCATTCCGCTACACCCACAATAACATCTGCTAATTATGTGTATGTGACCAATTAAATGTGATTTGAATTTGATTTGTTAACGTTACAGAGCAAATGTGCCCACTCTGGTCTTGGCAACAGCTCGCAGATGCAGTGTGGGTAGGCTACCTACTGTACATTTTCAGATTATGATGGATACGAGTGATATTTTATTTGTCAAATGGCAGCCAATAATCGATCATCATGTCACCAGAATAAGACCCTTAATATTTATTGGAAAGGAGCATCAAGCTCATCAACATGCACTTTCACCACCCTGTAAAGTTCATTATAACTTATCTGCAGCCTAACAAACTGCATGGTTTCCCAAGTCTTAGTGGGAGGACCACTCAACATTTCATCACATGACTCCAAGTTTCCTTCGATATGATGGTTATTATATCAGTAGTTGTGCATAAAGGCGATTCCACCGCAATTTCTCGCATAATTTATTTTACCAACACAAAAATATCCCACCATGTCGAGCAGACAAATTGTCTGTCGTTATTTGTGCAATTTGTACATTTGTACAAATGCCATGTAATGTTCCACTTAAGCCTGGTAGAGCCTTTTTTCATGCTCCAGGTAATTCATCCTCATGAAATGGTTGGATGGAAACCTGGTTAATTATTAATCAAGTTAATAAATGGCTTTAGCTGGGCTTCAGGCAGGTGGGGGCGGTGGTGGGACAAGACACATATTGCATTGCTTTCTATTCCCGGAAAGCCCACTGGCTTTAACACACTTTGTATTCCCTTAGATATACCTAGGTTGTTCATTCAAAGATCGAGGTTCGGGCAGGTGATGGGACAAGACACATGTATACTGGCTGCACAGCCTGTTCAGGGAATGCCAGAAACCTCACTACCCCACACAGACACAGTTAAACACAACCAATAACATGTTATCACACCTCAGCACCCATTGTATTCCCTCAGATTTACCTATTCAGAAGCTCCGGCTTAGCTTTGCCATAGATGTTTGTCAGCGAGGCTCTTCTCGGGGCCCCTTCACATGTGAAATATGGTATATACCCAGCCAACCTGGCACAGACTATTTCACAGCACAGCAGCCCTGCTGCCTTGTACTTGTTGTTTAACATTGTCTAAATATTTGATTACAAGGTTCAGTACCGTTTAATTTTCTTGTGATCAACCCTGTCTGTTTTATTCTCTGGTTTTTCTCTTCCCTGCTCTAGAGTCTTTGTCTGGAGCCGACGTGGCAGATTCCCTGCTTCACTTTTCTTCTGCTATTTATTCAGTTTGTTTAATTACGCGGTTAGCATTTTGAGATAACGAGAAACTACACGGCTTTTAGCTCAGGTGTAGAGGCTAAACAAGATGATTTTATGGACTCAGAAACAGTTTGAGGGAATGGGAAGCCCCTAGCAGAACATGCTGGGCTTTCATTTGACACATCTGCTCAAGAGTACAGTATGAAACAACGTAGATTCAGCTCTTGGCAGGAATGACCAATCAACTTCGCCATGATTGCACCACTATAAGTAATTCACCTAGGTATTCAAGTACAAATACTTCCAGCTGGAGCATTAAGCCACCAGTTAGGGTATACAGAGACACTATCTATCCCAGTAGCCTGGGTGCCACACTAATTTCGACAGATATCCCATGGAGGGGGTGGGGGGGGCTAAAAAATATGACTCTACCTGCCAGAAATTCTTTATAATTGCTCACTGCTTCATGTCTTTGGCTGCATCCTGAGCAGTGAACTCTTTTCCATCCTTTCATAGGAAAATTAAACCATTGTGATAGGTAAGACAGATCTGTGTCTGTTGAAGTCTGATAGTGCAGCAACAGTTTATCAGAGCCTTTCTTCCTCAGTAGCAATACAGGGCATTGATTCTGCTACTGCATTATTGATGCACATTATACAGTACTGTTAGGTACAATGGACAAGTCAGTCTGCAGCAAGACCTGACACGACCATTAGCTTTACTTGTATTCTCCAAAGTCTTGATGGATTTCTAGCATGAGCTGTACAGTGTCTTTCATGTGAGCAGAAGACTGACAGACTTTTCTGATATCTATTGCTTTGGTTCTGAACTCGACAGAGGTAAAAACAACTATGTTGTCATCGTACATTTATATGGTTATTTTGAGATGATATAATCACATTGATGACTAGAAATAGACTTCGATTTCAGACGTCAGAAAAGGTCCTGGAGAACGTCGAGACATGCCTTCCTCTCGGGATGCTCGGAGCCGCAGCACACTGCTTAGACCACTGCACCAGATATAATACATGGAGACATATCAGGATGAGTGAAACCAAAACATCAAAACATTATTTATAAATAGAGTTTCTATACATTCCGGCCATAATCCATATTCATGAATAAACCATATGGGCCGCTAAATTACCACTAGCACCGGTGCATGTTGTATGCATGCAAGTGGAGCCCACAAACAGTGCTTCAAAGCATGTTTGTAAAAATAAATAAATTCAACACACCACGACACCACAAACTCACTATACTACAAACAAGCTTTGTACAGAATGTTCTTTGACGGAATCGATACAGAAATTCTGTACAAGCAAATCATACTGATTGAAGTACACAGGGAATTCCAGGCCTCGTGATAGATGATTGAGTTAATGTGTGGTGAATCTGTTCATAATTAACTAACGTTCTGCCAAAGACTCAACTTTTCCGAAGCAGCTGTGAATTCTGCGGGCTAATCGTGTTGATCCAACGCAATGAGGTAGATGCATTAAAATGTCATTGTAGTCGGAGGACATTAATTTCTCATTATTGTACATGTTCTGATGAGTACCTACCTGCTGTGCCCCACCTCTCAACAGGAGACCAGGAAGGAGCCACGCAGGGAAACCCCCTCAGTGTGGCATCCCGTTAGCATGAAACACAGTCGTTAGCATTCATCCAACGAAGGGAAGAGAACACACACAGCAGCGGAATGCTATTAGTATCAAGGAACACAATGCGCAAGTGGGAAAATGGAAAAGCAGGGAGAAATAATCTAAATTAAACATTAAGCATCAACCAACGCTCTGGGCTGTAGGGGTATTCACATTAACATCCCAAAGGATTATTGTTGTTTCGTAAGTGAAGCGATCTGAGCTTTAGCCCCAGCGGTTTGCAAAGTGTGGAGGCCGCCTGCTACCGGCGGCGGATGGCGAGATATTTTGGAGGAAGTACAATCATATAAACATTAATAAAGAACGGGGAGAAGAGAACACTGACTTAATAAAGCGAAGTCATTTAGAGCTAAAAGAGCTTCAGGAAGGGGAGGCTGATCATAAGTGGTGGAGAGGGAGAAAGATCAGATCGTTTTGTCTGGAACATACAGATGTTGGTTGGCATTCTGTTGCCTAATGGCTCACTTGAGAGGGGCCCTGCCTTCCTCCTCTTCTCTACACTGCGTCTTGTCTTCACGGGTTGGAGCTAAAGGCAGCTAGAGAGTCATCACCGGAAAAGGATAAGAGATAAAGACAGAGGGAGTGAACGTAAGAAAAATAGAAAGATAGATAGAAAGAAAGAAAGAAACCCGCCTTGGGTTGGAACCAGCCTCCGTCTTTCAGCTGGGCTTATTGGTCTAGTTGTGTCACATTTGGAATCCCTGGCACTCCAAAGCGGTTGTGAATGGAAGCGGATGACATTGGGTGTTTGCTATTGGATGAGATGAATCAGTGAACATTTTTATGGGAAAGGAGGGTGAAAGTGGAGGGCAAAGGGTCAGTAGTGACGGATAACCTAGAAGAGAGGGTGCCAGCACTCACAGAGATGAATGACTCATTTGACCACATACAGAGAGGAAATAGAGGGCTTTTTTTTTTATTATTATTGGTTCTACAAAATATGAAATTGTGAATCCTGGCATAGGAGCAGAATGGGAGGGAAAATAAAGAAAATGGCCTACATAGGATACAGTGAACTTGCGCTATACTGTAAGGTATTCTTGACTTGAGTAGAGGGTCATGTGTTGAGCCCCTACAGTACTGGATTCTGGATTAGATCTCCCTTGTATGTTTGGTCATAGTGTTTAGAACCTTTCTGCAGTAGTGATTAACTAGGATGCACAGCTGGTTGTTGTGTGAGCAGTTTTAATGTATCTGATATTTGCTAGATCTACTGCCTTTGGGACAATGGGACAAAAATGGTAACATACAGAAAAAGGCAGAAATTACCCACATAGTGGAACACATCACACAGCAGTTAGTATTTTCATCTTGTAGAAAGTAAACGACTCATCGGAGAGTGTGTGCAGGCCTACGTTCGGTGTTGAAGTGTATATTGGCTGAAAATGTTCAGTCTCTTTCAGTCTGAGGTGATGCTTTGAAGTCAGAAACAAAGATATGACGGTCCATTTAGCCTCTCCGTGTTAGCACTGGTAACAGTTGAAATTGCTGTAGCCGAGCTACTGTTTTACCATATGGAGATTCCGCTTATTTATCAACTGCTTAATTAAGATGAAACAGAAGCAGTTCAAATCTCTACTCCCTGCCAATCTCCAGGAGTATCCCATTAATTCTGCAAATGTATCGCAGACAAATTAGCTGTGTGTTTTTAATGAACAAAATGTGCGAGATGGATATTAATCACTGAACTCTATGTAATTAATTTTCTAAAGAAACATGATTTCTTTATGATTTTTAACCCGAGGAACAGGGAAAAAACAGACAGACGTGTGTATATGCATGAGCGTGTGTGTGCGCACACACACACACACACACACACACTTTAATGCATTAAGGAGTCTACATTTGGAATGTGGATTTTCTTTTGCCGTTTCCTCTCTTCAGTCTCTCTCTACTGAGAGCTCACATCTACCCTGTATCGCACCAGTTGGAAAGTATTTAATTTCACGTTTCCAAACAACTGTGTTTTAATGGATGATGCGCTATAGCAAGCAGTTAGTGGTAGACTACATGGCCAAAAGTATGTGGACAGCTGATTGTCTCATTCCAAAATAATGGGCCTTAATACTGAGTTGGTCTCCCCTTTGCTGCTATAACAGCCTCCACTCTTCTGGGAAGGCTTCCCACTAGATGTTGGAACATTGCTGCAGGGACTTGCTTCCATTCAGCCTCAAGAGCATTATTGAGTTTGGGCAATGATGTTGGGCGATTAGGCCTGGGTCAGCATTCCAATTTATGCCAAAGCTGTTCGATGGGGTTGAGGTAAGGGCTCTGTGCAGGCCATTCAAGTTCTTCCACACCGATCTCCGACAAACCGACAAACCTTTTCTGTATGGACCTCGCTTTGTGCACGGGGCATTCTCATGCAGAAACAGGAAAGGGCCTTCCCCAAACTGTTGCTACAAAGTTGGAAGCACAGAATCGTCTAGAATTTTATGCTGTAGAGTTAAGATTTCCCTTTACTGGAACTAAGGGGCCTAGCCTGACCCATGAAAAACAGCCCCAGACCATTATTCCAACTCCATCAAACTTTACAGATGGCACTATTCATTGGGGCAGGTAGCGTTCTCCTGGAATTCGCCAAACCCAGATTCGTCCTTTGGACTGCCAGATGGTGAAGCGTGATTCATCACTCCAGAAAATGCATTTCCACTGCTCCAGAGTCCAATGGTGGCGAGCTTTACACCACTCCAGCTAACGCTTGGCATTGTGCATGGTGATCTTAGGCTTGTGTGCAGCTGATCTGCCATGGAATTCAATTTCATGAAGCTCTTGACAAACAGTACTTGTGCTGATGTTGCTTCCAGAGGCAGTTTCGAACACTGTAATGAGTGTTGAAATCTAGGACAGTCGATTTTTACGCACTACACGCTTCAGCACTCGGTGGTCCCGTTCTGTTCTGCTTGTGCGGCCTACTATTTTGCAGCAGAGCCGTTGTTTCTCTTAGACGTTTCCACTTCAAAATAACAGTTAACCAGGGCAGCTCCAACATTTCAAAAATCTGATGAACTGACTTGTAGGAAAGGTGGCATCCTATGATGGCGCCATGTTCAAAGTCACTGAGCTCTTTAGTAAGGCCATCCTACTGTCAATGTTTATCTATGGAGAGAGCATGGCTGTGTGCTCAATTGTATATACCTGTCAGCAATGGGTGTGGCTGAACATGCCGAATCCACTAATTTGAAGGGGTATCCATATACTTTTGAATACGTAGTGTAAGTCCCCATAAAGATATAACACTAGAACCAATCAGCTTAAGGGCCTTGCCTAGGGTCAAGATTCCCAGGGATGCTAAATTCCCTGTCTTAGGTCAGTTAGGATCACCACTTTATTTTAAGAATGTGAAATGTCAGAATAATAGTAGAGAGAATGATTTATTTCAGCTTTAATTTCTTTCATCACATTCCCAGTGGGTCAGAAGTTTACATCCACTCAATTAGTATTTAGTAGCATTGCCTTTAAATTGTTTAACTCGGTTCAAATGTAGCCTTCCACAAGCTTCCCACAATAAGTTGGGTGAATTTTGGCCCATTCCTCCTGACGGAGCTGGTGTAACTGAGTCAGGTTGTAGGCCTCCTTGCTCGCAAACGCTTTTTCAGTTCTGCCCTCAAATTTTCTATATGATTGAGGTCAGGACTTTGTGATGGCCACTCCAAAACCTTGACTTTGTTGTCCTTAAGCCATTTTGCCACAGCTTTGGAAGTATGCTTGGGGTCATTGTCCATTTGGAAGACCCATTTGCGACCAAGCTTTAACTTCCTGACTGATGTCTTGAGATGTTGCTTCAATATATCCACATAATTTTCCTCTCTCATGATGCCATCTATTTTGTGACGTGCACCAGTCCCTCCTGCAGCAAAGAACCCACACAACATGATGCTGCCACCCCCATGCTTCACGGTTGGGATGGTGTTCTTCGGCTTGCAAGCCTTCCCCTTTTACCTCCAAACATAACGATGGTCATTATGGACAAACAGTTCTATTTCTGTTTCATCAGACCAGAGGACACTGCTCCAAAAAGTATGATATTTGTCCCCATGTGCAGTTGCAAACCATAGTCTGGCTTTTTTATGCTGGTTTTGGATATAGATACTTTTGTACCTCTTTCCTCCAGCATCTTCACAAGGTCCTTTGCTCTTGTTCTGGGATCGCAACAAAGTACGTTCATCTCTAGGAGACAGAACGCGTCTCCATCCTGAGCGGTATGACGGCTGCGTGGTCCCATGGTGTTTATACTTACGTACTATTGTTTGTACAGATGAACGTGGTACCTTCAGGCATTTGGAAATTGCTCCCAAGGATGAACCAGACTTGTACACATTTTTTTCTGAGGTCTTGGCTGATATCTTTGGATTTTCCCATGATGTCAAGTAAAGAGTCACTGAGTTTGAAGGTAGGCATTGAAATACATTCACAGGTACACCTCCAATTGACTCAAATTATGTCAATTAGCCTATCAGAAGGTTCTAAAACCATGACATAATTTTCTGGAATTTTCCAAGCTGTTTAAAGGCACAGTCAACTTAGTGTATGTAAACTTCTGACCCACTGGAATTGTGATACAGTGAATTATAAGTGAAATAATCTGTCTGTAAACAATTGTTGGAAACATTACTTGTGTCATGCACAAAGTAGATGTCCTAACCGACTTGCCAAAACTATAGTTTGCAAAAAAAAAAAATTGTGGCGTGGTTGAAAACGAGTTTTAATGACTCCAACCTAAGTGTATGTAAACTTCCGACTTCAACTCTATATATATATATAGTGATGTACATAGTGATATACAGTATATATGCTGTACATTCGGAAAGTATTCAGACCCACTGACGATTTCCACATTTTGTTTGTGACGATCATCGTAAGGAGTAGACCAAGGTGCAGCGTGTTGAGTGCTCATGATAAATATTTATTTTAACTCAGAGCAAAATAACAAACAAACGGAAAACGAACGTCACGTTCTGCAGGCTTTACAGAGCTGTGCAAAAACCAGATCCCACAACTGAAAGTGGAAAAAAAACTACTTAAGTATGATCTCCAATTAGAGACAACGAGGACCAGCTGCCTCTAATTGGAGATCATCCCAAACAAACAACATAGAAATACAAAAACTAGAACCTAACAATGTAGAAATAGAAATCATAGAATAAACATGGAAATACAAAATCTAGAATGCCCACCCAAATCACACCCTGACCGAACCAAAATAGAGAAAATAAATGGCAATCTAAGGTCAGGGCGTGACAGTACCCCCCCCCCCCCACCCCACCCAAAGGTGCGGACTCCCGGCCACAAACCTGAACCTATAGCGGAGGGTCCGGGTGGGCATCTACTCTTGGCGGCGGCTCTGGTTCATGGCGTAGCCCCCACTCCGCCCGCTGATCCCTCCGATTTTGTGTGTCCGGAGGAACCAGACCGTGGATCATCGCCGGATGATCCACTGCTGGAGACTCTGGGCTGCAGACCGCCGCTGGAGACTCTGGGCTGCAGACCGCCGCTGAAGACTCTGGGCTGCAGACCGCCGCTGAAGACTCTGGAATGCAGGCCGTCTTAGGAGGTTCCGGACTGCAGGTCGTCTCAGGAGGTTCCGGACTGCAGGCCGTCTCAGGAGGTTCCGGACTGCAGGCTGTCTCAGGAGGTTCCGGACTGCAGGCCGTCTCAGGAGGTTCCGTACTGGGGACCGTCGCTACAGGCTCCATGCCATGGATCATCACTGCAGGCTCCGCGCCATGGATCACCACTGGAGGCTTTGTGCCATGGACCATCCCTACAGGCTTCTTGCCATGGATTATCCCTACAGGCTGTGGGCCATGGATCATCACTATAGGCTTCATACGCGGAGCCGGAATAGGTCTCACCGGACTAGGGAACGTCGCTGGAGGCTCCGGACTGGGGAACATCGCTGAGAGTTCTGGACTAGGGAACGTCGCTGGAGGCCGGGTGCGCAGAGCAGGCACAGGGTCTTTGTCAAAATCTCTTCTTTGAGACTGGTAGGAATGATGATTATCTCTCCTTTGAAAATGATTCCGTTGATCTGTGATAGTTCATCATGATGGTTCCAGAACTGAGACACTCTGAGGGCATTTTTTCCTCTTCACATGCCATCCATCCTGTATGACTTTCCTCAGCTGTGTGAGTTGTGAGTCCTTTTCTGTTTCTGCTCGGATCTCCTTCAGTTTTGTCACTAACTGGTAAGTTCCTGTACACAGTGTGCACTTGCATGTCCATGCCTTCACTGAGGCTGCTGTCCTTGTAGGTAAGAAACCTCCTGGAGAGTGTGTCTGCGACAGGGATGTCTTTGCCTAGATGGTGAGTGATTGTCAAGTCGTATTTTTGTAGTTGAAGGATCATTCTCTGTAGCTTTGGCGGGCCTGCGGCTAGCGGTTTCCTCATGATTGACTCGAAGGGCTTGTGGTCAGATTCCACAATGACTTGTCGTCCATATACGTACTGATGGGAACGTTTACATCCGAACAGAATGGCGTACAGCTCCTTTTTGATTTGAGCGTAGTTGATTTCACAGTCTGTGAGAGATTTGGAAGCGTAGCCGATGGGCTTTCCTTCTTGCAGTAGCACTGCACCTAGTCCATACTTCGATGCGTCCACTTGGGGTCTGAGCTCTTTGTTGGGGTCGTAGTAGGCAAGGATTGGTCCTGCTTTTTTCGTGATCAAGTCTTTCACTCTCTGGAAAGCAATGTTGTGTTGCTTGTCCCAGGGAAACTCACTGGACTGCTTTACCAGTTGACGCAGGGGTGCATTAGCATTAGAGAGGCTGGGTGCGAACTTGGCTAAGTAGTTGACCATGCCAAGCACTGTTTCCAGCTCTGCACGGTTCTTTGGTGGCTACATTTCTTTTATGGCTGAGATCCACTGTGGATCTGGCTTGATTCCATTCGCTGTGAGAAGATGTCCGAAGTAGCTGCCCTCTGTAGCGCCGACTGTGCTCTTCTCGGGGTTGAGCCAGACTTCTCTCTCGCGGGACCTTTGCAGCATTGCACAGAGGTTTCTGTCGTGTTCCTCTTTGGTTTGACCATAGACAAGGATGTCGTCCACAATTGCCACAACTCCATCGAGGCCTTCGTACACTTCGTCAATCTTTTGCTGAAACTTGTCTTGGGCTGAAATAATCCAAAAAGGCAGGTAATGGAACCTGTAGCATCCAAACGCTGTGTTGAACGTTGTGAGCTTAGATTACTCTTTTGTGGGCTTGATAGCCCAGTAGCCTGATCAGGCGTCCATGTAACTGAAGTAGCGTGCTCCTGCTAGCTTGTGCATGTTGCTATCAAGCATTGGTAAAGTCAAATGGGGGCGTTTGATAGCCTTGTTCAGGTCTCTTGGGTCGAAACATACTCTGAGCTTGCCTGTGCGTGGTTTCTCCACCACCACTAATGCGTTTGTCGGTTCTGTAACCTTGGTGACTATGTCAGATTGCTCAATGCTCTCCAACTCTTTCTTCAGACAGGCGTGGAGAGCAAGGGGAATCTTTCTAGGTGGGTAGACCACAAGGGTTGCATCTGGGTCAAAGTGAATGGTACTTTCTCCTTGGAATAGTCCTATTAATGTAAAAACATCAGCAAACTCCTCCATTACATTTTCTGTCTCTACTGGTGCTGTCACTGATAAAACTAGCTTGATGAGGTCCATGTCTAAACATGCTTTAAGACCTAGCATTGCAGGTGCTATAGTGTCAACAAAGTAAAAGTCTGACATCATGTCACTTTCCTTGTATTTGCATTTGCATTTATTGCATTTATTTGTATTTACTGGGAGCTGTTCACCGTAACCAGTCCGTCTGTGCGTGGTGGGCTGTAGCTCACACTCAGATGTCAAGCTGCAGTACTTATTCAGAGGAATAATGTTTACTTGTGCACCAGTGTCTAGTTTGAACTTTAGCTCTGTGCCTTGTGTTCCTATCTCAATGTCAGCAAAGGCTTACTCTGTCTCTGATATTTGACTTTTCTGTGTCACTGAATCAATAAACAGTTCATCAGCATTTGACTTTTTGATTGACATTTCGTCTTTACTAACCGCGTGTACTATTTTTCCATGGTAAGCTCTGCACACTTTTGCAAAAGCGATTCAATTTTCCACATTTAGTACACTGTTTTCCTTAAGCTGGGCAATTTCCCTGTTTGCCATGCACTTTGTATCCAAAATATCCACATGTTTTGTGGCGTTTTGAGTCTATGTTGCTCTGTTTTGGTGTTATGTCTCTCTCCGGAGGTGTGCTTTGATGTCTGCCTGACTGCATGCACTGCTTGTTCACGTGATATGTGAACGTTTGGGGCGGCAGGTAGCCTAGTAGTTAGAGCGTTGGGCCAGTAACCGAATCCCCAAGCTGACAATGTAAAAATCTGTCATTCTGCCCCTGAACAAGGCAGTTAACCCACTGTTCCTAGGCCGTCATTGTAAATAAGAATTTGTTCTTAACTGACTTGCCTAGTTAAATATAAAAATATGCTTGTGCTGCCGCCCGAAATGGTTTTCATCTGAACCTGTGCTAGCTGGTGAGATCTGGCTATGTTGATAGCTTTGTCCAGCGTTGGCTCAGTCCCAACAGTCAAAAGTTTCTCTCCCTCGCGGTGAGTGTATTCCAAATACAATTACGTTCCTGTCACGCCCTGACCGGGTGAACTCAGGTGTTTTGGGTCAGGGTGGTTTATGTTGGGTGGTTTTCCTGTGTTTGTTTTCTGTTTTGCGTTGGAGCCTTGTGTTGGCTCTATTGGGGAGTATTTCTATGTTGGTTTCTGTCTTCCCAATCAGAGACAGCTGTCGCTAGTTGTCTCTGATTGGGATCTCATTTAAGTTCATTTTCCCCCACGCTGTTCGTGGGGAATTGTATTTGCATTGCTATTCGTAGCCTGTGAAGCTGTTCGTTCATGGTATCGTTTATTGTTTTGCTGGTTCACCGTTCTAATAAAAATGATGATGAACCAAACCTCCGCTGCGCCTTGGTCCCTCTATAACGACGAACGTTACAGAATTCCCCACCGAACCAGGACCAAGCAGCGGGAGGAAAAGGAGCGCGAGAGATGGGCTCGCGAGGGAAAGGAGTTCTGGACCTGGGAGGAGATCATGTCGGGGAAAGGACCCTGGCGGACGGACTCCCAGGTCGAGGAGGAAAAGCCAGCCGGTAGACGGAGTCGCAGGCGGCGGTCGAGGAGGCCCGGAAAACAGCCCCAAGAAAATTTTTTGGGGGGGCTAATGGGGTGGTCCGGTAGGGCAGAGGAAGAGCCCAGACCACTGCTCTCGTGGGGGATGACGGCGGAGGAAGAGACGAGGATGAGGCAGTTGATTGAGGACCTGCAGAGGGAAGATCTGGAGGAGGAGCCCTGGTATGCGGAGTTGCGCGCTGTGTCGCCAGTGCGCCCGCACAGCCCAGTGCATCCGGTGGACAGACCCAGCACATGCCGTGCTAAGATGGGAATCCAGCCGGGACGAGTGGCTAAACCAGCTCCACGCTACAGGTCACCTATACGTGTTCACAGTCCTGTCTGGCCCGTCCCTGCTCCCCGCACCAAGCCCACGGTGCGTGTCCACAGTCCTGTCCGGCCCGTCCCTGCTCCCCGCTCCAGGCCACGGGAAGCGGAGTTGCGCGGTGTGTCGCCAGTGCGCCCGCACAGCCCGGTACGTCCGGTGGACATGCCCAGCACATGCCGTGCTAGGATGGGCATCCAGCCAGGACGAGTGGCTAAACCGGCTCCACGCTTCAGGGCACCAGTACGTGTTCACAGTGCTGTCTGGCCCGTCCCTGCTCCCCGCACCAGGTTAGTGGTGCGTGTCCCCAGTCCTGTCCGGCCCGTTCCTGCTCCCCGCACCAGGTTAGTGGTGCGTGTCCCCAGTCCTGTCCGGCCCGTCCCTGCTCCCCGCACCAAGTCAGTGGTGCGTGTCCCCAGTCCTGTCCGGCCCGTCCCTGCTCCCCGCACCAGGTTAGTGGTGCGTGTCCCCAGTCCTGTCCGGCCCGTCCCTGCTCCCCGCACCAGGTTAGTGGTGCGTGTCCCCAGTCCTGTCCGGCCCGTCCCTGCTCCCCGCACCAGGTTAGTGGTGCGTGTCCCCAGTCCTGTCCGGCCCGTCCCTGCTCCCCGCACCAGGTTAGTGGTGCGTGTCCCCAGTCCTGTCCGGCCCGTTCCTGCTCCCCGCACCAAGTCAGAGGTGCGTGTTCCCAGTCCTGTCCGGCCCGTTCCTGCTCCCCGCACCAGGTTAGTGGTGCGTGTCCCCAGTCCTGTCCGGCCCGTCCCTGCTCCCCGCACCAAGTCAGTGGTGCGTGTCCCCAGTCCTGTCCTGCCCGTCCCTGCTCCCCGCACCAGGTTAGTGGTGCGTGTCCCCAGTCCTGTCCGGCCCGTCCCTGCTCCCCGCACCAGGTTAGTGGTGCGTGTCCCCAGTCCTGTCCGGCCCGTCCCTGCTCCCCGCACCAGGTTAGTGGTGCGTGTCCCCAGTCCTGTCCGGCCCGTCCCTGCTCCCCGCACCAGGTTAGTGGTGCGTGTCCCCAGTCCTGTCCGGCCCGTCCCTGCTCCCCGCACCAGGTTAGTGGTGCGTGTCCCCAGTCCTGTCCGGCCCGTTCCTGCTCCCCGCACCAAGTCAGAGGTGCGTGTTCCCAGTCCTGTCCGGCCCGTTCCTGCTCCCCGCACCAGGTTAGTGGTGCGTGTCCCCAGTCCTGTCCGGCCCGTCCCTGCTCCCCGCACCAAGTCAGTGGTGCGTGTCCCCAGTCCTGTCCGGCCCGTCCCTGCTGCCCGCACCAAACCAGTGGTGCGTGTTCCCAGTCCGGCACGGCCCGGGTCCGGTCCACCGGTGCCCAATCCTGTTCCGGGCGACGGCTCCGCTCCAGAGCCTGGGCATGCCGCTCCACAGTGGTCCAGTCCGGGCCAGAGGGGTAGGGCTAAGGTGGAGGCGGGGGGGAGAACACGCCCGGGGCCAGAGCCTCCACCGAGGGTGAGGCGCCCACCCGGATTCCCCCCCCTAATAGACTTAAGTTTGGTGCGCCGGGAGTACGCACCGTTGAGGGGGGGGTACTGTCACGCCCTGACCGGGTGAACTCAGGTGTTTTGGGTCAGGGTGGTTTATGTTGGGTGGTTTTCCTGTGTTTGTTTTCTGTTTTGCGTTGGAGCCTTGTGTTGGCTCTATTGGGGAGTATTTCTATGTTGGTTTCTGTCTTCCCAATCAGAGACAGCTGTCGCTAGTTGTCTCTGATTGGGATCTCATTTAAGTTCATTTTCCCCCACGCTGTTGGTGGGGAATTGTATTTGCATTGCTATTCGTAGCCTGTGAAGCTGTTCGTTCATGGTATCGTTTATTGTTTTGCTGGTTCACCGTTCTAATAAAAATGATGATGAACCAAACCTCCGCTGCGCCTTGGTCCCTCTATAACGACGAACGTTACAGTTCCCTGACCATCTCATCCTTATTTGCATAATCACAGTCTTTCACAAGCAGACGCAGCTCAGTCACAAACTGTCCAAGCGACTCGCTAGCTCCCTGTACTTTCTCATGGAATTTGTACCTAGCGAAAATCCTATTGGTCTTCGGCACAACATACGCTTCAAAACTATCGTAGTATGTTTTCAGTAGATTTGATTCAGCCTCGGTGAGTGTCCATGTGTTGTAAATATCTCTCCCTTTTTCACCGATCCAGAGGAGCAGGTAGCTGCACTTTTCCTCTTCTCCTCTTTCCTTCAGAGGACACGTGAACATTAGCTCCACATGCTGTTTGTACTTATACAAACTTATCAGGTAAGTTTGTAGACTCCCAGTCCATTCGAGGTGAAGGAACTCCAGCAAAATCCATCTTTTAGTCCTTTTACTCTGACACCATGTGTTGTTTTACACGCTTTGTACAAAATAATAAAATGCAGTACGACAGAATATTTCTGAAAGTAGCTCTTTATTAGCTAGCTATAACTGGCATGTTACCGTGTCTCGTACTATGATCAACTGACCATGACCTCACCTGGGTGGTCTTAACCAATCATAGCACAGTATGATACAGTGGTAAAATGCATCCAATTACAATTCAGTATGTTTATAAATATGAATATTACTTCAGTGACGGCCCTAGGGTGGAATTTTGACAGTCATCACGAATTTCCTGCAATCATCGCAAATGATAATGTTTTCTGTGAACGTAGCTTTTTGTATACCCTCACTATTTTTGTCCTTGATTAAAAGCCGGGGTGGGGTTGTTTTGCTAACCAGGACGCACGGCCAGCAGTGTTGCTGTTGGGTGGAGATGGCTGGAAGCAGAGTGGGGTAATGGAGGGGAGCAGAGGAGAGGAGAGGAGGGGAGGGGAGGGGAGGAGGGGAGAGGAGAGGAGGGGAGGGGAGAGGAGAGGAGAGGAGAGGAGAGGAGAGGAGGCCAGCTGAGAGAGAGAGCGAGAGAGCTAATTTCATGGTTGCACGTTACCTCCTAATGACAGAATTGTGACTCATCTCCATCTGTCACTCAATCATCTCCATCCAATCAACGTTCGTCCCTCGTCGGCTCGGATTGCGTCAGGCACTCCCATTTGCACTCAAAGCACAATTAAGAGCCTAATCACATTTTCAGCAGTTGGGGTAAAGGAAAAGTCGCAGGGCGAGTTTTTATTTTCATTATGTTTTCAATATGTGATCAAGGATAGTGTGTGTAGTGGCAGTAATTTGATTTGTGTATGAAGGGGAATTCCCAATGCAACCGTATGGCTTTCCTTTGAGTTGAGTTACTGTGATTAGGACTTACTGGCTGTTTCCTCAGGGAGGTCTGTAGTACTAAGCCTTTCACATAGGCTGTTTGGCTGGGAGCCATGTGTGAAAGACAACGGGTGCTCGCTTGATATGTTTGGGCCAGAACGCTCTCTTTCTCACTTCTCTCTCTCTCTCTCTCTCTCTCTCTCTCTCTCTCTCTCTCTGTCTCTGTCTCTCTCGCTGTCTCTCTCTCTCTCTCTCTCTCTCTCTCTCTCTCTCTCTCTCTCTCTCTCGCTGTCTCTTTCTCACTCTCTCTGTCTGTGTCATATGGTGAAACATGTTGAAGCCTCTTGATATCCTGCTCAGGTTCTGGCTCACTGTTAGTCTGACACCCTGTGCCTCTGCCAAGATAATACAAACACATGCACATACACAGACAATTTCACCTTATGTTATTTTGGAGTGTTTCAGAGTGCAAAGAGGCAAAGAGGGGTCAGCTGTGTGACAAACAGCTGTGCTCCTTAGCCCTTGCCACCACTCTGTCGCTGCCGCACTTCCACCTCTCCTCCTCTTCTGACCATCGCCCCACTTCAGGATATTTATAATGTTGCCTCTGCTCCAGCAAGCGGTCAGGAAGAGAGGGAAAGAGAGAAGGAGGCAGAGAACCCTGGGGATGAGATGATTTGGTATGCACTATCAACACAGGCCTGTTTCATTGGGCAGCCGTATCTGTCTAATGCATCATGGGTAGTGGAACAAAAAAAGGAGGGAGGTGGCTGGCAGGAATCAGTCCAAATAGATAAATAAAACATGCACTATGTTCCTGTACCTGGAGTCACAGTCTCTATTAAGAGACAATAGAGGACAATGTTGTAATCGGAATTCACTGTATTAGCTGTTGGCCTGTTGTAAGCTGCATGGTGGGATGAGTCACTGTATTAGCTGTTGGTCTGTTGTAAGCTGGATGGTGGGATGAGTCACTGTATTAGCTGTTGATCTGTTGTAAGCTGGATGGTGGGATGAGTCACTGTATTAGCTGTTGGTCTGTTGTAAGGTGGGTGGTGGGATGAGTCACTGTATTAGCTGTTGGTCTGTTGTAAGGTGGGTGGTGGGATGGATTGTTGTTTGAGTTTTGTGGCGTAGTCGGTTAATTGACTAGATTGGTACATTGATTGATTCTTCCCTCAGTGAATTGCTACCACTCTATCAATGATATCTGGATGTAACGATAACTAACGCACTTTTGTACATAGCGCTATTCCATACAATTTACCTTATTTTAGCGCCCAAAATATGTAATAGTTCTAGGTCAAATGTAATATGAATACCATTGTAAAGCACAATTTCTCCCCTTTCCAGCAAAATCAATGATGAGACCTTCATGCTGACCGTCTTTGCATGATTGAAGAAAGCAATGAGCTCCGTCGGGTCTTTTGAAAAGTGGCGGGTAGGGAAGCGAAACCTGCTGCGTGATAGTGAAAGGGGGAGATATGTCTTGTGGGGAAACAGCTTTTTTTCACCCGATCTGTCCAACTTATCACCTCTAAAATGTAAATAAAACACTATAAAGAGTTTATATAATGTGTTTGAAGGTTTGTGTTGAACGTGAATCAGGTTTTTAGGGCGGCTCTAAGTTATCTTCAGAAGTAAACAGCGACTTTTGAGGGTCATGTTGGCTTGCAGTGATGATGCAAAAAATGAATGCATTCAGTTGTACAATTGACTAGTTATCCCCCTGACCCCTTACCCTGTCCCTTTCTTGTTTTTAATCTGCGAGAGAAGCGCCACACCTGGTGGAAAGAGGCTGTACGACACAGAATGAGTTGCATAATGTGTGCCGTACATTGGGTCATGACCCCTCCCAATTTAACGTACAGCGTCAGAGGGGTCTGTTTTTTTTCAACTTCTCTCCAATACTATCGGGCCATTACCATGTCAATCAACGCTTGAATAGAAACGTAGTTCACATCCCGGATGTTGATGCCAACACAGTCGCTACAGTCCCATTAGTTTTCATTGCAGCCTCGTTTGAATGCCGCGATTGCGCAAAATTGTACGGAATGGGGTTAGTCACCATTAGGATATCTCTTACAAATCTCCTACCTGGTGATTTGTTCCCTGAGACTAGAAGGTTACCAGAGAGAACAAAACAAAATTGACTCCTTAAATGTTTACCAATGCTGTTGCGGTAAATTATGGTTGACTCCATTGCTATCGACCTTCCAGTCTGACTCACAAGTGATTTGAATAAACTGTTCTAATCATCAGTGTGAACTAGAAATGTCCTGTTCAAGACATATCATTTGTCAGCTGGGTGGCTTCTTGCCAATACCTCAAGAAGTTGATTCTGTGTATTTCTCAGTTGCTCTAAGAAAATGTCAGGTCAATCAAAACATCCTATTATGTGTGTATAGCTGCATATGTGTTTTGTAAGAAATCTAAATATTCATATTCCAGGAAATCTGTGGCCTTGCAATTGTTTGGCTGTTCCGATGAAGGCTGCCTGGTGTTTAACTGGAGAACGATTGGACTTGTGAACCTGGACCTGGAAGTGATTGATTCAGCCAAGTTAAAGCTGATTGGACAAGAGCAGCAGATGATCATTGTAGCCCTACAATGAAAATGGCCTTCTTTTCACTGGAACATAGGTTAATTAAGGTTCCTATATTAAGTAAGTTCAGTCCTTTTTTCTTCATAGCTTATCCTCTGTGTTTTTTTTGGAAGGTTATTTAGCAGTTAAACCAAAGGCTATCTTATTCCCACTGTTTAGCCAACAGTGATCGTGGTATAATGTTGTATGTTATTCTGTCAGTGGTAAGAATATACCAAGCTACAGTAAATGAAGCAGGAGCATTTCTGTGAATTCAAGGCTGTGATCATATCAGACATTAAAACGGATTCTGACATTTCTGAAATGTTCATGGATAGAACATACTATCCATTTTGTTATCAGTTATTTATAAGCGACATCTTGACTAATAGGACTGCTGTTCAACCATTCACAGCTTTGACGATAGTGTGAACAAAGGTCTTTTGATGCTGTAACGGTGTACTGCCGGCTTGAGAAAAGCACATATCAAGCTCCCATCTACAAGTTTGTTTAAAGTTGGTCTGGCTGAAGTAATTTCGTCAGCACTTGGGATGTATCGTTGTAAACTGCTGCCGGATATCTGTCGGAGAGCTGTTATTGTATTCAGATGTGACTCAGATAGACTACAATGTTAGCTGTTGCTGTGTGTGGTTGACATAGTTTGACTCCAAAACTGTGAAGCCCTTTGAAATGATTGGACTCCTGTTTTGGCTCAAATTTTTTATCCCTGATTTCACGAACATTGTATTTTGGATGTTTGTCATTTATTGCATCTGTGTCAGTGTATATAATATTCTGTTCCTGGCAACGAAACGAATGTTCTTCTCTCTTTGTGTTTTTACACTTATCACTGACCCGTTCTGTTAGAGACCTTTGATCTCCAAGAGCAGAAAATATTTATACCGTAGGCAAAGAATTCAGTTAAATCTCAACCCTGCCAAACAGTTACTATGTGTATGTTCCATAAGTACTTCAGTGAGAAAAAAAAAGCATTTGTGTGAGCAATGGCCTACGGGGGTTGCACCGAATGAAATGCTTTTTTTTTTCTACCCCCCCGCATCAAGAAGTGTTTGCTTGTTTTTTCGTTATCTTCTCTCTCTCTCTTTCTCTCTTTCTCTCTCTTTTTTTTTACCTTTGAGTTGAATCTCTGACATCCGAGTCTGCCCCAGGATGTCTGTCACAAACTGCAGTCCAACGTTGTGACAATGTTTTTTTTCCCTCCCGTTACCTTTTTATGACCTTTTTTCCTTTGTTTTCTTTTTTTCTGTTCTTTCCTTCAAGGTCTGGCGCACCTGACGTTAAACAACCAAGGTATGGGTTCATTCCTTTTTTTGGTTCTTTTTTTCGAGGAAAACAAAAAATACTCCTCTGCCCAACCTCTCCTCTTCTTCACTCCTCCTCTTTCCTCACCATCCCGCATTTCCCTACCTCCATTTTCCTTAACCCGTCCTCCTGACCCATCTACCTATCCCTTGGCACCCCCCAATTCTCTCACACTCTTCCCCCCTCATTTCTCTTTGTTTTGGTTGTGCTTCCTGCCATATCCTTCCTTGTGCTCTCTGTGCCTCCACACTGTCCGTCCCACCCTTGTCCTGTCCTTCTGGCTCATCTGGAACCACCCTGACCTACGACCTCCCGGGCTGCAGGTAACGCTTTTCTGCTCTCCCTTCTGCTTGGGTTTTCAAAAAAGTGTCTACAGAAAAAATATAGTTTGTCAAGTGTTAGCTTTATGTTACCCCTCTTACTAATGCAACAAAGTTGTTGTTGAATGACACAGAGTTTTCTTTCACCACTCTGCTGTCATTCTCATTGTTTGGCACCCTGATCTGTTATGATGAGGTCTTTAGATTTTAAGCTTCTTCAGAGACAGACTGCAAGCTATTTGAAATGTTAACCAGGAAAGAATGTCTTGTGAATTATGTATGAAGAAAAGACTGTCTGAAAAGCGATGAGATTGAACTGAGCTGCTATGTACATGTTCTGGTCTCCAATGGAACTGCTTCAAGGTACAACTCTGACTCAATATTACTCTCAACCACGACCAAGCAGATCTAGTGGCACAACCTTTATCCTTCTATTCCATCACATTCATTAGAGATTTTCACTCTTCACACAGCCAACCTTTTCTGCCCTGTTCATCCAGACACTGGGATGCTCTGTCGTCTCCTGACGTGAACCTACCAAGAATGGCGGGAGAGGAAAGTTCATGGGTGAGACAGAGGGAGAGAGAGATTCAAGCGGGCAGGGATAGGCTGGGGAGCACACTGACCTTTACTAGAATAGAGAGAACCGTCTAGCTAGCTCCTATCGACTCCCTTCCCTCTCCCCCCTCGACCTCCATCACTGATGCACTGGGATCTGACTAGGAGTTCTAAAACTACCTCTCCTGGGATGCATCGTAAAAGTCATTCCTCAATTCCTTGTGTCTACTCTGAAGGATCTTTTGATCCAATGCTCTCCTCGCTTCCCTCTGCCATTTGAGGAGGCGGCGAGGGGAGAGGATGCGAAGAATCTAGGAAAGACTTGAGATTCACCCCTGTTCTCTTTAAACACATACAGGTTCCTGTATCAAACAACTTACATGTCTGGAACACCTCCCCTTTAAAGACTCCTTATCGTGCGTTCATAACCAAGTGGGAAGGTGGTATTTAGCACGTACTGTACGATATCTGGATGTGGATAAATTAGAATACTTTTCTGGTGTCAAACCTTATATGAAAACATGATACACATTTTAAAAGCTGAGAAACAGGTTTTTCAAATGAAATGACATACAATAGCAACACATGAAATAAATTGTAATCAGTCAATAAAAAACACCAGTGAAAATGTGTATCTTATACAAAAATCCATGCTTTTCATCAAAACATCTGCCATTTACACAACGTTCTAATGATGATAGTCAACAACTTGGAGCATATTGAGTCTGTAAGAGTTGATCATCTAAAATCAGAATAGAAATATGTTTTACTGTGAAAGGGTTTCAAACGTTTTAGTGACCGATAATATTTTTCTCTAATTCTATGACAATTTCTTATCTGGAAAGTATTTTAAACATAAATCTGCAACAAAACAAATTACAAATTACATTAAGTCTTACATATAAGAAAACACATAAACAAGTAACACAATATTAATAAAACAAGAACTATACTGAAAGCATAATCTTAGGGAAATAAATTCTCTCATTCAAAGCTGAAAATGAATACACATTTAAAGACTCTTTAGCTCTATAACATGTCTGGAACACCTCCCCTTTAAAGACTCCTTGGCTCCCTTGCATGTCTGAAACACCTCCACTTTACAATCTAAGCTAGATGCCCTCAATCTCACACAAATTATCAATGAACCTACCAGGTACAACCCCAAATCTGTAAACACGGGCACCCTCATAGACATCATCCTGACCAACCTGCCCTCTAAATACACCTATGCTGTCTTCAACCAGGATCTCAGCAATCACTGCCCCATTGCCTGCGTCCATATTGGGTCTGCGGTCAAACGACCACCCCTCATCACTTGCAAATGCTCCCTAAAACACTTCAGCGAGTAGGCCTTTCAAATCGACCTGGCCCGGGTATCCTGGAAGGATATTGACCTCATTCCGTCAGTAGAGGATGCCTGGTTATTCTTTAAAAGTGCTTTCCTCACCATCTTAAATAAGCATGCCCCATTCAAAAAATTTAGAACCAGGAACAGATATAGCCCTTGGTTCACTCCAGACCTGACTGCCCTTGACCAGCACAAAAACATCCTGTGGCGTACTGCATTAGCGTCAAATAGCCCCCACGATACGCAACTTTTCAGGGAAGTTAGAACCAATATACACAGGCAATCAGGAAAGCAAAGGCTAGCTTTTTCAAACAGAAATTTGCATCCTGTAGCAAAACTCCAAAATGTTCTGGGACACTGTAAAGTCCATGGAAAATAAGAGCACCTCCTCCCAGCTGCCCACTGCACTGAGGCTAGGAAACACTGTCACCAACAATAAATCCACGATAATTGAGAATTTCAAAAAGCATTTTTCTACAGCTGGCCATGCTTTCTACCTGGCTACCCCATTCAACAACCCTGCACCCTCCACAGCAACTTGCCCAAACCTCCCCCTGTCATAAGCGTCGTTGTAGGGAGCGGACCAAACTGCAGCAGGTATAGTGAACATTTTTTTATTAGAAGGAAAAACCAAAAACACACTTACACAAAACAAACGAAAAACAGTCCTGTAAGGTGCTCAGACTATACACGGAAACAACCACCCACAAACACAAGAGAAAATGTACCCACTTAAATATGGCCTCCAATTAGAGCCAACAACAACCAGCTGCCTCTAATTGGAGGTTGTTCCAAAACCCCAACATAGAAATAGAAAACCCAGATAAACATATAGAAATAGAAAATATAGAACATACACCAAAAACCCCGAAACACACTAAACAAACACCCCCTGCCACGCCCTGACCAAACTACAATAGCAAACAACCCCTTTACTGGTCAGGACGTGACAGTACCCCCCCAATGGTGCAGACCCCGGATGCACCGAAACACAAAAACCCCACAAAAATAACCCCAAACTTAAAGGGAGGGAAGGGAGGGTGGCTACCGTCACTGACGGCTCCTGTGCAACACCCCCCCTCCCCAATCCTCCAACTACGGAGGTGGCTCAGGCTCCGGCTTTAGTCCTCATCCTAACCTGCCCACCCCCCTTGAAGGCTCATGGCTGTAGACCACTGCTGAAGGCTCTGGGCTAAGGCGTGTCGCTGGAGACCTCGGGCTGAGGCGCGTCGCTGGAGACCTCGAGCTGAGGCGCGTTGCTGGAGACCTCGGGCTGAGGCGTGTCTCTGGAGACTCAGGGCTGAGGAGCGTCTCAGCAGGCTCCGGACTGTGGGCCGTCTCTGCAGGCTCCGGACTGTGGGCCGTCTCTGCAGGCTCCGGACTGTGGGCCGTCTCTGCAGGCTCCGGACTGTGGCCGTCTCTGCAGGCTGCGGACTGTGGGCCGTCTCTGCAGGCTCCGGACTGTGGACCGTCTCTGCAGGCTCCGGACTGTGGGCCGTCTCTGCAGGCTCCGGACTGTGGGCCGTCTCTGCCGGCTCCGGACTATAGGACGTCGCCGGAAGCACTGGACAGGGAACTGTCGCCGGAAGCTCCAGACGGGGCACTGTCGCCGGAAGCTCCGGACGGTGAACTGTCGCCGGAAGCTCTGGACGGGGAACTGTCACCGGAAGCTCTGGACGGGGAACTGTCGCCGGAAGCTCTGGACGGGGAACTGTCGCTGGAAGCTCTGGACGGGGAACTGTCGCTGGAAGCTCTGGACGGGGACTGCGCACTGAAGGCCTGATGCGTGGGGCTGGCCTTGGAGGCGCCAGACTAGTGACACGCACCACAGGGCTAGTGCGAGGAGCAGGAACAGGACCTACTGGACTGGGCAGGCGCACTAAAGACCTGATGCATGGGGGTGGCTTTGGAGGCGCCAGACAACTGACACGCACCACAGGGCTAGTGTGTGGAGCAGGAACTGGATACACTGGGCCATGAATACGCACTGGAGGTCTGGAGCGCACAGCCTGCACAACCCATCCTGGCTGGATAGTAACTGTAGCCCTGCACGGGTGGAGTGCTGGCACAGGGCGAACTGGGCTGTGCTGAGGCATGATGTTTGCCGTGCGTAGAGCAGGCGCAGGGTAGCCTGGGCCTAGGAGACGCACTGGTGGCCAGATGTGTTGTGCCGGCGCACTTCTCCCTGGCTGGATGCCCACTCTAGCACGGCACTTACGGGGGGCTGGTATCACCCGTACCGGACTGTGCGTGTGGATGGGCGAGACCGTGCGCACTTCCGCATAGCACGGTGCTCTCACCGCCAAACGCTCCCCATAATAAGCACGAGGAGTTGGTTCAGGCCTATTGCCTGACTTACTCCAACTCCCTGTGTGCCCCCTCCAAAAAATTTTTTGGGGGCTGCCTCCTCACCTCCTGAAATGGAGGATATAATGCCTCGGACCTCTGACGCTCAGCTTTTGCTGCCTCCAGCTCCTCCTTAGGGCGCCGGTAATCCCCAACCTGGTGCCATGGTCCTTTTCCATCCATTATTTCTTCCCATGTCCACGACTCTAAATAGCTCCTCTGTTGCTCCTTCCTCCGCTGCTTGGTCCTCTTATGGTGGGTGGTTCTGTCATAAGTATTGTTGTAGGGAGCGGACCAAACTGCAGCAGGTATAGTGAACATCTTTTTATTAAAAGGAAAAAACAAAAATACACTTACACAAAACAAACGACGGAAAACAGTCCTGTAAGGTGCTTAGACTATACATGGAAACAACCACCCACAAACTCAATTGAAAATGTACCCACTTAAATATGGCCTCCAATTAGAGGCAACGACAACCAGCTTCCTCTAACTGGAGGTTGTTCCAAAACCCCAACATAGAAATAGAAAACCCAGATAAACACATAGAAATAGAAAATATAGAACATACACCAAAAACCCCGAAACACACTAAACAAACACCCCCTGCAACGCCCTGACCAAACTACAGTAACAAACAACCCCTTTACTGGTCAGGACGTGGCACCCCGATTTCTCCTTCAACCAAATCCAGATAGCTGATGTTCTGAAAGAGTTGCAAAATCTGGACCCCTACAAATCAGCTGGGCTAGACAATCTGGACCCTCTCTTTCAAACATTATCTGCCGCAATTGTTGCAACCCCTATTACTAGCCTGTTCAACCTCTCTTTCGTATTGTCTGACATTCTCCGTTATGCAATCTGGTTTCCGAGCTGGTTATGGGTGCACCTCAGCCACGCTCAAGGAGCTGAACGATATCATAACCGCCATCGATAAAAGACAATACTGTGAAGCCGTATTCATCGACCTGGCCAAGGCTTTCTACTCTGTCAATCACCACATTCTTGGCAGATTCAAAAGTCTTTTTTAAATGACTGCCTCGCCTGGTTCACCAACTACTTCTCAGACAGAGTTCAGTGTGTCAAATTGGAGGGCCTGTTGTCCGAACCTCTGGCAGTCTCTATGGGGGTGCCACAGGGTTCAGTTATCGAGCTGACTGTTTTCTCTGTATACATCAATGATGTCGCTGTTGCTGCAGGTGATTCTCTGATCCACATCTACGTAGACGACACCATTCTGTATACTTCTGGCCCTTCTTTGGACACTGTGTTAACTATCCTCCAGACGAGCTTCAATGCCATACCACTCTTCTTCCGTGGCCTCCAACTGCTCTTAAATGCAAGTAAAACTAAATGCATGCTCTTCAACCGATCGCTGCCCGCACCTGCCCGCCCGTCCAGCATCACTACTCTGGACGGTTCTGACTTAGAATATGTGGACAATTACAAATACCTAGGTTTCTTGTTAGACTGTAAACTCTCCATCCAGACTCACATTAAGCATCTCCAATGCAAAATTAAATTGAGAATCGGCTTCCTATTTCGCAACAAAGCATCCTTCACTCATGCTGCCAAACATACCCTCGTAAAACTGACCATCCTACCGATCCTTGACTTCGGCGATGTCATTTACAAAATAGACTCCCAACACTCTTCTCAGCAAATTGGATAGAGTCTATCACAGTGCCATCTGTTTTGTCACCAAAGCCCCATATACTACCCACCACTGCGACTTGTATGCTGTAATTGGCTGGCCCTCACTTCATATTCGTCGCCAAACCCACTGGCTCCAGGTCATTGCTAGATATTTGCTAGGTAAAGCCACGCCTTATCTCAGCTCACTGGTCACTATAGCAGCACCCACCCATAGCACGTGCTCCAGCAGGAATATTTCACTGGTCACCCCCAAAGCCTATTTCACCTTTGGCCGCCTTTCCTTCCAGTTCTCTGCTGCCAATGACTGGAACGAATTGCAAAAATCACTGAAGCTGGAGACTCATATCTCTCTCTAACTTTAAGCATCAGCTGTCAGAGCAGCTCACAGATCACTGCACCTGTACATAGCCCATCTGTAAATAGCCTATCCAACAACCTCATCCCCATATTGTTATTTATTTTTTTGCTCTTCTGGTACACTCATCTTCTGCACATCTATCACTCCAGTGTTCAATTGCTAAATTGAACACTGGAAATTGTAATTACTTCGCCACTACGGCCTATTTATTGCCCTACCTCCCTAGTCTTACCTCATTTTGACACACTGTACATAGATTTTTTCTATTGTGTTATTGACTGTTTGTTTATTCCATGTTTAACTCTTTATTGTTGTTTGTGTCGCACTGCTTTGCTTATCTTGGCCAGGTAGCAGTTGTAAATGAGAACTTGTTCTCAACTTTACACCTCCGCTGTAAAGACTTTTTTGCTCCCTTACATGTCCGCTACACCTCCCCTTTAATTGGCTCCCTTGCATGTCTGGAAATCCTCCCCTTTAAAGACTCGTTAGCTCCCTTACATGTCTGCAACACCTCCGCTTTAAAGACTTCTTGTCTCCCTTACATGTCTGCAAGACCTCCCCTTAAAGACTACTCTAACTGCCTTGCATGTAGGGAACACCTCACCTTTAAAATTCCCTTGGCTCCCTTACATATCTGCAACACCTCCCCTGCAAAGACTCCTATAGCTCCCATATATATTTGCAAAATCTCACCTTTCAAGATTCTTTGGCTCCCTTGCATGACTGGAACACCTCCTCTTTAAAGACTCCTTGGCTCCTTTGCATGTCTGGAACACCTCCCCTTTAAAGACAAGTTTTATCCCTTACAGGTATGCATCACCTCCCGTTAAAGGCTCATCAAACTGCCTTACATGTCTGCAACACCTCCCCTTTAAAGACTCCTTGGCTCCCTTGCATATCTGGAACACCTCCCCTTTAAAGACTCTTTGGCTCCCTTACTTGTCTGCAACACCTCCCCTTTAAAGACTCGTTAGCTCCCTTACATGTCTTAAACACCTCCCCTTAAAGACTCTTTGGCTCCCTTACATGTCTGCAACACCTCCCGTTTAAAGACTACTCTAACTGCCTTGCATGTCTGGAACACCTCATGTTCAAAGGTCCCTTGGCTCCCGTACATATCTGCATTACCTCCCCTTTAAAGACTCATTAGCTCTCTTATATATCTGCAACACCTCCATATATCTCCTTGGATAACTGACATGTCTCCAATACCTCCTCTTTAAAGACTCCTCGGCTCCCTTGCATGTTTGCAACACCTCCCCTAAAAGACTCCTCTAACTGCCTTGCATGTCTGGAACACCTCCCCTTTAAAGACTCCTTAGCTCCCTTATATATCCGCAACACGTCTGCTGTAAAGATCCATTTGCTCCTTTACATGTCTGCAACACCTCCCCTTTAAATACTCCTTGGCTCCCTTACAAATCCACAACACCTCCGCTTTAAAGACTCCTTAGCTCCCTTATACATCCGCAACACCTCCGCTGTAAAGACTAATTTGCTCCCTTACATGTGTGCACACCTCCCCTTTAAAGACTCGTTATCTCCCTTACATGTCTAGAACACCTCCCCTTTAAAGACTCCTTGGCTCCCTTACACGTATGCAACACCTCCTGTTAAAGACTCATCTAACTGCTTTACATGTCTGCAACACCTCCCCTTTAAAGACTCCTTAGCTCCCTTATATATCTGCAATACCTCCCCTTTAAAGACTCCTTAGCTCCCTTATATATCTGCAACACCTCCCCTTTAAAGACTCATTTGCTCCCTTACATGTCTGCAACACCTCCCCTTTCAAGACTCCTTATCTCCCTTATATATCCGCACACCTCCGATTTAAAGACTCCTCTAACTGCCTTGCATGTCTGGAACACCTCCCTTTAAAGAACCCTTGGCTTCCTTACATGTCTGCAACACCTCCCCTTTAAAGACTCCTCTAACTGCCTTGCATGTCTAGAACACCTCCCCTTTAAAGACTCGTGAGCTCCCTTATATATCTGCAGCACCTCCCCTTTAAAGACCCCTTGGCTCCCTTACGTCTGCAACACCTCCCCTTTAAAAACTCCTTAGCTCCCTTTTATACCCGCAACACCTCCCCTTTAAAGACTCCTTTGCTCCCTTACATTTCTGCAACACGTCCCCTTTAATTGGCTCCCTTGCATTTCTGGAACTCCTCCCCTTTAAAGACACGTTAACTGCCTTAAATGTCTGCAACACCTCTACTTTAAAGACTCCTAGGCTCCCTTGCATGTCTGCCACACCTCCCCTTTAAAGACTCCTCAGCTCCCTTACATGTCTGCAACACATCCCCTTTAAAGACTCCTTGGCTCCCTTGCATGTCTACAACACCTCCCCTTTATAGACTCCGTAGCTCCCTTACATGTCTGCAACACCTCCCCTTTAAAGACTCTTTGGCTCCCTTGCATGTCTGCCACACCTCCCCTTAAAGACTCCTCTAACTGCCGTGCATGTCTGGAACACCTCCCCTTTAAAGGTCCCTTGGCTCCCTTACATGTCTGCAAAACCTCCCCTTTATTTGGCTCCCTTGCATGTCTTCAACACCTCCCCTTTATAAACTCCTTGGCTCCCTTACATCTCTGCAACACCTCCCCTTAAAGACTTCTCTAACTGCCTTGCATGTCTGGAACACCTCCCCTTTAAAGACTCATTAGCTCCCTTACATGTCTGCGACACCTCCCCTTTAAAGACTCTTTGGCTCCCTGGCATGTCTGGAACATCTCCCCTTTAAAGACCTCTTGGCTCCCTTACATGTCTGCAACACCTCCCCTTTAAAGACTCCTTGGCTCCCTTGCATGTCTGGAACACCTCCACTTTACAATCTAAGCTAGATGCCCTCAATCTCACACAAATTATCGATGAACCTACCAGGTACAACCCCAAATCTGTAAACACGGGCACCCTCATAGACATCATCCTGGCCAACCTGCCCTCTAAATACACCTATGCTGTCTTCAACCAGGATCTCAGCGATCACTGCCTCATTGCCTGCGTCCATAATGGGTCTGCGGTCAAATGACCACTCCTCATCACTGTCAAACGCTCCCTAAAACACTTCAGCGAGCAGGCCTTTCAAATCGACCTGGCCAGGGTATCCTGGAAGGATATTGACCTCATTCCGTCAGTAGAGGATGCCTGGTTATTCTTTAAAAGTGCTTTCCTCACCATCTTAAATAAGCATGCCCCATTCAAAAAATGTAGAACCAGGAACAGATATAGCCCTTGGTTCACTCCAGACCTGACTGCCCTTGACCAGCACAAAAACATCCTGTGGCGTACTGCATTAGCATCGAATAGCCCCCACGATATGCAACTTTTCAGGGAAAATAGGAACAATATACACAGGCAATCAGGAAAGCAAAGGCTAGCTTTTCAAACAGAAATTTGCATCCTGTAGCAAAACTCCAAAATGTTCTGGGACACTGTAAAGTCCATGGAGAATAAGAGCACCCCCTCCCAGCTGCCCACTGCACCGAGGCTAGGAAACACTGTCACCAACAATAAATCCACGATAATTGAAAATTTCAATAAGCATTTTTCTAAAGCTGGCCATAATTTCCACCTGGCTACCCCTACCCCGGTCAACAACCCTGCACCCCCCACAGCAACTTGCCCAAACCTCCCCCATTTCTCCTTCACCGAAATCCAGATAGCTGATGTTCTGAAAGAGTTGCAAAATCTGGACCCCTACAAATCAGCTGGGCTAGACAATCTGGACCATCTCTTTCTAAAATTATCTGCCGCAGGTGTTGCAACCCCTATTACTTGCCTGTTCAACGTCTCTTTCATATCGTCTGAGATCCCCAAAGATTGGAAAGCTGCCGAGGTCATTCCCCTCTTCAAATGGGGAAACACTCCAGAACCAAACTGTTACAGACCTATACCTATCCTACCCTGCCTTTCTAAAGTCTTCGAAAGCCAAGCTAACAATCCGATCACCGACCATTTCAAATCCCACCGTACCTTCTCCGTTATGCAATCTGGTTTCCGAGCTGGTCATGGGTGCACCTCAGCCACGCTCAAGGAGCTGAATGATATCATAACCGCCATCGATAAAAGACAATACTGTGAAGCCGTATTCATTGACCTGGCCAAGGCTTTCGACTCTGTCAATCACCACATTCTTATCGGCAGACTCAACAGCCTTTCTCAAATTACTGCCTCGCCTGGTTCACCAACTACTTCTCAGACAGAGTTCAGTGTGTCAAATCGGAGGGCCTGTTGTCCGAACCTCTGGCAGTCTCTATGGGGGTGCCACAGGGTTCAATTATGGAGCTGACTCTTTTCTCTGTATACATCAATGATGTCGCTCTTGCTGCTGGTGATTCTCTGATCCACATCTACGCAGACGACACCATTCTGTATACTTCTGGCCCTTCTTTGGACACTGTGTTAACTAACCTCCAGACGAGCTTCAGTGCCATACAACTCTCCTTCCGTGCCTCCAACTGCTCTTAAATGCAAGTAAAACTAAATGCATGCTCTTCAACCGATTGCTGCACGCACCTGCCCGCCCGTCCAGCATCACTACTCTGGACGTTTCTGACTTAGAATATGTGGACAATTACAAATACCTAGGTGTCTGGTTAGACTGTAAACTCTCCATCCAGACTCACATTAAGCATCTCCAATGCAAAATTAAATTGAGAATCGGCTTCCTATTTCGCAACAAAGCATCCTTCACTCATGCTGCCAAACATACCCTCGTAAAACTGACCATCCTACCGATCCTTGACTTCGGCGATGTCATTTTCAAAATAGACTCCCAACACCCTACTCAGCAAATTGGATGCAGTCTATCACAGTGCCATCCGTTTTGTCACCAAAGCCCCATATGTTACCCACCACTGCGACCTGTATGCTGTCATTGGCTGGCCCTCGCTTCATATTTTTCGCCAAACCCACTGGCTCCAGGTCATTGCTAGATCTTTGCTAAGCCCCGCCTTATCTCAGCTCACTGGTCACCATAGCAGCACCCACACGTAGCACCCACTCCAGCAGGTATATCTCACTGGTCACCCCCAAAGCCTATTCCTCCTTTGGCCGCCTTTCCATCCAGTTCTCTGCTGCCAAGGACTGGAACGAATTGCAAAAATCACTGAAGCTGGAGACTCATATATCCCTCACTAACTTTAAGCATCATCTGTCAGAGCAGCTAACCTCATTTTGACACACTGTATATAGATTTTTTCTATTGTGTTATTGACTGTTTGTTTATTCCATGTGTAACTCTGTGTTGTTGTTTGTGTCGCACTGCTTTCCTTTATCTTGGCCACGTCACAGTTGTAAATGAGAACTTGTTCTCAACTTTACACCTCCGCTGTA
Source organism: Salmo trutta (assembly GCF_901001165.1). NCBI lineage: Eukaryota > Metazoa > Chordata > Actinopteri > Salmoniformes > Salmonidae > Salmo > Salmo trutta. The sequence continues at coordinate 10,140,452 of NC_042964.1, forward strand.
AAGACTCCTTTGCTACATTACATGTCCGCTACACCTCCCCTTTAATTGGCTCCCTTGCATGTCTGGATCTCCTTCCCTTTAAAGACTCGTTAGCTCCCTTACATGTCTTCAATACCTCCCCTTTAAAGACTCTGGCTCCCTTACATGTCTGCAACACCTCCCCTTTAAAGACCCCTTGGCTCCCTTGCATGTCTGGAACACCTCCCCTTTAAAGACTCGTGAGCTCCCTTACACATCTGGAACACCTCCCCTTTAAAGACTCTTTGGCTCCCTTACGTTTGCAACACCTTTCCTTTAAAGACTCCTTGGCTCCCTTATGTGTATGCAACACCTCCCATTTAAAGACTCCTCTAACTGCCTTGCATGTCTTGAACACCTCCCCTTTAACGACTCCTTAGCTCCCTTATATATCCGCAACACCTCTGCTGTAAAGACTCCTTTGCTCCCTTACATGTCTGCTACACCTCCCCTTTAATTGGCTCCCTTACATATCTGCAACATCTCCCATTTAAAGACTCCTTAGCTCCCTTATATATCCGCCACACCTCCCCTTTAATGACTACTTTGCTCCCTTACATGTCTGCAACACCTCCCCTTTAAAGACCCCTTGGCTCCCTTGCATGTCTGCAACACCTCCTCTTTAAAGACTCGTGAGCTCCCTTACACATCTGGAACACCTCCCCTTTAAAGACTCTTTGGCTCCCTTACGTCTGCAACACCTTTCCTTTAAAGACTCCTTGGCTCCCTTACTTGTATGCAACAACTCCCATTTAAAGACTCCTCTAACTGCCTTGCATGTCTAGAACACCTCCCCTTTAAAGAAACCTTAGCGCCGTTATATATCCGAAACACCTCCGCTTTAACGACTCCTTTCCTCCCTTACATGTCTGCTACACCTCCCCTTTAATTGGCTCCCTTACATATCTGCAACATCTCCCATTTAACGACTCCTTAGCTCCCTTATATATCCGCAACACCTCTGCTGTAAAGACTCCTTTGCTCCCTTACATGTCTGCTACACCTCCCCTTTAATTGGCTCCCTTACATATCTGCAACATCTCCCATTTAAAGACTCCTTAGCTCCCTTATAAATCCGCAACACCTCCCCTTTAAAGACTCCTTGGCTCCCCCACATGTCTGCAACACCCCCCCTTTAAAGACTCCTTAGCTCCCTTATATATCTGCAACACCTCCCCTTTAAAGACCTCTTGGCTCCCTTACATATCTGCAACATCTCCCATTTTAAGACGCCTTAGCTCCCTTATATATCTGCAACACCTCCCCTTTAATGACTCCTTTGCTCCCTTACATGTCTGCTACACCTACCCTTTAATTGGCCCCTTGCATGTCTGGATCACCTCCCCTTTAAAGACTCATTAGCTCCCTTACATGTCTGCAACACCTCCCCTTTAAAGACTCCTTTTCTCCCTTTTATATATATATATATATGCAACACCTCCCCTTTAAAGACTCCTTGGCTCCCTTGCATGTCTACAACACCTCCCCTTTATAGACTCCTTATCTCCCTTATATATCTGCAACACCTCCCCTTAAAGACTCCTCTAACTGCCTTGCTTGTCTGGAACTTCTCCCCTTTAAAGACTCCTTGGCTTCCTTACATGTCTGCCACACCTCCCCTTTAAACACTCCTTGGCTCCCTTACATGGCTTCCTCACCTCCCCTTAAAGATTCCTCTAACTGACTTCCATGTCTGGAACACTTCCCCTTTAAAGACTCGTTATCTCCCTTACGTGTCTGCAACACCTCCCCTTTAAAGACTCCTCTAACTGCGTGGCATGTGTAGCCCTCCCTTCAGAGGCTAGTTGTGAACAAGAGCTCTGATATCCTCCTCCATCTGTGGGTCCTTGCCATCCATAATTAAAGCAGAAATAGTGCTACTTCATTGTTCCTGTCACTGGGTGACTCAACGGAACACCTATAGCTCCTTCAGACGTCCGCAGTGACCCCCACTGAACCATAATCCTCTAATTTCTATGCAGGTTCGTCTCTGCTTCGGCATGACATTTTCTCCCTCGTACCTTCATTATGTAGGCCTTTTCCTTCTTACAAACTGTTTACTCGGTCCGTGTGGCCTCAGCATGAAAGGTATACACAGTGATAATTGGACACACTTGAGGAATCAAAATGCCGGTATTAAAATATTTCCCACAATCCTGAGCTTAACCTTATCGTCCATGGCTACAGAGTGACTCAGGCATTAGCGATTCCCTTCTGCTGTTCGGAGCATGGCTTTGCATTTGTGTAACCCCTGACCCCGATGAGGAGCAGGAGCGTCTTAACCATCAAGACTGCTGGCGGAAAAAAGGAGGGGAAAAAGAGTAATGTAATAAATAAATAACTGTTCAGAGGGAAGAGAGAGAGGGAGAGAGTGGGAGAGAGAGGGAGAAGAGAGAGAGAGAGGAGAGAGAGGGAGAGAGAGGGAGAAGAGAGAGAGAGAGGAGAGAGAGGGAGAGAGAGGGAGAAGAGAGAGAGAGAGGAGAGAGAGGGAGGGAGAGGGAGAAGAGAGAGAGAGAGGAGAGAGAGGGAGGGAGGGAGAGAATAGAGAGAGGGAAGAGGGAGCGAGAGAGAGGGAAGAGAGAGAGGGAGAGAGAGGGAGAGAGAGGGAGAAGAGAGGGAGAGAGGAGAGAGAGGGAGAGAGAGGGAGAAGAGAGAGAGAGGAGAGAGAGGGAGAGAGAGGGAGAAGAGAGAGAGAGAGGAGAGAGAGGGAGGGAGGGAGAGAATAGAGAGAGGGAAGAGGGAGCGAGAGAGAGGGAAGAGAGAGAGAGAGAGAGAAGAGAGAGATAGAGAGGGTGGAAAGAGAGAGGGCGGAGAGAGAGGGAAAAAGCTGAAAATAGATAGGACCAGCAGAGTTTACTGGATTATGCATGTCACTGACTCTCCCTCTCTCTCTCGCTCTCTTTCTCTCCCTCTCTCTCCCTCTCTCTCCCACTCCCTTTCTCTCTCTCCCTCTCTTTCTCTCTCTCTCTCTATCTCTCTCTCTCTCACTGCTCAAAAATAAGGTAGGCAGGCAGAGAAAGGTAGAAGTCTGCACAGTTCTGTTTTTGATCAAACCAGGCCACAGGCGTTCTATTGAGGTCTAATGCATATTCCGAATAGGGAAATAAAATGTCTCCTTCTTTCATCTTTTTTATACATAATTTATTAGGGAAATGGAAGGGAGAGATGCCGTGATACAACAGTTCAAGAAAAAGCCGCTGATCAGACTTTATTTAATAACACAAACTTTGTTCTCCCCGTCCTTTGTATTGATTGGCTGTAGTTAACATGAATACAGCGGTCGTCCCTCGTGAACGGGCAACAGAAATATATTTAATGAGCATGATCGATAAGCCTTTTCGGCTCAGTAATAAAGCGCCACAGCTTCAGTGACTGGCATATTTTTCGGCGCCATTTTTCGTCAGCGTCTGCATTTCGACGTTGACTGCGTGGGTGCGTGCCTGTACAGGTGAGTATTTTTTGTCTGCCTGTCCGTCTGTGTCTAGCAACATTTGTTCAAAGAAAAGTCAAAGCGGCATGTCGCGGTCACCGGCCATGCTGGTTGGTGGATCAAAGAGCAGGTGCTTTTCACCTCCCGCCCTGACATCACACACCATCCCAGTCTGTAGAGCCAAGCGAGGAAAATCAATGCCTCACTACGTCACAAACCTGTCCTTCTCAGATATGAAGGGCAAAGCCCACGTTTGGACAGACTGGTCTCTATCACCTGTCACTGCTCCACCACCATACTGAGACACACCGTCCCCATGAAGTCACACTGTGGTACACACCTCCAGTACTGACACTACACTTCACCCCAATTAAACTACAGATTAACACTGATCTAATTACCGCGCTGTTATAATACATAGTGGTCAGTATTTGGTTGCCATGACAAATTAAGTGTTCAACGTTACATAAGAAAAACAAACGCAGGCCTATTTGATTCAATGCCAAGAGCGCCAAATCATGTGAAATACTCCTAATCTAATCTAACCACTGTGCTTCCATTATTCAATATTCTTTCCTAAACGTAGTTTGCAAGTATAATTTTAAAATATAAATATATAATATTTAATTTTAGCAGGAAAGTTCATACATATCACATTCTACATCAGTGTGTTAGAGAGCAGTGACCTGAATCACATATCCACAACCACAGTGTCATTTCATACGCACAGGTCTACTCACATAGGCTACCACAGTAATCTATACTACAAGGATGTTCAGCCACCTAAGGAGCCACGTTACCCTCGAGCGTACTGAGCCAATGTTCATGTGCTCGGACAAGCAGACACACACCCCCATGCGTACACACCCCCATGAGCGCACACCTCCATGCGCACACATATCCAAATGTGTCCAACTATATGACACTGGCAATGAATGCGAGGGTCCAAGATATGCCCCCGGCCCAAGCCACCCAAGATACCCAGCCAATCCACCCGAGACACCCAGCCAAGCCACCCGAGACACCCAGCCAATCCACCCGAGACACCCAGCCAAGCCACCCGAGACACCCAGCCAAGCCACCCGAGACACCCAGCCAATCCACCCGAGAAACCCAGCCAAGCCACCCGAGACACCCAGCCAATCCACCCGAGACACCCAGCCAAGCCACCCGAGACACCCAGCCAATCCACCCACTACAAGAGTGACCAGTAGATCATCCATCCAGCCCAAACCGCCCACAGTATAGTCAATAACTCAACTCTCTCTCCAACACCAGTATAGTCAATAACTCAACTCTCTTCTCAACACCAGTATAGTCAATAAACTCAACTCTCTTCCCAACACCAGTATAGTCAATAACTCAACTCTCTTCTCAACCCCAGTATAGTCAATAAACTCAACTCTCTTCCCAACACCAGTATAGTCAATAACTCAACTCTTCTCAACCCCAGTATAGTCAATAACTCAACTCTCTCCCCAACACCAGTATAGTCAATAACTTAACTCTCTCCCCAACATCAGTATAGTCAATAACTCAACTCTCTTCTCAACCCCAGTATAGTCAATAACTCAACTCTCTCCCCAACACCAGTATAGTCAATAACTCAACTCTCTTCCCAACAGCAGTATAGTCAATAACTCAACTCTCTCCCCAACACCAGTATAGTCAATAACTCAACTCTCTTCCCAACAGCAGTATAGTCAATAACTCAACTCTCTCCCCAACACCAGTATAGTCAATAACTCAACTCTCTCCCCAACACCAGTATAGTCAATAACTCAACTCTCTCCCCAACACCAGTATAGTCAATAACTCAACTCTCTTCTCAACCCCAGTATAGTCAAAAACTCAACTCTCTCCCCAACACCAGTATAGTCAATAACTCAACTCTCTTCCCAACAGCAGTATAGTCAATAACTCAACTCTCTCCCCAACACCAGTATAGTCAATACTCAACTCTCTCCCCAGCACCAGTATAGTCAATAACTCAACTCTCTCCCCAGCACCAGTATAGTCGATAACTCAACACAATTTCCTTCCCATCTCTTTTTTTAAATCATTTCCCAAGGGAGAGGATTAGAAAGAAAAGTTCAAAAACAAATAATAAACCTACACATACAGTAAATTATACATACATATATAGTAGGATTAAATTATTGACACTGTTGATAAAGATGAGCAATAATGACTGGGAAATTATATTATTTTATACTAATACTATTGGTCAGATTAAGAGCTTTTGTTTAATTTATAAAGTAGTCAAAAGTTTAGAATTTGGTCCCATATTCCTCTCAAGCAATGACTATGTCATGCCTTTGACTCTGCACTCTTTGTTTCAGATTATTTTGTACCCAATAGAAATGAATGGGAAATAATGTATTGTGTCATTTTTGAGGCCCTTCATTGGTATTATAAATAAGAATATAATATATTTCAAAACACTTCTACATTAATGTGGATGCTAACGTGATTACAGATAATCCTGACTATATCGTGAATAATGATGAGTGAGAAAGTTACAGAGTTTCAAAGATCACACCCCCAAGACATGCTAACCTCTCACCATTACCAATAGCATGTCTTGGGGGTATGATATTTAACAGAGGCCAAGTGCCCATGGGGGGCACAGGGGCATGTGCCCCCTCAGATTGGTCCTGTTATTTTTTTCTTCTTTCTGTAATACTACTAGCCACCTAGCAATTTTATGAAGTTGGCTTTAGCTAGCCCAGATATGTTCCCAATCTCCCAAACTCATTACTAGCTACCTAGAAGCCATTTCAGGCTATCAATCAAGTTAGAGTAGCTAGCTTCTCAAACTATCTTAGCTGGCATACCTGCTGGTAAGGTTGGGAGACTTTAGAAAAACAAGCAATAACTAAATGTACTGAATACGACTCACATTCCTATCAATCTTTTACCCAGACTTTAGCAGAGATGCAGAGATGCATTTTAGTTTCTTTAAAAAAAGAACCATCAGTCAGAAAGATACAGGCGACTCAAGAGGTTCTCTTAGAAATGCAGGAAAATAAACATATTTTAGCCATGGCATCATGATTATGGTTCTAGATTGCAGGAAAAAGATGTTTCAGGTGTTTGAAAAATGTCCAATTTATGGACAGGAGGCCTAGCACCTCTCCGGACAACCTCCCTACCATCCCCCTCAGATTTTTCAGGTGCATTATGCCCTTGATCTTGGACCGTCTTTAACTTTCTCACTCATCGTTATCACGATTCATTCAGGACTATCCGTAATCATGTTAGCATCCACATTACTTCAGAAGTGTTTAATAACATTGTATTCTTATTTACCAAAAAAAGTGATTCCAAAATGACCCAATCAAATAGATTATTTATCATTAATTTCTATTGGGCAAAAATAATCTGAAACACAACCAAAACAAACTGCAAATGCATCCAGTCACAAGCTTGATGTAGTCATTGTGTGCCAGGAATATGGGACCAAATACTAAACTTTTGATTACTTTATGTATAAGAATCTTTAGGGTAATGAATAATTTTGACCCCTTTTTTTATTTTTTGTATTACTTGGTCCAATGCAGCCGTTTTTATCTCAATATCAAATCATTTCTGAGTAACAATTAAGTACCTTACTGTGATTGTTTTCAATTAAAATGGTCAAAAAGAAACCAAAATAGTTTCTTAGCAAAGAGCAAGAATTTTGCTAGGTCTGTCTGGGAGTGGTCTGTGTGGGGAGGGGAAAACTGAAACCTAGCTGTTATTTTCAAAGAGGTGTGGAACTCTCGTTCTTATTGGTCTATTAACACATTATCTGCCTGGTGATTTCACCACACAAGCCAAATCTCCATCCCTCCAAAACAGGCAGACATTTCAGGCTGTCTTTTCAAAAAACTCTTACACTAAAAGGACATTCTCATAATTTTCACAGTAAATTCCCATTTTTTTCTTTATCAAGGGTGTCAATGATTTCGGACCCATTCGTACACACAGGAACAGCACAGCCTCAATAAAATTAATCTCATAACAATAATGTTTAATAGAGTTTGCAAAAATTCTGTCAAAAAATACTGAAAAATATAGTAATGTACCCAAAGGAGAATACATTTAGCGTGTTCAATGGTGTGCGAATTCAGGTATTTATTTATTGCTGAAACAGAGACATTTCAAATGAAATATGCAAATGTTTAACTCTGTTCTTTAAAACGAGGCAAATGGCCTGTTTCATATTTGTAAATTATAACACTAGGTCCCCAGTTCTGATTATAAAGCCTGATTGCTCAATTTCTGACCAAATGATATACCAAAACACTTAGCTTCCTAACACATTTATTCGCTATGGACCCCTATAGGCTCCCGAGAGCTCGTTATTCTGAGCCTGAGGGCTCCCTTACTTTAACAAACCAATTAAGGGGTACTTAATAAATCAAATAAAAGCAAGGCCCTAATGAAATAACGTAGAAACCTAATAGGTTTAAATTACCAATGTTTCCAGCTCCTTAGCTTTTGATTGCAGGCGACTTCAAACAGTGGTGGTTGAACCAAGGACGTGATCAGAGCTTCTCTCGTATTCCCTAGAGGATGAACGTACTGGGAGTCAGATAAACCCTGAGAGAGAATCAAGATTCCTCTGATCTCCTTGGTGATGATAATAATAATAATTTAGGAATTCTATTGTAGTCATAATGTTGTAGACACGCCGATTGTGATTTTTAATAATGGTTCCCTGATATGGCCAAAGATTTTTCATCAGTCATTGTACATAGCACAGACTTGTTGTGCATGCATGCATACATACATACATGCATGCACGCATACGTACCGATGCAGGCTTAGAGCTAGGTTTGCAAATCCGAGCCAGAGATACACTGCATGTTAATTGTGCACTTTCAACTCCAAACATAATGGTTAAACACTAATTAGAAGCAAAGCCAACATATGCACAAAAAAAAAGATATATATATAGATATATATATATATATATGTGCCAGAAAATAAAACATTGTGTTGGGGATATGCAATCATTTCAGCTTTGATAACATTCTTCACAAAATGAACCAATTTAATCAAACAACTGAGTGGTAAATAGACTGGACTTGCAAGATGAAGCAATGTATAATAAATAGCCCCTAGATATTCCAGCCAAATTGAAATATAAAAAATGATGTATTTCTGTATTAACTGGAATGGATTAGGCAGATGAATCCATACCCAATGAATAAAAGAAGACAATGCAATAACTGTAATTTTCTTTATATTTCATGAAATGAATCTATCCAAACTTCAGATGTCTCTCGAGCTTCCTGAGCACCCTTCGCTGTAGTGGTACCTAAATCTCTGGGCTGCAGGCTGGCTGTAGTGCGGCCTGTCAGGTCTGGAGCCCTGGAAGCTGCTACAGAGACATTAGATATGGCTGATGGAACCGCTCACGGTGGCAGGAGAATCCCCTGATGCTGCACTAGCCCCAGATGGAGGGAATCTACTGTCACACAGCCTATATTACAGATCTGAATCTGATCACCCTGTTGCAGGAGAACTTTCCTGCAATGCAGGACATTTAAAACTTGTAGTGTATTTTAAGTTTAAAAAGGCTTCTGAAGTTTGTATTTTCCACTTAGACATTTCTGACTTGATTTTGTATTAACCCCTACATAAATTCATTATAATCCACATCATAGTTCACATTTCCTGTTGCTGCAGGATTATTTTCCTGCTGCAGCAAACTGGCTCAAATTAAGATCCTACATCTGTAGAGACCATAATAACACCATGGTTATTAAGAATAGGCCATAAGAGTAGTCTTAACCGCTCACATCCTCTTGTATTACCTCATTGCTTCACATTGATTTCATACATCATTGTGCACATCTAGGGCCATGAGAGCATGTCATGTAGTCAGGAAGAATCCTATGCCCTAAATGAACAATATGTGTGGCCCCAGTTAAATACCCTGACACAGTCTGGTGCTGGGTTTTAATGTGATAATGTGGTTAAACACCCTGACACAGTCTAGTGCTGGGTTTTAATGTGATAATGTGGTTAAACACCCTGACACAGTCTGGTGCTGGGTTTTAATGTGATAATGTGGTTAAACACCCTGACGCAGTCTGGTGCTGGGTTTTAATGTGATGTGTGATAAACATTTTACCTTATCTTAAATAGACATAATTACAAATGATTAAATCCTTCCAAATTTTAAAAATGATTTAGTTACAAATTGAACTTTAATTAAATGAGTTGACTCTTCACATGGGATGATTTCACTGAACAACAAAAGAAAGGGAATATTGAATGATCCCCAAGGATCCATCACATCTCCCACAAACCTTTTCAACATACATCTGTAAAATGATAGTCTAGAAACTAAAGCTTTGGTTGTCTTCCTCTCAGGCTTCCATGTCTTCTCCCTGGACCTCCTCAATGTCCACCTCTTGAACATCAGACTTAGTGGCCTTGAGGATGGCTCGTTGTCAGGCTCAAAAAGCCGCAAATATGCCCGAATGGCCACTCATTTTTCAACCCTTGTATTGGTCAGCCTGTTGGTGTGTGTGTTCCCAAACAAGGACCAGTTGCACTCTGAGGCGGCTGATGTTAGTTGGATTTGGAGGATGATGGAGGCAACAGGGGAAAGAGCCTCAGATCCACAAAGTCCCTTCCACCAGGTGGCTGATGAGATAGGTTGGCACGACTGCCATATTGCATCTCCATCCCAAAGCCCTTGGAAGTGTACTTGGCCAGACTGCCAAGAACCTTGCCCTCATTCAGGCCAAGGTGGCGAGACACCGGAGTGATGACACCATAGGCCTTGTTGATCTCTGCACCAGACAGGATGCTCTTGCCAGCATATTTGGGGTCCAACATGTACGCTGTGGCGTGTATCGGCTTCAGGCAGAAGTCTTCATGCTTTTTGATGTATTTCAGAACTGCAGTTTCCTCTGGAGCAACAGTGTGGTGGAGATGATGTAGTTTGGCTGGGGTAGGCCGTCATTGTAAAATAAGAATTTGTTCATAACTGACTTGCTTAGTTAAATAAAGGTTAGAAGATCCTCTCAAGCTCTGTCAGGTGGATTGGGAGCGTCGCTGCACAGCTATTTTCAGGTCTCCCCAGAGATGTTCGATTGGATTCAAGTCCGGCTCTGGCTTGGCCACTCAAGGACAATCAGAGACTTGTCCCGAAGCCACTCCTGCGTTATCTTGGCTGTGTGCTAAGGGTCATTGTCCTGTTGGATGGTGAACCTTCTCCCCAGTCTGAGGTCCTGAGCACTCTGATGCAGGTTTTCATCAAGGATCTCTCTGTACTTTGCTCCATCCATCTTTCCCTCGACCCTGACTAGTCTCCCAGTCCCTGCCACTGAAATACATCCCCTCAGCATGATGCTGCCACCAACATGCTTCACCGCAGGGATGGTGCCTGGTTTCTTCCAGACGTGATGCTTGGCATTCAAGCCAAAGAGTTCAATCTTGGTTTCATCAGACCAGAGAATTATGTTTCTCATTGTCTGAGAGTCTTTAGCTGCATTTTGGCCAACTCCAAGCGGGCTTTTACTGAGGGTTTGCTTCCGTCTGGCTGCTCTACCATAAAGGCCTGATTGGTGGAGTGCTGCAGAGGTGATTGTCCTTTTGGACCATAGCCCTTCTCTCCCATTGCTCAGTTTGGCCGTGCGGCCAGCTCTAGGAAGAGTCTTGGTTTTTCCAAACTTCTTCCATTTAAGAATGATGGAAGCCACTGTGTTCTTGGGGACCTTGAATGCTGCATCATTTTTTTTTGATAACATTTCCCAGATCTGTGTCTTGATACAATCCTGTCTCTGAGCTCTATGGACAATTTTTTTAACCTCATGGCTTGGTTTTTGCTCTGACATGCACTGTCAACTGTGGGACCTCATATAAACAATTGTGTGCCTTTCCAAATCATGTCCAATCAAATTAATTTACCACAGGTGGACTCCAATCTAGTTGTAGAAACATCTCAAGGATGATCAATGGAAACAGGATGCACCTGAGCTCAATATATGTAAATGATGTATTTCTGTTTTATTTTTATATTGTGTGTAGATTGCTGAGGAAAAAATAAATGTAATCCATTTTAGAATAAGGATGTACAAATGTCGAAAAAGTCAAGGGATCTGAATACTTTCAGAATGCACTGGATATTCAGGCAGGTCACGATTCATTATTGGCAGCCTCACTTATGGAAACTGACAGAGCAGATCATGCTCATTTGAAACTCCCACGTGGCCTGTCAGGGCATGGGCACACGCTTAAACACATCCACACTTTTACACAAGCAAATAGAACACAAGAATGTTAGGTGGTTAGACAGGTGATTGGACAAATGGTCAGACATTAGACAGATGGTTAGACATTAGACAGGTGGTTAGAGTTTAAACAGGTAGTTATACGGGTGGTTAGACGGGTGGTTAAACACATGGTTGAACAGGTAGTTAGACAGGTGGTTAGACATTGGAAAGGTAGTTAGACAGGTGGTTAGAGAGGTAGTTAGAAATTAGACAGGTGGTTAGAGATTAAACAGGTAGTTAGATGGGTGGTTAGACGGGTGGTTAAACACATGGTTGAACAGGTAGTTAGACAGGTAGTTAGACAGGTAGTTAGAAAGGTGGTTAAACATTTGAAAGGTGGTTAGACATTATACAGGTGGTTAGACATTAGACAAGTAGTTAGACAGGTGCTTAGGTGTTGGAAAGGTAGTTAGACAGGTGGTTAGATATTAGACAGGTAGTTAGACAGGTGGTTAGACATTAGACAGGTGGTTAAACATTGGAAAGGTAGTTAGACATTAGACAGGTGGTTAGACATTAGACAGGTGGTTAAACATTGGAAAGGTAGTTAGACATTAGACAGGTGGTTAGACATTACAGGTAGTTAGACAGACAGGTAGATGGTTAGACATTAGACAGGTGGTTAGACATTACAGGTAGTTAGACATTAGATAGGTGGTTAGACATTAGACAGGTGGATAGACATTAGACAGGTGGTTAGACATTAGACAGGTGGTTAGACATTAGACAGGTGGTTAGACATTAGACAGGTGATTAGACAGGTAGTTAGACATTTGAAAGGTGGTTAGACATTAGACAGGTGGTTAGAGAGGTGGTTAGACATTAGACAGGTGGTTAGACAGGTGGTTAGACAGGTTGTTAGACATTAGACAGGTAGTTAGACAGACAGATTTTTAGACATTTGACAGGTGTATAGATGGGTGTTTAGATGGGTGGTTAGACAGGTGGTTAGAAAGGTGGTTAGACATTAGGCAGGGGGTTAGACAGGTGGTTAGACATTAGACATTTGGTTAGACTGGTGGTTAGACATTAGACAGGTGGTTAGACATTACAGGTAGTTAGACATTGGAAAGGTGGTTAGACATTAGACAGGTGGTTAGAGAGGTGGTTAGACATTAGACAGGTGGTTAGACAGGTGGTTAGACATTATACTGGTGGTTAGACAGGTGGTTAGACAGGTCGTTAGACATTAGACAGGTAGTTAGACAGACAGATTTTTAGACATTTGACAGGTGTTTAGATGGGTGTTTAGATGGGTGGTTAGACAGGTGGTTAGAAAGGTGGTTAGACATTAGACATTTGGTTAGACAGGTGGTTAGACATTAGACAGGTGGTTAGACAGGTGGTTAGACATTAGACAGGTGGTTAGACATTAGACAGGTGGTTAGACAGGTGGTTAGACAGGTGGTTAGACATTAGACAGGTGGTTAGACAGGTGGTTAGACATTAGACAGGTGGTTAGACATTAGACAGGTGGTTAGACAGGTGGTTAGACATTAGACAGGTGGTTAGACATTAGACAGGTGTTTAGACAGGTGGTTAGACATTAGACAAGTGGTTAGACAGGTGGTTAGATAGATGGTTAGACATTAGACAGGTGGTTAGACATTAGACAAGTGGTTAGACAGGTGGTCAGTCCGGTGGTTAGACATTAGGCAGGTGGTTAGACATTAGGCAGGTGGTTAGACAGGTGGTTAAACAGGTAGTTAGACAGGTGGTTAGACGGGTGGTTAGAAATTAGACAGGTGGTTAGTCATTAGACAGGTGGTTAGACTGGTGGTTAGACAGGTGGTTAGACAGACAGGTAGGTAGTTAGAACAGGAGGTTAGAAAGGTGGTTAGACATTAGACAGGTGGTTAGACAGGTGGTTAGACATTAGACAGGTGGTTAGACAGGTGGTTAGACATTAGACAGGTGGTTAGACATTAGACAGGTGGTTAGACATTAGACAGGTGGTTAGACAGGTGGTTAGACAGGTGGTTAGACATTAGAAAGGTGGTTAGACATTAGACAGGTGGTTAGACATTAGACAGGTGGTTAGACAGGTGGTTAGACAGGTGGTTAGACATTAGACAGGTGGTTAGACATTAGACAGGTGGTTAGACTGGTGGTTAGATATTAAACAGGTGGTTAGACAGACAGGTGGTTAGACATTAGACAGGTGGTTAGACAGACAGATGGTTTGACATTAGACAGGTGCTTATGCGGGTGGTTAGACAGGTGGTTAGACATTAGAAAGGTGGTTAGACAGGTGGTTAGACCGGTGGTTAGACAGGTGGTTAGATATTAGACATGTAGTTAGAAAGGTGGTTAGATAGGTGGTATGACATTAGAAAGGTGGTTAGACAGGTAGTTAGAACAGGAGGTTAAACAGGTGGTTAGCCATTAGACAGTTGGTTAGACAGGTGGTTAGACAGACAGATGGTTGGACAATAGACAGGGTTTTAGATGGGTGGTTAGGCAGGTGATTAGAAATTATACAGGTGGTTAGACAATATACATGTAGTTAGACATTGGAAAGATTGTTAGTCAAGTAGTTAGACAGGTGGTTAGAGAGGTGGTTGGACATTAGACATGTGTTTAGACTGGTGGTTAGACAGGTAGATAGACATTATACATTGGTTAGACATTAGACATTGGTTAGACATTAGACATTGGTTAGACATTAGACATTGGTTAGACATTAGACGGGTGGTTAGACGTGTGGTTAGACAGGTGGTTAGACAGGTAGTTAGACAGGTGGTTAGACATTAGACAAGTTGTTAGACATTTGGTTAGACAGGTGGTTAGATGGGTGGTTAGACATTAGACATGTGGTTAGACATTTGGTTAGACAGGTGGTTAGACAGGTGGTTAGACATTGGACAGGTTGTTAGAAACTAAACAGGTGGTTAGATGGGGGTTAGACAGGTGGTTAGACAGATGGTTAGACATTAGGCAGGTGGTTAGACAGGTAGTTAGACATTAGACAGATGGTTAGACAGGTGGTTAGACATTAGGCAGGTGGTTAGACAGGTGGTTAGACATTAGACAGATGGTTAGACATTAGACAGGTGGATAGACAGGTGGTTAGACAGATGGTTAGACAGGTCGGTAAACAGACAGGGAGTTAGACATTAGGCATTTGGTTAGACATTGGAAAGGTAAGTAGACAGGTAGTTAGACATGTGGATAGAGATGTGGTTGGACATTAGACAGTGTTTAGACAGTTGGTTAGACAGGTTGTTTGACTGTTGTTTAGGCAGGTGGCTAGACATTAGACAGGTGGTTAAACATTGGTTAAACATGTAGTCAGACAGGTGGTTAGACATTAGACAGGTGGTTAGACAGGTGGTTAGACATTAGACAGGTGGTTAAACATGTGGTTAGACATTAGAAAGGTTGTTAGTCAAGTAGTTAGACAGGTGGTTAGACATTAGACAAGTAGTTAGACAGGTGGTTAGACATTAGACAGGTGGTTAAACATGTGGTTAGACATTAGAAAGGTTGTTAGTCAAGTAGTTAGACAGGTGGTTAGATATTAGACAAGTAGTTAGAAAGGTGGTTAGACATTAGACAGGTGGTTAAACATGTGGTTAGACATTAGAAAGGTTGTTAGTCAAGTAGTTAGACAGGTGGTTAGACATTAGACAAGTAGTTAGACAATGGATAGACATTAGACTGGTGGTTAGATATTAGACAGGTGGTTAGACGGGTGGTTAGACAAGTGGTTAGACAGACAGATGGTTGGACAATAGACAGGGTTTTAGATGGGTGGTTAGACAGATGCTTTAACATTATGCAGGTGGTTAGACAGGTGGTTAGACATTATGCAGGTGGTTAGACAGGTGGTTAGACATTAGACAGGTGGTTAGACATTAGACAGGTGGTTAGACAGGTGGTTAGATAGATGGTTAGACATTAGACAGGTGGTTAGACATTAGACAGGTGGTTAGACATTAGACAGGTGGTTAGACATTAGACAGGTGGTTAGATATTAAACAGGTGGTTAGACAGACAGATGGTTTGACATTAGACAGGTGCTTATGCGGGTGGTTAGACAGGTGGTTAGACATTAGAAAGGTGGTTAGACAGGTGGTTAGACCGGTGGTTAGACAGGTGGTTAGATATTAGACAGGTAGTTAGAAAGGTGGTTAGATAGGTGGTATGACATTAGAAAGGTGGTTAGACAGGTAGTTAGAACAGGAGGTTAGACAGGTGGTTAGCCATTAGACAGTTGGTTAGACTGGTGGTTAGACATTTGGTTAGACAGGTGGTTAGACATTAGACAGGTGGTTAGATGGGTGGTTAGACAGGTGGTTTGATAGGTGGTTAGACAGGTGGTTAGACATTAGACAGGTGGTTAGACATTGGACAGGTTGTTAGAAACTAAACAGGTGGTTAGATGGGGGTTAGACAGATGGTTAGACAGGTGGTTAGACATTAGGCAGGTGGTTAGACAGGTGGTTAGACATTAGACAGATGGTTAGACATTAGACAGGTGGATAGACAGGTGGTTAGACAGATGGTTAGACAGGTCGGTAAACAGACAGGGAGTTAGACATTAGGCATTTGGTTAGACATTGGAAAGGTAAGTAGACAGGTAGTTAGACATGTGGATAGAGATGTGGTTGGGCATTAGACATGTGTTTAGACAGTTGGTTAGACAGGTTGTTTGACTGTTGTTTAGGCAGGTGGTTAGACATTAGACAGGTGGTTAAACATTGGTTAAACATGTAGTCAGACAGGTGGTTAGACATTAGACAGGTGGTTAGACAGGTGGTTAGATATTAGACAAGTAGTTACACAGGTGGTTAGACATGTAGTCAGACAGGTGGTTAGACAGGTGGTTTGACATTAGACAGGTGGTTAGACAGGTGGTTAGACAGGTGGTTAGATATTAGAAAGGTGGTTAGACACTAGACAGGTAGTTAGACAGGTGGTTAGACATTAGACAGGTAGTTAGACAGGTGGTTAGACATTAGACAGGTGGTTAGACAGGTAGTTAGAAAAGTGGTTAGACACTAGACATGTGGTTAGACTGGTGGTTAGACTAGTGGTTAGACATTAGACAGGTGGTTAGACAGGTGGTTAGACTAGTGGTTAGACATTAGACAGGTAGTTAGACAGGTGGTTAGACATTAGACAGGTGGTTAGACTGGTGGTTAGACATTAGACAGGTAGTTAGAAAGGTGGTTAGGCATGTGGTTACACAGGTGGTTAGACATTAAACAGGTAGACAGGTGGTTAGACATTATACAGGTGGTTAGACAGGTGGTTAGACATTATACAGGTGGTTAGATAGGTGGTTAGACATTATACAGGTGGTTAGACATTAAACAGGTAGACAGGTGGTTAGACATTATACAGGTGGTTAGACAGGTGGTTAGACATTAGACAGGTAGACAGGTGGTTAGACATTATACAGGTGGTTAGACAGGTGGTTAGACATTATACAGGTCTTTAAAACTTAGACAGGTGGATAGACATGTTATTAGACATTAGACAGGTGGTTAGATGGGGGTTAGACGGGTGGTTGAACAGGTGGTTAGGCAGGTGGTTAGACAGGTGGTTAGGCAGGTGGTTAGACAGGTGGTTAGGCAGGTGGTTAGACAGGTGGTTAGACATTACACAGGTGGTTAGACGGGTGGTTAGAAAGGTTGTTAGACATGTCGCTATTAAACATGTCGCTAGACATTACACAGTTGGTTATAGAGATGGTAGGCATGACAGTTAGCTAGACCTTACATGAGTGGTCAGAAATTAGACAAATGGATAGACAATAGAAAAGTTGTTAGAAAGGTGGTTAGACTGTAGACAGGTGGTTAGACAGGTAGTTAGACATTAGACAGGTGGTTAGACATTAGACAGGTGTTTAGACAGGTGTTTAGACAGGTAGTTAGACAGGTGGACAGGTGGTTAGATAGGTGGTTAAACATTAGACAGGTAGTTCGACAGGTGGCTAAACAGATGGTTAGACCTTAGATTGGTGGTTAGACATTAGACATGTGGTTAAACGTTAGGCAGGTGGTTAGACAGGTGGTTAGACCGGCGGTTAGACATAAGACAGGTAGTTAGACAGGTGGTTAGGCAAGTGGTTAGACGTTAGACAGGTGGTTGAACAGGATGACATCAAAAATGTTAAATAACACATATGGAATCATATAGTAAGCAAAAAAGTGTTAAAAAAAAAAGTTGCCTCCCTTTGCCTCAGATGAAGGTTTTGCACTCTCTTGGCGTTCTCTCAAACAGCTTCATCTGGTATTATTTTCCAACAGTCTTGAAGTAGTACTGAGCACTTGTTGGCTGCTTTTCCTTCACTCTGCTGTCCAACTCATCCAAATTCATCTCCATTGGGTTGAGGTCGGGTGAATGTGGAGGCCAGGTCATCTGATGCAGCACTGCATCATTCTCCTTCTTGGTCAAATAGCCCTTACACAGCCTGGAGGTGTGTTTTGGGTAATTGTCCTGTTCTAAAACAAATGATAGTGGGACTAAGTGCAAACCAGATGGGATGCTGTGGTAGCCATTCTGGTTAAGTGTGCCTTGAATTCTCTATAAATCACAGAAAGTGTCACCAGCAAAGCACCCCCACACCATCACACCTCCTCCTCCACGCTTCACGGTGGGAACCACACATGTAGAGATCATCCGGTTGGAACTATAAATCTACAATTTGGACACATCAGACCAAAGGACAGATTTCCACCGATCTAGTTCATGTTTCTTGGCCCAAGCAAGTCTCTTCTTCTTATTGGTGTCCTTTAGTAGTGGATTCTTTGCAGCAATTCGACCATGAAGACCTGATTCACACAGTCTCCTCTGAACAGTTGATGTTGAGATGTGTCTGTTACTTGAACTCTGCAAAGCATTAATTTGGGCTGCAATTTCTGAGGCTGGTAACTCTAATGAACTTATCCTCTGCAGCAGAGGTAACTCTGGGTCTTCGTTTCCTGTCCTCATGAGAGCCAGTTTCATCATAGCGCTTGATAGTTTTTGCAACTGCACTTGAAGAAACCTTCAAAGTTCTTGAAATGTTCCGTATTGACTGACCTTTATGTCTTAAAGTGATGATGAACTGTTGTTTCTCTTTGCTTATTTGAGCTGATCTTGCCATAATATAGACTTGGTCTTCTACTAAATAGGGCTGTCTTCTGTATACCACCCCTACCTTGTCACAACACACCTGATTGGCTCAAACGCATTAAGATGGAAAGAAATTCCACAAATTAACTTTTAACAAGGCACACCTGTTAATTTTAATGCATTCCAGGTGACTACCTTGTGAATCTGGTTGAGAGAATGCCAAGAGTGTGCAACGCTGTTAAGGCAAAGGGTAGCTATTTTGATGAATCTCAAAAATAAAATATATTTTGAATTGTTTAACACTTTTTGATTACTACATGATTCCATATGTGTTATTTCATAGTTTTGATGTCTTTGCTATTATTCTACAATGTAGAAAATAGTAAAACTTAAGAAAAACCCTGGAATGAGTAGGTGTGTCCAAACTGTTGACTGGGACTGTATATATATAGGGCCACTTCTCACTTCTTATTTAGAAGTGGCCCTTAATTGAATTTGGCCCCCTGAGGTATTAATCCTAAGGGCAGCCTGGTCTACAGCTGGAAATTGGCCCAGGTCAAGGTTTTATGTCCTGTAATTAATTAAGATCACTGGGAAGCAGACAAGAGGAGGAGGAGGGAGGGAGGGAGTGAGGGAGGAGGGAATAGATTAGAGGAGGATGTGTGTGGGGAAAGGTGTGTGTGTGTGTGTGTGTGAGAGTGTGTACGTCTGCATGTGTCTGCGCCTGTGTGTGTGTGTCATACATGCATGTATGTGAGGCTATGGCTGGGTATTGGTTGACCAGAAGTGCTTCTCTGGCTGTTATCAGTGCAGCCCTAGGCATGTAATGACAGAGGAAATAGAAGGGTCTGATCAATATGGCCCAGAATTGCACAGCGTTATGTCAGATTTGCTTCTCACTTTCTGTTCTCCTTCGCAATGCACTAAAGGGAGGGATTAGGTATCATGTAGAAACCGATGCAAACAGGAATATGATGTGGAGGAAGGGAGGGAGGGGTGGAGGAGGGGAGGGAGAGATGGAGGAGGGGAGGGGAGGGAGACCTGTCAGGGGCTGAATCGAACCGGAGCGGAATGACAATGGGAAATGTGGCGATGTCATCACACTCACACGGCCTACCCCACTCGTAATGTCATGAGGAGAGATCCACTGGGCCAAACCACACATATTCTAATCAGATTCTAATATATGGGGCCATACAATTCCTCTCAGCTTCACATAGGAAACGTTCTTATGAAACAACAATGACATTTCTTCACAAACCTCTCAGGGATAACACGGCAAGTGTTTTCCATTCAGTACATCAAAGAGTGCCTTGCATGTAAGTCATGATTAAAGTGAACCACTTCATATTCCAGTGCTATGAGTGGAACGTCTCCCAAATGGCACCCTCTTCCCTGTTGTGCACTACTTTTGATGGGCTGTGGTCAAAATAAGGAATAGGATGCCGTTTGGGACAATGCCATTGAGCTTTGATCGCTACCAACATGATAACCATAGTCGACGAGAGCCTATTCAGACACTAAAGACTTCAACTCTGTTTCAACACCACAATCCAATCCACAATGTTCTCTAAAGGAGTTAAACAAAGACCCAACTGAAAATTGAAAGCTGAATATGTAATTTTCCTGTGTGAATATTTACTCGTCCTTTTCTTTTTGAGCGTCTAGCGGGCAAACTAGACTGAAATGTAACATTATCACCCACTTGTACCATCCTGAGGAATATAATATTTATACACTTAGTAAATAAAAGGAAAGCAAATATCTTTGGTAAGAGGGAGAGAGGGGGAGGGAAAAGGACTGACGAACTGAAACATGTTGACACGTGCATTAGAGACATCTCCTATAATTGAATAAAGGGTTATGGGGAAGAGGAAATACCAGGTTTCTAATGGAGGTGAGAAGACATGACCAGGACAGTACAGAACATGAACAAATCGCCCTTATTGAAATCAGAGGAGGCTGTTGAGGGAAGGACGGCTCATAACAATGGATGGAATGGAGTGAACGGGAATGGCAATTTATGTGTTTGATGCCATTTCATTTATTCTGTTCCAGCCATTACTATGAACCAGTCCTCCAAATTTAAAGTGTCACCAGCCACCACTGATGGAAATAAAAACACATTTCCTGATCACATTTCTGAATAATGGTCCAGACCCTTAGTGAAAGAAAAATATGTCCCAGCGGATGAAAGCATAACATTTGGTACAAATCCTCCTCTTGTGATAGTCATTATCTTAAAGGTCTCACAGTAATCCTATTTCCCAAGTAAAAAAATAGCCTTTGAATGACCAAAACATCACCCATAATATTTTTACACTATTAAAATGCTCAGAATTGATGAAATTTGACCTTGTCTTTCATCTCTAACTGAAAGAACAGGCTGAAAGAAAAAAAGAAAACCGTCTGAAAGAAGCGGCTGAGTGGGCGGGGAGCTTATATTCATGAGCATTATAAATGACATGTTCAAAATTGTATATATTGATCCAACATTTATTTGTTAATGTAATGTACAATAGGTGAGCATAGCTGAAATATTGATCAATATGAACACTCATGAGAAATAAAGGTGAGAAATAATGGTGAGACATCATATGACATGAAACAATCGAGTCGTAAGCTTGATATTGGCACGCGGCCACCCTACAGTGTGCAGGACACCATTGATTTGTATCATGTGTAACACTCATCTCCCATCGAAATGCTCTAGAAAAAAAACTATACAAAGTATCAAAATGTTATATATCATGTCAAATGTAATTACTTAGGCTTTAGGAAATGCAACCAACAACAGAGACTGATTGGGAGGGAGCAGGAGAGGAGGGTCCCATGTAACCTGCTTTAATCTAGCAGGTTTCTGCAGTGATGGAAAAAATACTCAATTGTCATACTTGAGTAAAAGTGAGTCACCCAGTAAACTACTACTTGAGTAAAAGTCTAAAAGTATTTGCTTTTAAATATACTTAAGTATCAAAAGGAAATGATTTGCAAAAATGTACTTAAGTATCAAAAGTAAAAGTATAAACCATTTCAAATTCTTTATATTAAGTAAACCAGACGGCACAATTTATTTAAATGTTTTATTGATGGATAGCCAGGGGCACGCTTCAACACTCAGACATAATTTTCAAATGAAGCATTTGTGTTTTGTGAGTCCACCAGATCAGAGGAATTAGGGATGACCAGGGATGTTCTCTTGATATATGTAAAAATGTATGGAGTACTTTTGGGTGTCAGGGAAAATGTATGGAGTAAAAAGTACATTTTTTTCTTTAGAAATTTATTGAAGTAAAAGTTGTCAAAATATAAATAGTAAAGTACAGTACAGATACACCAAAAAATGACTTAATTAGAACTTTAAAGTATTTTTACTTAAGTACTTTACACCCTGGGTTTCAGTCACCCACTTGGCTTCAGTCACCCCCAAGATTGAAGCGGGAGATAAATCCAGCTATGGCCTCCTCCTTGTCAGGCCTCTCACACTGGGCAGACAGGGGTCCTGGATGGACAGGTCACACTGCTACCCCTCATAAGGTGCTGGATCAAGGGTGACCTCGTTATAGATGAGATCACAGGTCAAAACGGCCACAGTTACAGCCACTGTGTCAGACTCATCAAACTCTGACACTAACATTTTGGTCAGCGCAAAATCCACTGTCAATATAATGACGGTACAGCATTTGTCTTCAGGATTAGCTTCCTGGCAAGACCCATCGAATATTCTCCCCAATTGATTAAGCAACTTCGCTCAAAGTGTGCGCTGTACACACGTGATATGAACGTAATTTTCAGTGCAGCCTGTCCATCCGAAATGATAAACAGCCACTGCTGTCGGATGTCTTCATTCTTCGGGAAATAGTGTAACGTTAAATCAACACTATGGCATCCAGTCACAACGCAGTGTTCTTTTTCTGGCACGCTGGGAAGTAGCCTGCTAGCTAACAGTCACAACACAGATGAAGAGGTTAGTTACCTGTATCATTCTGCTTGAGCTATTTTACGCTTTGTAATCAAAGCTGTATGATGTGCACATGTGATGACGGTTTTAAGGCATTACATTCTTAAATGAGTTAAGATTATAAGACTCAACCGTTGATAAATGTATAGCCAGTAATCCAAAATAATTCATATCAATATGAGATGAAAGGCGAGCTCCTAATAAGTACAGGAAGCCAAGCTAGAGCTCTGGGAGACGTTCACAGCGATGGGGGCAGACGTTTTGATCAAGAGAGACCTTTAGAAAATATGCACATTTTCTCTAACACTAAAAATACAAATATGAATTTTAAAATGATAAGGAAGGTGAAATCTTATAGTTAGTCGTTTTATAAAATTATGATACTATATTTAGAAAAAATATGTAAATTAAAACCTTATTCAAACAGTTTTGTTGAATAGGACATTGATTATATCAAATATTTAATGTTTTCGTATTTTATCATATTTGTACTTTCAAAAATGTGTAAAAAAAACTGAATTACCAGAAAGGAGAGTTTTGAACCTTTTTTTGGAGTATTGAGCATTACTAGTTATTGTTTATAATAATACATAATTTATTTGGGGGATTACATAGATTTACATTTTTGATGACATTTGTTTACATTTTATTAAAAGGTTTCATTAGTTTGCCATCTACAGTACAGTATGTCAGACATATCACACATTTTAAACTCTATAGTTGATTTGTTTTGCCAAATGCACTGTACTGACCCCCAAAATAAATACAACAAAATAAACATAGGTTGACATTGGATGACCTCGAATTAGTGGTGTTACAGTAAATGTTATTACCGAGATAAGACACAGCTACTCCCGGGCCATGCACCAGGGCCAGCACCGAGATCCTATCACTTCCTCTCCAGAGTATTCCAATCACATGGCTAATTAGTAGCTATCCTCACCCTCTACGACCTTGCCTCCTGCTCACCCAGGTAGGAAGATCTCCCTATAGATAGACTTTTAGCACCATAACGAGACATGCACAGGTTTACAAAGACATCCTGCTCCATCTTTGAACCTTAACTGCACTTTACTGTAAATGAGAGCGGGAGATGTACCCATTTAAAGAGGTCATGAACTGTGGAGTTAATGCATCATTTAACTGCAGGTTTGACTGACCATTGCAAGATAGTGCATATACTGTAGATGGGCGTATTCAGACTGAGAGACAGATACATGTGGGAATAGAACTACTGCTGTTGAAAATTCGTTTTCTGTTTTTTTTACCGCAATGTAATCAGTTGTTTATACAAATAAGCAACCGTAATTGGTTGTTGTTTATACAAATAAATTGGTTTGTTTTCAGTGCAAAAATAATGTTGCTCGTCAAGGAAAATATATGAATATGACAAACAAACAAATGTGTCCCAATATTATTATTATTAAATATTATTACTACCTTTCAAATGACAAGGGAATTTTTGATTGTGTATACTTTAATTAATGTAGTCATATCTTTTGATGACAAACACACAGATCACCTATTTCCCTATTTCCCCCACAGACACATTAATGATGAGGAAAAACTCATCATTATTGAAAATAAATGTCTATTGCTTCAACTTATGATCGCTTTGAAAGTATTTACAGAGTATACAATGCAGATAAAGACAAAAACACTGAGTGTACAAAACCTTAAGAACACCTTCCTAATATTGATTTGCACCCGCTTTTGCTCTCAGAACAGCCTCCATTCATCGGGCATAGACTCTACAAGGTGTCAAAAGTGTTCCACATGAATGCTGGTCCATGTTGACTCCAACGCTTCCTACAGTTGTGTCAAGTTGGCTGGATGTCCTTTGGGTGGCGGACCATTCGTGATACACACAGAAAACTGTTGAGCGTGAAAAACCCAGCAACGTTGTAGTTCTTGTCACAAACCGGTGCACCTGGCACCTACTACCATACCCCATTCCAAAGGCTCTTAAATATTTAGTCTTGCCCATTCACCCTCTGAATACCACACATACATAATCCATGTCTCAGTTGTCTCAAGGCTTAAAAATCCTTATTTAACCTGTCTCGACCCCTTCATCCGCACTGGTTGAAGTGGATTTAACAAGTGACATCAATAAGGGATCATAGCTTTCACCTGGATTCACCTGGTTATTCTGTCATGGAAAGAGCAGGTGTTCTTAATGTTTTGGATTCTCAGTGCATATTCAGACTGACAGACAGTATGATGTGGGAATATGACTACTGTTGTTGAAAGCATATATATATTTTTACTCCATCGTAATTGGTTATTGCTATACAAATAAATTGCTTCGTTTTCAGTTCAAAAATAATGTTGCTCTTCAAAGGCAATATATGAATATGACAAACAAGCACATTTGTCACAAGGAATGTTTATTCCAATTAGCGGAGGCAGAGGGAAAATTATTCAAAATACTATTGCTAGCTTTCAAATGACAATAGACTTTTTGACTGCGTATACTTTAATTACAGTACTGAAATGTTTCAATGACAAACACACAGATCACCTATTTCCTCCACAGACACAAGAATGATGAGTAAAAATTTTAATAAAAATGTATATTTCTTCAACTTATAATAGTTTTGAAAGTATTTGCAGTCAACAAAGAACAAATACTGTATAATAGTTCCTCAACTTACTTCCTGTTTAGATTTTTAGAATACATCGATGTGTACTATATATGTAAAAGTATGTGGACCGCCCTTCAAATTAGTGGATTCTATTTCAGCCACACCCATTGCTGACAGGTGTATAATATGGAGCACACAGCCATGCAATATCGATAGACAAACATTGGCAGTGGAATGACCTTACTGAAGAGCTCAGTGACTTCCAACGTGGCACCGTCATAGGATGTCACCTTTCCAACAAGTCAGTTTGTCACATTTCTGTGGTGCTGGAGCTGCCCCGTCAACTGTAAGTGCTGTTACTGTGAAGTGGAAACACTGCCTCTGGAAGCAACGTCAGCACAAGAACTGTTAGTCGGGAGCTTCATAAAATGGGTTTCCACCACCATGCGCAATGCCAAGCATTGGCTGGAGTGGTGTAACGCTCGCCACAATTGGACTCTGGAGCAGTCGAAATGCATTCTCTGGAGTGATGAATCACACTTTACCATCTGGCATCCGACGGACAAATCTGGGTTTGGCGAATGTCAGGAGAATGCTACCTGCCCGATTGCATAGTGCCAACTGTAAAGTTTGGTGGAGGATGGTCTGGGGTTGTTTTTCAAGGTTTAGGCTAGGCACCTTAGTTCCAGTGAAGGGAAATCTTAACGCAATGACATTCTAGACGATTCTGTGCTTCCAACTTTACGGTAACAGTTTGGGGAAAGCCCTTTCCTGTTTCAACAAGATAATGCCCCCGTGCACAAAGCGAGGTCCAAATAGTTTGTCGAGATCAGTGTGGAAGAACTTAACTGGCCTGCACAGAGCCTTGACCTCAACCCCACCTTTGGCATGAATTGGAACGACGACTTGGAGCCAGGCCTAATCACCCAATCATTGTCCAACCTCACTAATGCTCTTGTGGCTGAATGGAAGCAAGTCCCTGCAGCAATGCTCCAACATCAAGTAGAATGCCTTCCCAGAAGAGTGGAGGCTGTTATAGGAGCAAACGGGGGACCAGAGCCCATGATTTTCGACAAGAAGGTGTCCACATACTTTCAGTCATGTATGTATATATTTTTTTAAATTTAACCCAGTTAAGAACAAATTCTTATTTACAATGTCTGCCTACCTGCCTTGTTCGGGGGGAGATTTAACAACAGATTTTTACCTTGTCAGCTCAGGGATTCGATCCAGCAACCTTTCGGTTACTGGCCCAATGCTCTAACCACTAGGCTACCTGCTGCCCCTGTGTAAACAGTACATTCGGAAGGTATTCAGACCCCTTGACATTTTCCAAATGTTGTTATTTTCCAGCCGTATTCTGCAAACAATACCCCATAATGACAAATGTATTACAAATAAAATACAGAAATACCTTATTTACGTAAGTATTCATGAGTATTCATGGGACTCAAAATTGAGCTCAAGTGTTTCCATTGACCATCCTTGAGATGTTTCTACAACTTGATTGGAGTCCACCTGTGTTAAATTTAATTGATTGGACATGATTTGGAAAGTCACACACCTGTCTATGTAAGGTCCTACAGTTGACAGTGCATGTCAGAGCAAAAACCAAGCCATGAGGTCAAAGGAATTGTCAGTAGAGCTCTGAGACAGGATTGTGATGAGGCACAGATCTGGGGAAGGGTACTAAACAATGTCTATTTGAGATTCTTCAAAGTAGCCACCCGTTGCCTTGATGACAGCTTTGCACACTCTTGGCATTCTCTCAACCAGTTTCATGAGGTAGTCACCTGGAATGTATTTCAATTAACAGGTGTGCCTTGTTATAAGTTAATTTGTGGAATTTCTTTCTTTCTTAATGCGTTTCAGCCAATCAGTTGTGTTGTGCCAAGGTAGGGGTGGTATACAGAAGATAGCGCTATTTGGTAAAAGACCAAGTCCATATTTTGACAAAATGGTAAAATTATGCTAAATTAAGCAAGGAGAAATGACATTCCATCACTACTTTGAGACATGAAGGTCAGTCAATGCGGGGAAAAAACCATCAAGCGCTATGATGAAACTGTCTCTCATGAAGACCGCCACAGGAAAGGAAGACCCAGAGTTGCCTGTGCTGCCGAGGATATGTTCATTTGAGTTAACTGCACCTGAGATTGCAGCCCAAATAAATGCTTTACAGAGTTCAAGTAATAACATCAACTGTTCCGAGGAGACTGCGTGAATCAGGCCTTCATGGTCGATTTGCTGCAAAGAAACCACTATTAAAGGATACCAATAATAACAAGAGACTTGCTTGGGCCAAGAAACACGAGGAATGGACATTAGACCGGTGGAAATATATCATTTGGTCTGAGGAGTCCAAATGTTATATTTTGGTTCCAACTGCTGTGTCTTTGTGAAACGCAAAGTAGGTGAACAGATTATCTCCACATGTGTAGTTCCCACTGTGAAGCATGGAGGAGGAGGTGTGACGGTGTGGGGGTGCTTTGCTAGTGACACTATCAGTGATTTATTTAGAATTCAAGGCACACTTAACCAGCATGGCTACCACAGAATTCTGCAGCGATATGCCATCCCATCTGGTTTGCACTCAGTGGGACTATCATTTGTTTTTCAATAGGACAATGACCCAAGACACCTCCAGGCATTGTAAGGGCTATTTGACCAAGAAGGTTAGTGATGGAGTGCTACATCAGATGCTTGCTTCCATAATCACCCGACCTCAACCCAATTGAGATGCTTTGGGATGAGATCAACTGCAGAGTGAAGGAAATGTAGCCAACAAGTGCTCAGAATATGTGGGAACTCCTTTGAGACTGTTGGAAAAGCATTCCAGGTGAAGCTGGTTGAGAGAATGCCAAGAGTGATCAAAGCTGTCATCAAGGCAACGGGTGGCTACTTTGAAGAATCACAAATATAAAATATAGTTAGATTTTTTTAACACTTTTTTGGTTACTACATGATTCCAAATGTGTCATTTCATAGTTTTGATGTCTTCACTATTATTCTACAATGTAGAAAATAGTGAAAATAAAGAAAAACCCTTGAATGAGTAGGTGCGTCAAAACTTTTGACTGGTACTGTGTAGAGGTCGACCGATTTTGATTTTTCAACGCCCGATACCGATACCGATTATTGGAGGGCCAAAAAAGGCCGATACCGATTAATCGGCCGATTTTGGGGGGGAATTAATTTATTTGTAATAATGACAATTACAACAATACTGAATGAACACTTATTTTAACTTAATATAATACATAAATACTATGAATTTAGCCTCAAATAAATAATGAAACATGTTAAATTTGGTTTAAATAATGCAAAAACAAAGTGTTGGAGAAGAAAGTAAAAGTGCAATATGTGCCATGTAAAAAAGCTAATGTTTAAGTTCCTTGCTCAGAACATGAGAACATATGAAAGCTGGTGGTTCCTTTTAACATGAGTCTTCAATATTCCCAGGTAAGAAGTTTTAGGTTGTAGTTATTATAGGAATTATAGGACTATTTCTCTCTATATGATTTGTATTTCATATACCTTTGACTATTGGATGTTCTTATAGGCACTTTAGTATTGCCAGTGTAACAGTATAGCTTCCGTCCCTCTCCTTGCTCCTACCTGGGCTTGAACCAGGAACACATCGACAACAGCCACCCTCGAAGCAGCGTTACCCATGAAGAGCAAGGGGAACAACCACTCCCAAGTCTCAGAGAGAGAGTGACATTTGAAACACTATTAGAGCGCACCCCGCTAACTATCTAGCCATTTCACATCGGTTACACCAGCCTAATCTCGGGGGTTGAAGTCATAAACAGCGCAATGCTTGAAGAATTGCGAAGAGCTGCTGGCAAACGCACGAAGGTGCTGTTTGAATGAATGCTTACGAGACTGCTGCTGCCTACCATCGCTCAGTCAGACTGCTCTATCAAATATCAAATCATGGACTTAATTATAACATAATAACACACAGAAATACGAGCCTTTGGTCATTACATGGTCGAATCCGGAAACGATCATTTCGAAAACAAAACGTTTATTATTTCAGTGAAATACGGAACCGTTCCGTATTTTATCTAACGGGTGAAATATTCCTGTTACATTGCACAACCGTCAATGTTATGTCATAATTATGTACAATTCTGGCAAATTAATTACGGTCTTTGTTAGGAATAAATGGACTTCACACAACGTCACTTCCCTAGTTATAAGAAATTCATGTTAGCAGGCAATATTAACTAAATATGCAGGTTTAAAAATATATACTTGTGTATTGATTTTAAAGAAAGGCATTGATGTTTATGGTTAGGTACATTGGTGCAACGACAGTGCTTTTTTCGCAAATGCGCTTGTTAAATCATCACCCGTTTGTCGAAGTAGGCTGTGATTCGATGAGAAATTAACAGGCACCACATCGATTATATGCAACGCAGGACACGTTAGATAACTACACATGGTTGATGATATTACTAGTTTAACTAGTGATTATGTTAAGATTGATATTTTTTTATAAGATAAGTTTAATGCTAGCTAGCAACTTACCTTGGCTTCTTGCTGCCCTCGCGTAACAGGTAGTCAGCCTGCCATACAGGCTCCTCGTGGAGTGCAATGTAAGGCAGGTGGTTAGAGCGTTGGACTAGTAACCGGAAGGTTAACCGGAAGGTTACTAGTCCAACTGAAGGTTGCAAAAACGAATCCCCGAGGTGACAAGGTAAAAATCTGTTGTTCTGCCCCTGAACAAGGCAGTTAACCCCCGTTCCTAGGCCGTCATTGAAAATAAGAATGTGTTTTTAATCTGACTTGCCTAGTTAAATCAAGGTGTCCAAAAATACCAATTGACGATTGTTATAAAAACTTGAAATCGGCCCTAATTAATCGGCCATTCCGATTAATCGGTCGACCTCTAGTACTGTGTATATATATGAAAGTGTCTCAGATGAAAGTCCGTCTGACAAAGATTGTGAATAACACATCTTGAGCATTCACCATACTAGCGTCATGGGGTGGACAATAATACAACCACGATCGGCCCATTTGCTAATTCAAGAATTCACAGAGGGGCCATGGGTGATTTTGTGCTCACCAGAGCATACCCACAAATGCAATGAGGCAAGTGGAATAACATTATAGCCTTGTTTGAAAGTACGATCCGGAGAGCAGGTAGCGGAGCGCAGAGCCAGTCAAATGCATAACTAATGGATACTGCTGCTGCTGTCATTACAGAGACGGAGTGCATGGGAGGGGTAGGTATAGCAACAGGGCTGGACAACCAATATCACACAGGAACTAAAAATCATTGGGCCCCGGATCAAAACAAAGGCTTGTGTTCTGAGTGAATGGAGACATGAAGGACAAATGGCTCTCGCTAGTCAGTGTGGTGACTGATTTGTATGGGGGGGATGGCTCTCGCTAGTCAGAGTGGTGACTGATTGGTGTGGGGAGTAATGGCTCTCGCTAGTCAGAGTGGTGACTGATTGGTGTGGGGGATAATGGCTCTCGCTAGTCAGAGTGGTGACTGATTGGTGTGGGGGGGAACTAGCTATCGCTAGTCAGAGTGGTGACTGATTGGTGTGGGGCAGAAATAGCTCTCGCTAGTCAGAGTGGTGACTGATTGGTGTGGGGAGTAATGGCTCTCGCTAGTCAGAGTGGTGACTGATTGGTGTGGGAGGAAATGGCTCTCGCTAGTCAGAGTGGTGACTGATTGGTGTGGGGAGAAATAGCTCTCGCTAGTCAGAGTGGTGACTGATTGGTGTGGGGGATAATGGCTTTCGCTAGTCAGAGTGGTGACTGATTGGTGTGGGGAGAAATAGCTCTCACTAGTCAAAGTGGTGACTGATTGGTGTGGGGGGAAATGGCTCTCGCTAGTCAGAGTGGTGACTGATTGGTGTGGGGAGAAATAGCTCTCGCTAGTCAGAGTGGTGACTGACTGGTGTGGGGGGTAATGGCTCTCGCTAGTCAGAGTGGTGACTGATTGGTGTGGGGGGGAAATGGTAGCGACACGTAGGCCTTCAGTATGTCATAACATGGGCTCAATGCAATCAAAGTTGATTTGCAGAAGTTACGCAGTAACACATGTTATGAAACTGTAATACAAGTAGTGTCGGCACTGTATCAAATATACTCCAAAAACACTGAGACAGGATTGGTTGAAATCGGTAGTGTCTGTTGGATTCAATCCGGGACTTCCAGTGTTGACTTTTGGAGCACCTTTCTCTTTAATACTAGTTCCCCAGATTATCAAAAACATAAACAAATCCACTCTAAGTACAGGTAGCAAGGGACTTTACTTCCTATGTCAGATAATAACCCCAGCACCATGCGACTAATGGCTATAGACTTCTACAACAATGCCCCCAAGAGGACGTCAGGTGAAAAGCAGAGGTCCTGTTTTGTGTGATGGTAATACAGGATGCCTCCTAGTGTGTGATATTAATGCAGTATACCTCCCAGTGTGTGATGGTAATACAGTATACCTCCCAGTGTGTGATGGTAATACAGTATACCTCCCAGTGTGTGATGGTAATACAGTATACCTCCCAGTGTGTGATGGTAATACAGTATACCTCCAAGTATGTGAGGGTAATACAGGATACCTCCCAGTGTGTGATGGTAATACAGTATACCTCCCAGTGTGTGATGGTAATACAGTATACCTCCCAGTGTGTGATGGTAATACAGGATACCTCCCAGTATGTGAGGGTAATACAGGATACCTCCCAGTGTGTGATGGTAATACAGTATACCTCCCAGTGTGTGATGGTAATACAGTATACCTCCCAGTGTGTGATGGTAATACAGGATGCCTCCTAGTGTGTGATATTAATGCAGTATACCTCCCAGTGTGTGATGGTAATACAGTATACCTCCCAGTGTGTGATGGTAATACAGTATACCTCCCAGTGTGTGATGGTAATACAGTATACCTCCCAGTGTGTGATGGTAATACAGTATACCTCCCAGTGTGTGATGGTAATACAGGATGCCTCCTAGTGTGTGATATTAATGCAGTATACGTCCCAGTGTGTGATGGTAATACAGTATACCTCCCAGTGTGTGATGGTAATACAGTATACCTCCCAGTGTGTGATGGTAATACAGTATACCTCCCAGTGTGTGATGGTAATACAGTATACCTCCCAGTGTGTGATGGTAATACAGTATACCTCCCAGTGTGTGATGGTAATACAGTATACCTCCCAGTGTGTGATGGTAATACAGTATACCTCCCAGTGTGTGATGGTAATAAAGTATACCTCCCAGTCTGTGATGGTAATACAGTATACCTCCCAGTCTGTGATGGTAATACAGTATACCTCCCAGTGTGTGATGGTAATACAGTATACCTCCCAGTGTGTGATGGTAATACAGTATACCTTCAAGTGTGTGATGGTAATCCAGTATACCTCCCAGTGTGTGATGGTAATACAGGATACCTCCCAGTATGTGAGGGTAATACAGGATACCTCCCAGTGTGTGATGGTAATACAGTATACCTCCCAGTGTGTGATGGTAATACAGTATACCTCCCAGTGTGTGATGGTAATACAGGATACCTCCCAGTGTGTGATGGTAATACAGGATACCTCCCAGTGTGTGATGGTAATACAGTATACCTCCCAGTGTGTGATGGTAATACAGGATACCTCCCAATGTGTGATGGTAATACAGGATACCTCCCAGTGTGTGATGGTAATACAGGATACCTCCCAATGTGTGATGGTAATACAGTATATTCCTCCCAATGTGTGATGGTAATACAGTATACCTCCCAGTGTGTGATGGTAATACAGGATACCTCCCAGTGTGTGATGGTAATACAGTATACCTCCCAGTGTGTGATGGTAATACAGTATACCTCCCAGTGTGTGATGGTAATACAGGATACCTCCAAGTGTGTGATGGTAATATAGGATACCTCCCAATGTGTGATGGTAATACAGTATATTCCTCCCAATGTGTGATGGTAATACAGTATACCTCCCAGTGTGTGATGGTAATACAGTATACCTCCCAGTGTGTGATGGTAATACAGGATACCTCCCAGTGTGTGATGGTAATACAGGATACCTCCCAATGTGTGATGGTAATACAGTATATTCCTCCCAATGTGTGATGGTAATACAGGATACCTCCCAGTGTGTGATGGTAATACAGTATACCTCCCAGTGTGTGATGGTAATACAGTATACCTCCCAGTGTGTGATGGTAATACAGTATATTCCTCCCAGTGTGTGATGGTAATACAGGATACCTCCCAGTGTGTGATGGTAATACAGGATACCTCCCAGTGTGTGATGGTAATACAGTATACCTCCCAGTGTGTGATGGTAATACAGGATACCTCCCAATGTGTGATGGTAATACAGGATACCTCCCAGTGTGTGATGGTAATACAGTATACCTCCCAGTGTGTGATGGTAATACAGGATACCTCCCAATGTGTGATGGTAATACAGTATACCTCCCAGTGTGTGATGGTAATACAGGATACCTCCCAATGTGTGATGGTAATACAGTATACCTCCCAGTGTGTGATGGTAATACAGTATACCTCCCAGTGTGTGATGGTAATACAGTATACCTCCCAATGTGTGATGGTAATACAGTATACCTCCCAGTGTGTGATGGTAATACAGTATACCTCCCAGTGTGTGATGGTAATACAGTATACCTCCCAGTGTGTGATGGTAATACAGTATACCTCCCAATGTGTGATGGTAATACAGGATACCTCCCAATGTGTGATGGTAATACAGTATACCTCCCAGTGTGTGATGGTAATACAGTATACCTCCCAATGTGTGATGGTAATACAGTATACCTCCCAGTGTGTGATGGTAATACAGGATACCTCCCAATGTGTGATGGTAATACAGTATACCTCCCAGTGTGTGATGGTAATACAGTATACCTCCCAATGTGTGATGGTAATACAGTATACCTCCCAGTGTGTGATGGTAAATCAGAATATCTCTCAGATGGATCTCACTGGATTGGGGTTTAAGAATGACACGCATGTGTGTGCGTGTGTGTGTATGTTTACTAGACGCATCCAAAAGTGGTTGCATCACTCTTCAAATAATCCAAAATATGATTTCAGCACAAATATTTAATGCTTCAGTGCTGCAGGCTTAAATGGAGTCTCGTAATTGCCAACAGTTTTATTGCTTTAATGAGAAAACAGACCAGCATTTCATAATCTACTTAGATTACTTGATCTGTAGGAATGTAATTAAACTGATAATTTAATATAAATGTTTCATCGGTAGAATTTTAAATATGAAACACATTTCCTCTACAGAAGAAGAAGCGTATAGACTATAGTCTCCATCTCCTATTGGGGTTGGTATAAGAGCTGTCTCTCTCCCTTCTCCCTTCTCTCTCCTCTCTCCTCTCTCCTCTCTCGTTCTTCTCTCTCTTCTCTCCTCTCTCTCTCCTCTCTCTCCCTTCTGTCTCCTCTCTCGTTCTTCTCTCTCTTCTCTCCTCTCTCTCTCCTCTCTCTCCTCTCTCTCCTCTCTCTCTCCTTCTCAACAATAGTGCTCCACTAGGCCTTTTAAGGCCTACACTAATCATGTAGAAGACCTGTACTCTCCTAGGCCTCTGATCTCTGCCTGAATGCCTTCTAGCCTTTCTAACCATGAAGTCATCTGCATCCGCCCCAGTTTTTCATGGAGCTGATGCTTACTGCTGAGTGTTGCTCATTTCTAAGTAACTCTAAAGTGACATTAATCATATGACTCCTTTCATAGTCAATCAACAGTCAACAGTGATCAATATTTGTACTGAAAGTCCACTCATAGTGATGGTGTGTACAATATGTTGTCAATCCTGGCACTTTGTTGAGGAGAGGGTCAGTAGAAAAGGTTGTTAGCTAATTAAAATCTTCACAATTTAATTTGTTATGAGTACATCACTGTAGTCCAATCAGAAAGTAATTATTCTGGTATTTCCTTACCTTAGGGGGTTTTATGTAAAGCTGAATTGTCCCTATTTCGCGCTACATGACCTTATATCACAAAGTTCCATTTTTTTTATAACGTCCTTCAAATCTCTTCAAAAGTGAATCCTCAGTGCTCATGAATATTCAAATTCAATGATTGTGGATGACATCATTGAATATGCACTTTATTAGCTAAATAAGCTACAGTACTGCCAGTTTCATTCATTTTACAGTTGTAACGTGTGCGCTGGGAGTGAGTTCAAGGAGTGAGTCATTTAATAAATAAAAACATAATACAAAACAAGAAACACGAACAACGCACAGACATGAAACAGAAACAATGACGCCTGGGGAAGGAACCAAAGGGAGTGACACATATATAGGGCAGGTAATCAAGGAGGTGATGGAGTCCAGGTGATGCGCGTAACGATGGTGACAGGTGTGCGCCATAATGAGCAGCCTGGTGACCTAGAGGCCGGAGAGGGAGCACACATGACAACAGTCAGGGCCGGCTCTAGGCATAAGCATCATATGTGGTCACTTAGGGCCCCCAGCCAATAGGGGGCCCCCACCAAAACTATGTTTTAATTCATTTAAATACAAATTAGGAACTCAGTCAGGTCTCAACTTACTGTTGAGTCAAAATAGTGGAATACACATTCCCAGGGGCCCTGACTTCCATGTGGCCCCCATTTGATTTTGTTAGTCATCTCACTCAGATATCATATTAACATGGCAAAAGCCATGGTAGAAATGTGTAGAATTGCAGGAAAGTATCTTTAAAATTGCAACAATTTCACTATACCCTATGGCAAAATGTGTAGAATTTAAGGAAATTATTTGTAAAACTAAAAATGTTGCTCTCCGTCCCATGTCAAAATGAGTAGAATTGCATGAAATGTGTTATACAATTGCAAAATGTTCTCTCTGGCCCATGGCAAAATGTGTATAACTGTAGCAAACTTGCTTTAAACTGTAACATTTTCTCTACGCCCCATGACAAAATGTGCAGAATTGCAGGAAATTAACTCCAGAACCTTTTTTCTCTCCATCAAAAGGGGTGCCAATAAAATGTTTTGCCCACATGGTTGGGGTCCCCGAACAAAATTAGCTTAGGGTCGTCAAAACGCTAGGGCCAGTCCTGTTTATAGCGAAGAACATTGAGACCGAATATCTGTAAAGACATACAGTCATGTGAAAATGAAGTACACATATTTGGACACATAGATATTTTAGCTAAATTCCAACCACATTCATTGATGAAGGTAACCCATTTAAACAAATCACACACAAAAAATGTACTTAGAAAATGTTATGCAATTCAAATAAACAAAAATGCAATTTCCTTATGCAGAAACAAATGGTACACCCCTAACTTTACCATCAACCTAAAATGTCTAAAATTAGGACCAGGTGCACCAAAACAGGTGCAAATGATTAGGAAATAATTAGACAGTACCTTGTGAGGGTCCAGCCTTCCATAAAGATTAGAAACTTGGTTTGGTTTGGTGTGTGGTAACACCTATATGGTATCTGAGGCCTTCAGAAGAAAGAATATTGATGCCCGAGTCTGGGAGGGGTTACAAATCCATTTCCAAGCAATTCGAAGTACATCTTTCCACTGTCCGACGGATCATCTACAAATGGAGAAAATTCCAGACCACTGGCAATCTACCTAGGACAGGTCGTCCCACCAAATTCAGTAAAAGAGATAAGCGAAAGATGCTCTTAGAAGTCTCTAAGAACCCCAGGGTAACATCAAGTGATCTACAGGCCTCTCGTAGCACATTCAATATCGAAGTGCACGAGTCAACTGTCAGATAGAGACTGCACAAACTTGGCCTACATGGGAGGTCAGGAAGGAAGAAGCCTCTGCTCTCCAAAAATAATATCAAGACAAGACTGACGTTTGCCAGACAACACCTGGGTAAAGACCAAAACTTCTGGGACAATGTGCTCTGGACAGATGAGTCAAAGGTGGAGTTGTTTGGCCGCAATGCCAGACGCCATCTTTGGCAAAAAACGAAACACTGCCTTTGAACAGAAGAACCTCATACCAGCCGTCAAGCATGGAGGCGGTGGCATTATGGTTTGGGGCTGCTTTGCTACCTGAGGGCCTGGCTAACTTGCCATCATTTAGTCAACCATGACTTCCATATACCAGAGAATTCTTGAAGACAATGTGAGACCTTCTGTTAAAAATCTGAAGCTGAACCGAACATGGATCTTGCAACAGGACAATGATCCAAAACACACATGCAAAGCTACAATAGAATGGCTCAAAAATAAGTAATGGAGGGTTATAAAATGGCAGAGTTAAAGCCCAGATCTCAATCCTGTCGGAATTCTGTGGGGGGACTTGAAGCGGGCCGTGCATGCAAGAAATCCCTCGACCATGACAGTTTCAGTTTCATTTGTTAAATTAGGTTACCTTTATCTGTCAATAGTGTTGAAATGAAGATTACAATTCAATCTGTCCAAATATTTACAAAAAAATACAACTTTCCAGGGGTGTACTTACTTTTTCACATGACTGTACCTATGAACAGTGCGGTAAATCTTGCTGGAGCAAACTATTCTTTTTATTTTTTGATGCATGCCAGCAAAGCCACTGCACAACACAACAGACCATTAAACGACTATAACGGTGAGAAACGGTGCCCACAAACTGTTTATTTTTTTTATTATTTAAAAAATGTATGTGTGGATCAGCTTAATATTTCGGAAAGAATATTGCTTCCATCAATGTAATTGTCTGCATCATTTCCAATCCCCCATATATTTTTGGGGTAAATATATATATCCATACACGCATGCATACATATACACATATGTACATACACATACCTATATAGACATACATACTTTTTTAAAGAACATACCTTTATTATTATTCCCCGCAAACCCTACCACCGATCCCCCAATTGGAGTAAACTAATAAACACTTCGGCTTTTACCTTGAATTTATTCATTTTATACACATTTTACAGACACAGTCTATTTTACAATAGTTATTTTTTGTTTGTATTTATGCCATCTCGAAGGTGGAGAGATATCACTTGATAAACAAGCTTGGGGTTATATGCAACCAACGCTCTAAACGCGCCTCCCCTACTCAAATAATCCTGTAATTCCTGCCCTGTGTCCTCTTGTTAATCATACATTCTCTCTGTTCTCAGAGTACACAGGCATGCATGCATACACACACACACACGCACATGCACACAAACACTCTCTCTCTCTCTCTCTCTCTCTCTCTCTCTCTCTCTCTCTCCTCTCTCTCTCTCTCTCTCTCTCTCTCTCTCCTCTCTCTCTCTCTCTCTCTCTCTCTCTCTCCTCAGAGAGTAGTTGAGGAAGCAGCTTTATCACATCAGAGCAGCCTTGCATTGCTTTCACTGTATTACAACACTGAGAATCACAGCATCCCAATTTAACTCACCCCTATTAGTTGGTAGATTAATCAACTAATGCAAGATATTAAGCGATCAGCTGAATAATTCAATCAACAGGCTCTAGGCCTCACAACAGAACAGTGACCACAGCCCATTAGCCCAGGGCCAGAACATCAACGGGATTAAGGGCCAATCCAGATTGGAAGACAACAAGCCTTCTAATCACAAAGAGCATATGTTAGGTCGTTGATGGGCCCCACTCGAGCACCAAGTGCCCTTTTTTAACCCCTTCAACCCATCACACAGAAGCAAAGGGAGCGGCAGGTTAGAGTGAAAGGTTGCTAGATCGAATCCCTGAGCTGACAAGGTAAAAATCTGTCATTCTGCCCCTGAACAAGGCAGTTTACCCGCTGTTCCTAGGCCGTCATTGTAAATATGAATTTGTTCTTAACTGACTTGCCTAGTTAAACAAAGGTTAAATAGAAAACAAAAAAGGTCACTCAAAATGCAGTGCTTTATTGCACCACCAGAGGGACCGTTAAAGTGCCCTTCATTTTTGACCTTCCCCCCAGAGTATAGAGAATAAGCATAATAATTTTTTCTCCACTTTCTATTTTCTCTCTGTTTTCTCTCTCCTTTTTCTCTTATTTTCTCTCCCCTTTCTCTACACTTTTCTCCCCCTCTTCCCCTCCTTTCTTCCCCTCCTGTCTTTTCTATGGCTGCGTTTACACTTTTTCCAATAATTGGTCTTTTGACCAGTCAGATCAGATCTTTAATTGGGCTGCCTATTTCTCTGGTTTCGGTTGCACACAATCCCTCTCTTAGCGGGCTGTGATGGTTAACTAACCAGACATGAATAACAAGGCTCTCCAGGCATCTCTCAGCATCCGTTACAAAGCTCTGATCGCCTGAAATAACAATTAAAAAGAACAAGAATGGGGAGTTACATCTGACGGAGCAAATGATCAAATCTGTAGTTTGAAACCGTTGGATAACCATTTGGATAACCGTCTCCAAAGTCAAATCAGAAAACAGACAGTATCCATGTGTTTGGGGGCAAGTCGATTATTCTGCATCATGTCATGAAATATTGAATCGGCGAAAAATTCTATAATTGGGAAAACGGAATATGATGTAAGGGATGAATCATAAATGTGGTTTGATTATTGGTGTTGCATTGTATCCGGTCTGCAGGGAATGATGTATCCGTAGGCTGGAGTGCTTCAATTGGTTCAGTTCGATTAAATGTTCTCTGAAGTATACTTAAACAAACTGTACAGACCAAAGGTATATATGATATTTAACTAATGAATTATGTTATTCTGAACACATTTGCTCCGTAAAAATACTATTAGCCGACCTACATCCATGACGAGAGGGGTAAACTACCATCAGATTTGAAGACATACACGGACTCGACGCCACGTCAATATTATAATTAAATAGTGTGAACTAGACGTTCAGCTCCTATTGATTTGTCAATTTGATTATTTAATTATATATTATCTGCAAGTTGTAACATTTCATCAGGGAAAACAAATGATGTTCGTTGTTTGAACCCACATTTAGCAGTTGACAGACTCGGCACGACAGTTCTGCCGTGGCAGGCTAAAATTACACATCGTGCTTAGGGACACTTTTTGATCGCAAAATTCATGAGTGTTTTTGCATTTTTGCAACAAAACAAAACGTTTAATGAAATCAACAATAAAAAATGTGTCTCTTTGTCAGTGACAGATCTCAGATCTGCTGACTAAAAGAGTGTCTCATTTTTGGATAAGAGGCTGTAATCAGACTTAAACACGTCTGGCACATCATCAGCTTCAAGACTTCTGAGTGGCTGTCGTTGTTTTTCCATGTAATGGAAGCGCTAATAACTTTTAGTGGTGTGTGTGTGCGTGTGTGTGTGCGTGTGCGTGTGTGTGCGTGTGTGTGTGAGTGTGCGTGTGTGTGTGCGTGTGTGTGTGTGTGAGAAACGGTTGACACCGGAGAGGTATGGGCTGACGGGTGCAGTGGGGGATTTGGTGAATTAAGAGGCTGCAGTCTCAGCATTGAGCTGTGGGGATTACAGAGGAAGGCTGGGGCCAGGGAGGCAGGGTAGGGGGCAGGCAGGCAGAGGGGGGTAGTGTAGAATTCAGGGAGGGAGGGAGATAGGGTAGGAGGGAGATAGGAAGGGATGTGATGTGCAGACGTACAAGGAGCAGGGGACCAATGGCTGAAGCGCTGGTCAAACGCAGGGAGCGGAGGCAGGACATGATCAGGAGAAGCGACGTCACAATTGTATTGTATTTATTATGGATCCCCATTAGTTACTGCCAAGGCAGCAGCTACTCTTCCTGGGGTCCAACAATATCAAGGAAATTGTACAATTTTAAAAACATTACAATACATTCACAACAGATTGCACAACACAGTAAGTGTGTGCCCTCAGGCCCCTACTCCACTGCCACTTATCTACAACACAAAATCCATGTGTAAGTGTGTGTATAGTGCATATGTTATTGTGTGTATGCATGTGTCTGTGTCTGTTTGTGTTGCTTCACAGTCCCCGCTGTTCCATAAGGTGTATTTTTATCTGTTTTTTTTTTTATCTAATTTTACTGTTTGCATCAGTAACTTGATGTGTATGGAGTTCCATGTAGTCATGGCTCTATGTAGTGCTTTTTGCCTCGCATAGTCTGTTATGCACTTGGGTACTGTGAAGAGACCTCTGGTGGCATGTCTTGTGGGGTATGCATGGGTGTCTGAGCTGTGTGCTAGTAGTTTAAACAGACAGCTCGGTGCATTCAACATGTCAATACCTCTCATAAATAAGTAGTGATGAAGTCAATGTCTCCTCCACTTTGAGCCAGGAGAGATTGACATGCATATTATTAATGTTCGCTCTCTGTGTACATCCAAGGGCCAGCTGTGCTGCCCTGTTCTGAGCC
Organism: Salmo trutta; assembly: GCF_901001165.1. Classification (NCBI taxonomy): domain Eukaryota; kingdom Metazoa; phylum Chordata; class Actinopteri; order Salmoniformes; family Salmonidae; genus Salmo; species Salmo trutta. The sequence goes on from NC_042964.1 coordinate 10,182,052, forward strand.
AATTGCAGTTTTTCTAAGCCTCTCTTTGTGGCACCTGACCACACGAATGAACAGTTGTCTAGGTGGGACAAAACTAGGGCCTGTTGGACCTGCCTTGTTGATAGTGCTGTTAAAAAGGTAGAGCAGTGCTTTACTATGAACAGACTTCTCCCCATCTTAGCTATTGTTCTATCAATATGTTTTGACCATGACAGTTGACAGTTGACCATGACAGGGTTACTCTAAGTAGTTTAGTCACCTCAACTTGCTCAATTTCCACATTATTTAGATTTAGTTGAGGTTTAGGGTTTAGTAAATGATTTGTCACAAATACAATGCTTTTAGTTTTAGATATTTACTCAAAGCCAGTGGCATGCCGTTAGTATAGATTGAAAAAAAAAAGTTACGGGCCTAGACAGCTGCCCTGGGGAATTCGTGATTCTACCTGGATTATGTTGGAGAGGCTTACATTAAAGAACACCGTCTGTGTTCTGTTAGACAGGTAACTCTTTATCTACAATATAGCAGGGGGTGTAAAGCCATAACACATACGTTTTTCCAGCAGCAGACTATGATCGATAATGTCAAAAGCCGCACTGAAGTCTAGCAAAACTTGCTTTACTATTCTTAGGTAGCGGAATGACTTTTGCTTCCCTCCAGGCCTGAGAGCACACACTTTCTAGTAAGCTTAAATTGAAGATATGGCAAATAGGAGTGACAATATCGTCCGATCACAGGCATGCAAACAGAGGTCATTACTAGAAACACACACTCATCAGACACACAGATACACATAGACCCACACTGCCTACCTTATCAAGGTTATGTCACACTGCGACGTGACATATTTGCCTTGGAATGCCAATAACCTGCAGTTGTTGTTAGACACCAACCTGTATCCCTATTAGCAGTAACGTATTATAGGTTTGATCAGGGAACGATACATATCCTTCCAAAACAATGCCAGGGATGGTATAGACGTGTTTACCTCCAGCCTCTGCATTATTCAGCGGAAGTTTGCCTCTTTATATTGAATCTGGCTGATGAAAAAATCTTAAGTGTCTCTGGCTGGATTGTTTTGGAGGGTATCGATCCATGGCTGTCATGGGATAACCTGACTGGAGCTCCCTTGTCCCCAGAATATAGTCAACGAGCGTTGAGAATGATCAATCACATACTTTATCATAGTTATAAAAGTCAGTCTGATGTAATTACACCACATACACAGATAAATTCCCACTGTACGGACACACATGCGAGCAAGCACTCACACACACACACACACACACACACACACACACACACACACACACACACACACACACACACACACACACACACACACACACACACACACACACACACACACACACACACACACACACTCTCACACAGCTCCAATCTCCACTCATATGCAGATAGACAAACAGACATGTTTGCCTCTCTGCTCCTGCAAATAGATTCTATATACTTTCTCTCATGTGCACTTGAAGTTGTTGCACAAAAAACAATCACATTTTTGTCACAGAAAGCCCTTTGACGGAGACTTGAAAGCTATGTGAAAATCCTATTATTCTCAGCTGTTTATTAAACCAGTTGGTTATTTAGGGATCTGCTTTTCTGGCTTGGTGTAGGGTGAATTTACCCCTAGACGGTGATCTTGGATAGTTTTGCATTGTCCCTACTAAGGCTTTGGGGAGGGAAGTTGATTTGAGATCAGCGTTCTGGGTCTGTTTGCAGGTCTGTAGTTTCTGGTGCCAAACCACACCTCAAAATAGGTTCAGGTTCTGGTACCCTTCAGCACTGTCTGACGGCCTGACTGCCTGCAGGGCCTGTGGTCATCACTTCCCTAGCCTTCAAAGGGACTATTACCAAACAGAGCTGCTGAGGAACAGAGGGAGGAGACTGCCTCAAAGAGAGACTTACAAATGGGAGATGAGTGATAGAGCCATAAGAACTGCAGGTCCTGGGCCGCTCTAGGTTCATGTAGATGCATGGTTAACACTTGAATGTTATTCTAAATATCAGAATACATTTGGACTTGGAAAATACATTTTACTAGGGTACTATATTCCATCATTAATTCTGAATATGACATTTCAGAATATGAATTCAACTTCAATCAATCAATCACATTTATTTATAAAGCCCTTCTTACATCAGCTGATGCCACAAAGTGTTGTACAGAAACCCAGCCTAAAACCCCAAACAGCAAGCAATGCAGGTGTAGGAGCACGGTGGCTGGGAAAAACTCCCTAGAAAGGCCGGAACCTAGTAAGAAACCTAGAGAGGAACCAGGCTATGAGGGGTGGCCAGTCCTCTTCTGGCTGTGCCAGGTGGAGATTATAACAGAACATGGCCAAGATGTTCAAATGTTCATAGATGACCAGCAGGGTCAAATAATAATAATCACAGTGGTTATAGAGGGTGCAACAGGTCAGCACCTCAGGAGTAAACGTCAGTTGGCTTTTCATAGCCGATCATTCAGAGTATCTCTACCGCTCCTGCTGTCTCTAGAGAGTTGAAAACAGCAGGTCTGGGACAGGTAGCACGTCCGGTGAACAGGCCAGGGCTCCATAGCAGCAGGCAGAACAGTTGAAATCAAATCAAATCAAATTTATTGGTCACATACACATGGTTAGCAGATGTTAATGCGAGTGTAGTGGAATGCTTGTGCTTCTAGTTCCGACCATGCAGTAATATCTAACAAGTAATCTGACAATTTCACAACAACAAAGGAATGAATAAGAATATGTACATATAAATATATGGATGAGCGATGGCCGAATGGCATAGGCAAGATGCAGTAGATGGTATAGAGTACAGTATATACATATGAGATGAGTAATGCAGGGTATGTAAACATTTTATAAAGTAGCATTGTTTAAAGTGACTAGTGATACATTTATTACATCCAATTTTTTATTATTAAAGTGGCTAGAGATGAGTCAGAATTTTGGCAGCAGCCACTCAATGTTAGTGATGGCCTTGATATACAAGCTGTTTTTCAGTCTCTCGGTCCCAGCTTCAATGCACCTGTACTGACCTCGCCTTCTGGATGATAACGGGGTGAACAGGCAGTGACTCGGGTGGTTGTTGTCCTTGATGTCCTTGATCTTTTTGGCCTTCCTGTGACATCGGGTGGTGTAGGAGTCCTGGAGGGCAGGTAGTTTGCCCCCGGTGAAGCGTTGTGCAGACCTCACTACCCTCTGGAGAGCCTTACGGTTGTGGGTGGAGCAGTTGCCATACCAGGCGGTGATACAGCCCAACAGGATGCTCTCGATTGTGCATCTGTAAAGGTTTATGAGTGTTTTTGGTGACAAGCCAAATTTCAGTGTGGGTGGACCATCTCAGTTTGTCCGTGATGTGTATGCCGAGGAACTTAAAACTTTCCACCTTCTCCGCTACTGTCTCATTGATGTTGATAGGGGGGTGGTCCATCTGCTGTTTCCTGAAGTCCCCGATCATCTCCTTTGTTTGATTGACGTTTAGTGTGAGGTTATTTTCCTGACACCACACCCCTAGGGCCCTCACCTCCTCCCTGTAGGCCATCTTGTCGTTGTTGGTAATCAAGCCTACCACTGTAGTGTCGTCTGCAAACTTGATTGAGTTGGAGGCATACATGGCCATGCAGTCATGGGTGAACAGGGAGTACAGGAGAGGGCTGAGAACGCACCCTTGCGGGGCCCCAGTGTTGAGGATCAACGGGGTGGAGATGTTGTTTCCTACCCTCACCACCTGGGGGCGTCCCGTCAGAAAGTCCAGGACCCAGTTGCACAGGGCGGGGTCGAGACCCAGGGTCTTAATGACGAGTTTGGAGTGTACTATGGTGTTAAATGCTGAACTGTAGTCGATGAAAAGCATTCTTACATAGGTATTCTTCTTGTCCAGATGGGTTAGGGCAGTGTGCGGTGTGATTGCGATTGCGTCGTCTGTGGACCTATTGGGGCGGTAAGCAAATTGGAGTGGGTCTAGGGTGCCAGGTAGGGTTGAGGTGATATGATCCTTGACTAGTTTCACAAAGCACTTCATGATGACGGAAGTGAGTACAAGTCGTTTAGCTCAGTTACCTTAGCTTTCTTGGGAACAGGAACAATGGTGGCCCTCTTGAAGCATGTGGGAACAGCAGACTGGGATAGGGATTGATTGAATATGTCCGTAAACACACCAGCCAGCTGGTCTGCGCATGCTCTGAGGACACGGCTAGGGAGGCCGTCTGGGCCGGCAGCCTTGCGAGGGTTAACACGTTTAAATGTTTTACTCACATAGGCTGCGGTGAAGGAGAGCCCGCAGGTTTTGGTAGCGGGCCGTGTCGGTGGCATGTATTGTCCTCAAAGTGAGCAAAGAAGTTGTTTAGTTTGTCTGGGAGCAAGACGTTGGTGTTTGTGATGGGGCTGGTTTTCTTTTTGTAGTCCATGATTGACTGTAGACCCTGGCACATACCTCTCGTGTCTGAGACATTGAATTGCGACTCAACTTTTTCTTTATACTGACTCTTAGCTTGTTTGATTGCTTTGCGGAGGGAATAGCTACACTGTTCATATTCGGTCATGTTTCAGTTCACCTTGCCCTGATTAAAAGCAGTGGTTCACGCTTTCAGTTTTGCACGAATGCTGCCATTAATCCACGGTTTCTGGTTGGGGAAGGTTTTAATATTTGCCGTGGGTACAACATCACCAATGCACTTGCTAATAAACTCGCTCACTGAATCAGCGTATACATCAATGTTGATGATGTTCGACGCAATCCGGAACATATCCCAGTCCATGTGATCGAAGAAATCTTGAAGCGTGGAATCAGATTGGTCGGACCAGCGATGAACAGACCTAAGCATGGGCGTTTCCTGTTTTAGTTTCTATCTATAGGCTGGGAGCAACAAAATGGAGTCGTGGTCAGATTTGCCGAAAGGAGGGCGAGGGAGGGCTTTGTATGCGTCGCGGAAGTTAGAGTAACAATGATCCAGGATTTTGCCGGCCCGGGTCGCGCGTTCAATATGCTGATCAAATTTAAGGAGCCTTGTTTCCAGATTGGCCTTGTTAAAATCCCCAGCTACAATAAATGCAGCCTCAGGATATGTGGTTTCCAGTTTACATAGAGTCCAATGAAGTTCTTTCAGGGCCGTCGAGGTGTCTGCTTGGAGGGGGATATACACGACTGTGATTATAATCGAAGAGAATTCTCTTGGTAGATAATGCGGTCGGCATTTGATTGTAAGGAATTTTAGGTCAGGTGAACAAAAGGTCTTGAGTTCCTGTATGTTGTTATGATCACACAACGACTCATTAATAATAAGGCATACACCCCCGCCCTTCTTCTTACCAGAGAGATGTTTGTTTCTGTCGGCACGATGCGTGAAGAAACCAGGTGGCTGTACCGACTCTGATAACATTTTCCGAGTGAGTTTCCATGAAACAGAGAATGTTACAATCTCTGGTCTCTCTGGAAGGCAACCCTTGCTCAGATTTCGTCTATCTTGTTGTCAAGAGACTGGACATTGGCAAGTAGTATACTCGGGAGTGGTAAGCGACATGCCCGTCTACGGAACCTGGCCAGAAGACCGCTCTGTCTGCCCCTTCTGCGGCACCGTTGTTTTGGGTCGCCCGCTGGGATTTGATCCATTGTCCTGGGTGGTGGACCAAACTGTAACGGCTGTCTGAAGAGAGAGTAGACCAAGGTGCAGCAGAGTTAGTGTTCATCTTGAATTTTAATAGCAGAAAGAACACTATACAAAACAAAACAAGAAAACCGACAGCCAAACAGTCCTGTCAGGTGCAAAACACTAAATAGAAACAATTACCCACAAAACCCAAAGGAAAAACATGCTCCTTATGTGTGACTCCCAATCAGCAACAACGAACTTCAGCTGTGCCTGATTGGAAGCCACACGGCCAAAATCAATGAAACAAACCAACATAGAAAAATGCACATAGAACGCCCACCCAATGTAACACCCTGGCCTAACCAAAATAAAGAACAAAAACCCCTCTCTATGGCCAGGGCGTTACACAAACAGAGGATCCGCTTCGGGAAAGTCGTATTCCTGGTCATAATGTTGGTAAATTGACATTGCTCTTATATCCAATAGTTCCTAATAAGACTCAAGGTTTCCTGGTGTAACAGTGTAAGAAAGAATACATAAAAAAAAAAATACTGCATAGTTTCCTAAGAACGCGAAGCGAGGTGGCCATCTCTGTCAGCGCCGGAAGTACAAAAAAATTGGAGCAGTATCACGACCAGTTGGACTGGGGACAGCAAGGAGTCATCAGGCCAGGTAGTCCTGAGGCATGGTCCTAGGGCTCAGGTCCTCCGAGAGAGAGAAAGAGAGTAAGAAAGAAAGAAAGAAAGAAAGAAAGAAAGAAAGAAAGAAAGAAAGAAAGAAAGAAAGAAAGAAAGAAAGAAAAAGAGAGATAATTAGAGAGAGCATCCTTAAATTCACACAGGACACCGGATAAGACAGGAGAAATACTCCAGAGATAACAGACTGACCCTAGCCCCCCGACACACAAACTATTGCAGCATAAATACTAGAGGCTGAGACAGGAGGGGTTGGGAAACAGTGTGGCCCCGTCCCCCAACGATACCCCCGGACAGGGCCAAACAGGCAGGATATAACCCCACCCACTTTGCCAAAGCACAGCCCCCACACCACTAGATGGAAATCTTCAACCACCAACTTAAAATCCTGAGACAAGGCCGAGTATAGCCCACGTAGGTCTCCCCACGGCACAAACCCAAGGGGGGTGCCACTCGCGCGCGCACACACACACACATACTTCCATGCAGAAAGACTTTGTCAAGGCCCATTTTGAAACAAAGGAATAGGCTTAAAGTTGAACAGATATTTAGTGACCAAATAAGAGATTTCACGCAGATCTTACATCTTTCCAGGAAATGATCCTGACACATTGAATGTCATGTTTTCGTCTTTGTTTTTTGTGTCGAACTCAGTCGAGTTGGAGAGTTAGAATAATACATTACACAAATGTGGTTGTGTATCATCAGTCACTGATTGTCAATCAAAGAGCACATGTCAGCTAAAATGTTTTAGATTGGTAAATTACCGACCCGGGGGCCCCATTGATTTTATTAGTCACTCTCACTCAGATATCATTTTAAAAACTGGGAACATTTCCCTCCACCTTATGGCAACGTGTGTAGAATTGCAGGAAATTTGCCGTAAAACTGCTCATTTTTCTCTCCGCCCCATGGCAAAATGAGTAGACTTGAGAAAATTAGTAGATTTTTAAAATAAATTTGCATTTAGGGCCCCCCAAAAGTCTAGGGCCGGCTCTGACTGCATGTGTGGGTATGGAGGTGGGTACGCAGACCCGCGAGCCACTGCGGCCCCTGATGATGAGTTCAGATTTTTTGTGACCCCCTATTAAATTTGCCCATCCCTGCTCTAAAGCCTGATTGACAGCTTCTCTGAGTGGATGTTTATTACTATCCTCTGAAGACCATACTTTGCTGTGATTTGTTTTCATCCTTTACAATGAGGACGCTGATGACATGACAATCACACGATATCCAACAATGCATCAAACATCAAAGACATGTATTTCTATGATATGAAGCCAAAGCACATTAAATGTGGACTGAATTTCACTCATCATAGGAAAAACTACCATATTGTTATTATTATACTGTATGCCTACACAATAAATACACTAGCGCCCTAAAGCTACTGTAGAGACCATGTAATAATAAAATCCTCCAGAAATTAATTAGTCAACAAATGTAGCCTGGACTTTGAAATACAGCTTCAGTAACAATCAATTCATTTCAGCCGTCCAAGGGACTCCGAATGATGTTAAAATTAATTAAGTAAAAATTAAATGGGTAAAGCGTTTCACTACCAAATTAATTGAATGTCCTGGAATTTATTATAGAGAGAGAGAGAGAGAGAGAGAGAGAGAGAGAGACTGTCAATGTCTTCCCTTTGTGGCAGAAATAAGATCTAATTCACACAGGCAGTTATGTACTGTAGGCACCAACGTGTGAAAAGGGCCAATGCTGTTTCATGACTGGATTTACTATTTATCTTCTTCTGAAAAGCAATCCTGTCACAACACTGGATAATAATTATACTGTGAATAAAGCCATTGGAAAGTTTCACAATTAAACTCTTTTCCCATCCATTCTATGGCTAAACCTGCTCCCCATTCTCATTTGAAATGAGAGTTCATTGTAGAATCAAATGGGGGCGTTTTATGCACACACACACACACACACACACACACACACACACACACACACACACACACACACACACACACACACACACACACACACACACACACAGATCAAGCTCAAGCTTCTCTCTCATGTAGTTAAAGTGGCACATTGATTGTCAGTAAGGAATCTAAAGCCCCCAAGTGGGGAAGGTTGGCAACAACAACTCTGCCACGCTGATCCTCAACACGGGGTCCCCACAAGGGTGCTTGCTCAGACCCCTCCTGTACTACCTGTTCACCCAGGACTGCGTGGACACTCACGTCTCCAACTTAATCGTCAAGTTTGCTGACGACACAACAGTGTTATGCCTGATTACCAACAACGATGAGACAACCTGTAGGGAGAAGATGAAAACCTGGCGGAATGGATCCAGGTAAATAACCTCTCCCTCAACTTCAACAAAACGAATGAGCTATTTGTGGACTACAGGAGACAGCAGAGAGAGTACGCCCCCATCCACATCAACAGGGCCAGAGTGGAGAGGGTCAAAAACTGGTGAAAAAAAGGTGAAACAGCACCTCTTCAACCTCAGGAGGCTGAAGAAATTCAGCTAGGCTCCTAAGACCCTCACAAACTTCTGCAGATGCACCATTGAGAGCTTCCTGTCAGCCTGTACGGCAACTGCACCGTCCACAACCGCAGGGCTCTCCAGAGGGTGGTGCGGTCAGCCCAACACATAACAAGGGGCACACTGCCTGCCCTCCAGGACATCTACAGCACCCTGTGTCTCAGGAAGGCCAAGAAGATCATCAAGGACCTCAGCAGCCCGAGCCACAGCCTGTTCACCCCGCTACCATCTAGAAGGCGGAGACAGTACAACTTTATCAAAGCTGGGACCGAGAGACTGAGAAATAGCTTAGGTTAGGTTTAGGGTTAGGGGTTAGGGAAAATATGATTTTGAATGGGACTGAATTGTGTTTCCCCACAAGGTTAGCTGTACAAGAGTGTGCGTGTGCGTGCGCATGCGTGTGCGTGCGTATAGCTTTGTGTGTATGTTTGTTACCGCTGCATAAATAAGTGCATGTCTTTTCCCCATTTTGCACCTCTCCTCTCCTCTCCTCTCCTCTCCTCTCCTCTCCTCTCCTCTCCACATATTTTCCAGGGTGAGAGAGGTTGACAGCTAAGCAGAGCTGAAAAGGAGAAAGAGCTGGAGAGATGAAAAGTAAATTGACAGGATACTGGGTCAGCGCTCCTCAGTAGAGAAAGGGAGTGTGTGAATGGAGTGGTTGACGTAAGGGGTGATAGTTCAACTCCACTCACTTTGTGTGTGCTGGGGGGGATTGTTGTGGGGCTTAGCCAGTACTAGCACTAGCAGCTGCAGTACAGATGCTGCAGCTCACTAGGCTAGGCTAACTTAATGTGTCTAACCCGGGAGAAATTAGCCAAAACCAGCCAATACCTACAAAACATATGTTTTAAATACACTATATATACTAAAGTATGTGGACACCCCTTCAAATTAGTGGATTTGGCTATTTTAGCCACACCTATTGTTGACAGGTGTATAAAGTTGAGCATACAGCCAATCTCCATAGACAAACATTGGCAGTAAAATGGCCTGTTCTGAAGAGCTCAGTGACTTTCAATGTGCCACCGTCATATTAATGCCAATGATTTTGTAATGAGATGTTCGAGCAGGTGTCCACATACCTTTGGTCATGTAGTGTAGCTCGCAAATTTTTGACTTAGCACAGCTAAGACTACCAGCTAAAAGATGGCCCAAGACACTGATCTAGGATGACCTTATCCTATCCCAATCCTAACCTTAACCAAAGAGATAAACATTTCCAAACTAATGCCAAACTGACCTAAGACCGGTGTCTTAAGGTGCAACGTCACCCTGTATAATTACCCAGAGTACCTCTGTAGTAGCTACTATTCACTATACTATAGTACACTATACTAGTTTCCATCTCTCTCCCCAGTGTTAGCTGTAGCTGCTAAAGTTGCTAGCAGTGGTTATTTATTATGCCACTGATCACTAGGCTCTCTCTCTCCAGTGTTAGCTGTAGCAGCTAAAGTCTCTAACCATGGTTCTTAATTAACTATGCTACTGATCACTGGACTCTCTCTCCCCAGTGTTAGCGTCTAGCTGCTAAAATTGCTAGCGGTGGTTATTTACTATGCTACTGATCACTGGACTCTCTCTCCCCAGTGTTAGCGTCTAGCTGCTAAAATTGCTAGCGGTGGTTATTTACTATGCTACTGATCACTGGACTCTCTCTCCCCAGTGTTAGCGTCTAGCTGCTAAAATTGCTAGCGGTGGTTATTTACTATGCTACTGATCACTGGACTCTCTCTCCCCAGTGTTAGCGTCTAGCTGCTAAAGTCTCTAGCCATGGTTCTTAATTAACTATGCTACTGATCACTAGGCTCTCTCTCTCCAGTGTTAGCTGTAGCTCCTAAAGTCACTAGTGGTGGTTATTTATTAGCTGCAGAGGTCACCAGAGACATTACGAGCTGTGACTTGCACCCAGCAGACCTCCTTGTGTGATACACAGACAATAAAGTGCACAGTTAGCCCGACACTATATCCCACTGTAGGCCCATAAAGATAGCAGCGGCTGCCATGTTGTGATGTTGCGTGGGCGCCTGGCTGTGTGTGTATGTCTTTATGTGTTTGTTTTCCCCGGTATAGTGTAGCATGGTATGTTGAACAGGGGATGGCACTGTGGGTGTGTTTGTTTTCCCCTGTATATTATAGACTGGGATGTTGAACAGAATAATAGTGAGCCAGTATGAGCCACTTCCATCATAGTGCTTGATGGTTTTTGCGACTGCACTTGAAGACACTTTCAAAGTTCTTGAAATTTTCTAGATTGACTGACCTTTATGTCTTAAAGTAATGATGGACTGTCGTTTCTCTTTGCTTATTTGAGCTGTTCTTGTCATAATATGGACTTGGTCTTTTACCAGATAGGGCTATCTTTTATATACCAACCCTACCCTGTCACAAATCAACTGATTTGCTCAAACGCATCAAGACATTCCACAAATTAACTTTGAAAAGCCACACCTGTTAATTGAAATGCTTTCCAGGTGATTACCTAATGAAGCTGGTTGAGATAATACCAAGAGTGTGCAAAGCTGTTATCAAGGCAAAGGGTGGCTACTTTGAGAATCTAAAATGTATTTTGATATGTTTAACAATTTTGGTTACTACATGATTCCATATGTGTTATTTCATAGTTTTGATGTCTTCACTATTATTCTACATTGTGGAAAATAGTCAAAATGAAGAAAAACCCTTGAATGAGTAGGTGTGTCCAAACTGTTGACTGGTACTGTGTATGTACACTCTACAGTGCCCTCGGAAAGTATTCAGAACCCTTGACTTTTTCCACATTTTGTTACGTTACAGCCTTATTCTAAAATGTATTAAATTCAAACATTTTCTCATCAATCTTCACACAATACCATATAATGACAAAACGAAAACAGGTTTTTCAAAATTTTAGCAAATTTATGAGAAATAAAAAACAGAAATACCTTATTTACATAAGTATTCACCCCTTTTGCTATGAGGTTCGAACTTGAGCTCAGGTGCATCCAGTTTCCATTGACCATCCTACAGATGTTTCTAAACCTTGATTAATCAAATCAAATCAAATTTATTTATATAGCCCTTCGTATATCAGCTGAAATCTCAAAGTGCTGTACAGAAACCCAGCCTAAAACCCCAAACAGCAAGCAATGCATGTGAAAGAGGCACGATTAGACTGGTAAATTCAATTTATTTGACATGATTTGGAAAGGTACACACCTGTCTAAGGTCCCACAGTTGACAGTGCATGTCAGAGCAAAAACCAAGCCAGAAGTTTGACGGAATTGTCCATAGAGCTCCGAGACAGGATTGTGTCGAGGCACCTATCTGGAGAAGGGTGCCAAATTTCTGTAGCATTTTTTTTTTACCTTTGTTTAACTAGACAAATCAGTTAAGAACAAATTCTCATTTTCAATGACGGCCTAGGAACAGTGGGTTAACTGCCTTGTTCAGGAGCAGAACGACAGATTTTTACCTTGTCAGCTCGTGGTTTCAATCTTGCAACCTTTCGGTTACAAGTCCAATGCTCTAACCACTAAGCTACCTAGAACAAAGTGGCCTTCCTAGAGCTGGCTGCCTGGCCAAACTGAAAAATCGGGAAGGGCCTTGGTCAGGGAGATGACCAAAAACCCGATGGTCACTCTGACAGAGTTTCAGAGTTCCTCTGTGGAGATGGGAGAATCTTCCAGAAGGACAAATATCTCTTCAGCACCACCAATCAGGCCTTTATGGTAGAGTGGCCAGACAGAAGCCACTCCTGTGTAAAAGGCACATGACAGCCCGCTTGGAGTTTGCCTAAAGGCACATAAAGACTCTCAGATGTTGAGAAACCATATTCTCTGGTCTGATGAAACCGAGATTGAACTATTTGGCCTGAATGCGTAGCGTCACGTCTGGAGGAAACCTGGCACCATCCATTTTTTACATTTTAGTCATTTAGCAGACGCTCTTATCCAGAGCGACTTACAGTAGTGAATGCATACATTTCATACATTTTTTTTTCTTTTTTCCTGTACTGGTCCCCCGTGGGAATCAAACCCACAACCCTGGCGTTGCAAACACCATGCTCTACCAACTGAGCCACACGGGACTAATCCCTGTGGTGAAGCACGGTGGTGGCAGCATAATGCTGTTGGGGTGTTTTTCAGCGGCTGGGACTGGGAGACTAGTCAGGATCGAGGGAAAGATGAACGGAGCAAAGTACAGAGAGATCCTTGATGAAAACCTGCTCCAGAGCACTCAGAAACTCAGACTGGGGCGAATGCACACCTTCCAACAGGACAATGACCCTAAGCACACAGCCAAGACAACGCAGGAGTGGCTTCGGGACAAGTTTCTGAATGTCCTTGAGTGGCCCACCCAAACATATCTGGAGAGACCTGTGCAGGAACACTCCCCATCCAACCTGACAGAGCTTGAGAGGATCTGCAGAAAAGACTAGGAGAAACTCCCCAAATACAGGTGTGCCAAGCTTGTAGCATCATACCCAAGAAGACTCGAGGCTGTAATCACTGCCAAAGGTGCTTCAACAAAGTACTGAGTAAAGGGTCTGAATACTTATGTAAATGTGACATTTCCGGGGTGAGGGGTTTATTCCTAAATTTGCAAAAATGTATAAACTCTTGTGTTTGCTTTGTCATTATGGGGTATTGTGTGTAGATTGACTTGACGAGGGGGAAAAAAACGAAACATTTTAATCAATTTTAGAATAAAGCGTGTAGTAAAAGTCAAGGTGTCTGAATACTTTCCAAATGTACTGTATATACAAAAGTATGTGGACCCAAAATAGTGGATTTGTCTATTTCAGCCACACCCGTTGCTGAAAGGTATATAAAATCAAACACACAGCCATGCAATCTCCATAGACAAATATTGGCAGTAGAATGGGTGAAATAGCCGAATCCATGTGTTTGATGCCAATCCATTCACTCTGTTCCGGCCATTATTATGAGCCGTCCTCCCCTCAGCAGCCTCCACTGGTCGAGCTTGGGATCTCTGCTGGCCTGTCTGTGTGAGCGTCCATGTGTAAGGTTTGGAGAGGGACCTAAAACCCTTAAATAAAGGGCAAACCAGCCAGCTAGACAATATGACCACTCTTACTTAATGGACACAGTGAACCTGGAGTATGTTGTATAGCCTTCTGTGTTTCATAACACACACACTCAAATGCGGGAGAAAGTGGGTGTGTGTGGGGGGGTGCTCTTATTCCTACAGAGGCAATTAACACAGTAGCATGTGCTTCTACACCTGCATTGCTTGCTGTTTGGGGTTTTAGGCTGGGTTTCTGTACAGCACTTTGAGATATCAGCTGATGTAAGAAGGGCTATATAAATACATTTGATTTGATTTGTACCCCCCAAATATAACACTTTACATCTGCCAATTGGCTCAAAATTGTTCCCGTCCGCTAATTGTGAATTTCACCCGGCAGCAGATTGATATTTCAGATGAAACTATGCGCGTTTATAAAAATAAATAAAAAAGTATGTTAATTGGATATGTTGCGAGCCCAGTGAGTGTAGGGCTGGGCTGGGTTCCGCTGGGCTGGTTTCCCATGTATCGAGCCTAGAGCCGAGGGGAGACACTGGTGCCAGCTTTTGCAGACCCATGGATATTGATATTGAGCTCTATGCTTGGTTGGACAGTGATTCCTCCATCTCTCTCTCTCTCTCTCTCTCTCTCGCTCTCTCTCTATTTTCATCTTCCACTAGACTAGGTCTGCCTGTCTGCTCTAGTCCCGTACACCCACCCAACCCTAGATGAGCTCTCTCACAACCTGGAATCAACTTTATGCTGAGTCACTCCCTACTTAATCTCTTTCTTTAGCTCTCTCGCTTTCTCTCTATATGCATTACTCACTCCATCTTTCTCTCCTTGCTCTTTCTTTCTTTCTTGCTCTTTCTTTCTTTCTCTTGCTCTTTCTTTCTTTCTTTCTTTCTCTTGCTCTTTCTTTCTTGCTCTTTCTTTCTTTCTTTCTCTCTCTTGCTCTTTCTTTCTTGCTCTTTCTTTCTTGCTCTTGCTCTTGCTCTCTCTCTCTTGCTCTCGCTCTCTCTCTCTCTCTATCTATCTAGCTTTATTTATCTCTCTGCCTCTCTCATACATAATACTCTCTCCTTTCGTCGGCGTACTCCATTGGCTTATGCCCGTATATCAGGTGTGTCAACATTTTATGCCATGTCATTCACAGATAAGGGTATAATGATTGGGGATAGTGCCCTGATTCTAAGTGTGATAGCTGGCCACAATTTCCAAGCAATGGGAAGAGCACCGACAATAATAAAACCATAGCATCTTTTTCTCAGTAAGGGAGAGACGTCTCTAAACGTCCTCATGACTCCATTTTAAATGAGAGTGTGAGTCTTTTTCCTTATCCACAGAAAAAGGTGCATTTGAAATGTTGAAATATGTTATATTGTCTGTTTTTTACAAGGAAGACTAAAACGGAAACGACCTTTAATAATGTGTGTTTTTTCCCATCTCAATTAGCAAATGTATGTGTGTTGCTCTGTGAATACGTGTCCTGTTGTTAATTGCTGTCTTCATGCCTTTCTCTCTCTCTTCCTCAGGTGTCATCCGTCTTGTATTTGTGTCGGGTTGGGGGTGAACGGAGTTGTCTTGATTTGAGATTTGAACTAAACTATCTTTTCTCTCTTTCTCCTCTCTCTCTCTCTGTCTCCCCACAGGGGACTCATCACAGGCCGGTAAGTCGACTATCTCTTCACCTTCTCTCTTGCTCTGACACGTGTACTGCTGTTTTGTCTGTGGCTGACAGTGATGTGGGATCTGATGATTCTAAGGCACGATACAGACTGAACACGTACACAATGGTGACACACACACACACACACACACACACACACACACACACACACACACACACACACACACACACACACACACACACACACACACACACACACACACACACACACACCATTGGGTATACAAAAGCACATATAAAAGCCTAACGTGCCTCTACAAACCAGACGGATTGAGATTGCTGTGCCACTTGAACTTTTCTCCCAGCGGTGAAAGCCAACTTTAAAGGGTGCGCAATTACCATTTATTTGTATTGTGAGGCTGCGGGATTCCTGCTTTTATATCAGTGAGAGGAGCTCTCAGTCTCAGTGGATTGTGAGCAATCCAGAAAAGTGTGAACTATATTGCTTTCAATCAGTCATCTGCTGGTTGGGGCCCAGCAATTGACAGCAATAACCACTCAGGTTGAGAATGAAGACATACGAGAGGCCGGGGTGTATCCAACTCAATAGCCAGCCCACTCTGATGAGAGAAGATGACTTAACGGACAGAATATAGATATAGTTGCTCTTACCATTCAGAGTTCAGCAAGGTAACTCTGAATAGCAGATACATTAACAGGATGCATGGGATCATTTATGTGTGAGGAAGATTGAGGTATATACAGCCTGTCTTTGTGAAGTATTGTGATGTAGATCTGTGTTTTGTAATGGTTTGCAATTGGGTCAACTTTGTTGTGGTGTCTGCTTTAAGTGAACAGTAGAGAGTATTGTAGTTTATCACCATGTTGAGAGCATGCTTTTCAAGGTGCAATATGCAGAAATCTCTCCACCATTTCCCTGGTTGCTATAATTCTAGTAGTTTGTCTAATTTCAGTTTAAGTGACAAAAAAGCAAGTGTAGTGTAGAGAATCATTGTACCATCTAAACCGCTGTGAAATATATTTTCCATAAATAAAACTATTGTATTTTCAGCGGTTTGAAGCTGATGTACAAAATTGAAAGTTAAAGCCAAAAAAACGAAACTTAAGAACAGGGAGCAAAGAAATAGCACATACAAAATATATCCACCACGTCTTAGACTTTTTTAGTTGAGTTTATTTTTATTTTTACAGGGACAGTGCACATTAATCAACGTTTCAGTAAAAGTGCCGGTTTTAGCCAGCCGGTTAATTTTCACCCACGGTCCCTGGGCAGGTTATTAAAAACAATTACAATAACAATACAGACAATCAATGAGCAGTGAGCACACGCAGAGCAACATAGGACAAGCAAGACGTAGCATGCAGACAGAGCAACAAAGCAACAAAGTGTTTCCACACCTCAGAAGCTACAGACAACATGGAAAGTGGCCATACAAAACTAGGGATTATGTTCACAAATCTGATTGGCCTTTAGCCATGTCTTCATGTTTTTTTGTGAAAGTGTGATAGGTGGTGCAGTTATGTGTGTCTGATGGCAGTGTATTCCAGACATGGGAAGCTCTCACAGACAAAACAAATTGATTAAAGGTGCTTTTCCTTAAGGGAACTATACAGTCACCTCTCACGGCAGACCTTGTGGATCTGCTGCCATATGTTTGGGTTTTCTGTTTAACAAAAGTACTGAGTGGGGGGGAGCCAGGGCATTTAGGATCTTGAATACAAGACCTGTGGTATATTGCACAAATGTTTCCATCTCAGGAGCTCATGCTTTCTGAGGATGTAACAGTGATGATGGCGATTGGGCTTCCTATCAAGCTCTTTGAGAGCCTGTTTGTAGACAGACTGAATGGGTTTTTAATGTTGTACAGCAAGCTTGGGACCAACTAGTCAAGCAGTATGTTAAGTGAGGGAGTATCATAGATTTGAAGTACAGTTTTGCTATTTCTGTAGTCAAACAATTTCTTATAGGTTGAATTTGGTTATTTGAATGACCTTTTCACCTGCTTTTTAAAAGAGAGGTTGAAATCAAGTATGTTGCCAAGGTACTTAAAATCAGATACCACCTGGAGCTTCTCCCCTGACACATAGACTTCTGGCTCAGTAGCATCAGTTGCCCTCTTTGTGAAGAACATGCAGACATTTTTTTTCACATTGAGATGCAGACATGAGTCACTGAGCCACTTTGTAACCTGGACCATTACAGTAGTGAGTTCTTGTGCAGCTTGTTGTTTGTTCTTTGCATGCACATATATCACTGTATCATCTGCATACATTTGAACTTCAGACCCAGTACAGACAGAAGGCAGATCATTAATGTGCAGGCTGAACAGGAGGGGGCCCAGTATTGACCCTTGGGGCACGCCCACATCATAGCTAAGAGTGGGCGACAGCTTATTGCTCACTCTGACACACTGGGTTCTGCCTTCAAGGTATGATATCAAGGCATCGGGGGAAAAGTTGAACTTGGACAATTTTGTGATGAGTACCTCATGGTTAACAGTATCAAAAGCCTTCCTTAGGTCCAGAAACACAGCCCCAACAACGCCCCCTTTGTCCATCTTGGACTTCACATTTTCCAGAAGAAAGCAGTTGGCCGTTTCTGTGGAATGTTTTGCTCTGAAGCCAAACTGCATGGAGAGTAATGTGAAGGGGCTGTTGTTGAGGTGGGCAATCAGTTGCTCTACTACACACTTTAACAACCTTCGACACTACAGGTAGTATATTAATGGCCTGTAGTTACTCACGTCAGCAGGGTCACCCGATTTAAAGATGGCTGTTATTATGGCCGACTTCCAGACCCTTGGAAACACCCCCTGACCAATAGATATGTTGGTGACCTTAGTAATGGGGCCAATGAGTGACTCCTTGTAGTTTTTTAAGAAAGGTACAGTCCAACCCAAACACATCTTTGGCTTTAGAGTTCTTTAGTGAGCTAATCACCTTGTTCACCTCTGACTCAGAAACCTCCCTTATGATGAAGACAGATCATTAAAACACATTTCTATGTGATTGTGTCACCCAAAAAGTTACATATTGCAGCTTTAAATGTAAACATTTAAGTCCAGATATGCTAATAAATTCTACTTACTTTCTTTACTTTAAACATTGTCTGCCTCCATCCACCACTCTGCAATTTATATCAATCAGTTCTTCCCAGACTTAGGACTCAAAATGTACTACAACCAAGGAGAAAATGCAAACGTATGGACAATCCCAGTTTTTTGTCTATGTTGTTGTGTATACTGCTAAAGTGTTATGCATCACTTAAGTATTCATTAAAACTACACCCCAAGACCATATCTCAAATCTGCTGACATGCGACTGCGCTAGATTTTAATTTGGAATCAGTGAAGTGTGTGTGGTGTGTGTGTTTATAGACAAGCTAATGAAATGTATCAACGCTCCACACAAACAGTTAGGAAATGTAATGCTTGCTAAAGCTGTAGCTTCCAGCAGTTGCTGCAATGTGACTTTCAGTCGAGTATGATGACATCAATATTATCGCTCTTCTACAGAATATTACCCCCCAAGAATACTCTTTTATATAGGAATTTAATCGTTGGATGAAATGTACTGCAGCGTTCAGGCTATGTTCTGACTGAACGAGCAAATATGTGCAACACATACATACACCACACATAATACAATGGATACCTACACATACATCAATACACACATTTTCTTCTTTTTGAAAACCATATTCTATGCTTTCCATAGTTTGCCACTGAAATCTGTATGATTCTGACTGGCCTCTCTGTTCAAACATTTCAGGCGAGAGTATCTTCATTTGCAAGTTGCTAGTCCTGAGGTTCCTAAAGAGGTATGCAAAGCAGAACCCAGCAGGGTTCTGTAAAGACAGTCTTTAGAGCTAAATCCCTTGCAGACAACCTTCCACCTCTGTAAATACCCAACCTGTTTGTATTCCATCCATGGAAAAAAACAAAATGGCGTCTTGTCTTGTTGTGATGCTGGATGTTACAGCTCACAGGTTATTTCAGTTGGTGGAAAACCGAACCTCACCGTGTTGTCTGCTATAGTGAATGTAGAGCATAGTAATGTTTTACCCTGTCCCTCAATAACCATCTGGGAGGCATGAATACCATACATGTCTGCCCTCTAAATACTGCTGTTTACATGGCACACGCCATATGCTCCTCTCTAGGTTCATGACATGTATGTGTTGTTGGAATACACATTAAGAACACAGACATACGCATGCCCAACCCTCACCACCACTTGCAGATGAGGACGGGATATTCTGCTGTGATTCCAGACCTTTGGATATCACTATAGAACCAGTGTAGCTCAGCTCTTGTCTGTTAGAACCAGAGCCTGTACAGAGACCAGACAGACAGACGTTATGTTGCAGTCTCCAGGGCTGCAGCTGGAGAGAGTGGGCCAGAGAGCTAATGTGCCATTTTGTCTGACTTCAGATTAGAGCCTAGCAGGGCCGCTTACCCGAGGGTAAACCCAAATACTACCCCGGCTGCTCCCTCCTGCCTGCCTAGACTCTCTCCATCCACAGTAGGAAAAAAAATGTAATTAAAATCAGAGAGAGAGGGAGAGAATGCTGCTGGATCCTGATTTCACATTAGTATTTTGGGTTAAAAAGGAGGAGATAGCTAATACATTGCTCCACAAAATGATTTTGTCTAATTGTCCATTTCACCACTAACGTCACAAATTCCTCTGTGAGAAGTTTGGGGTGGATGAGCTTCGGCAAAAAAAAGGCTGGAAAAGTTAGGACAGGAAGGAAGGATAGAAGGATGCACGTTAAACATATTTAAATAGGGCCAAGGTCTGAAGGCCCGCAGCCTGCTTGAGGTCCAGACAAAGAGGCATCAAGACACCTCTCAGAGTTGTGAATTAGACAAAGGCATGTACCTAGGCGATTATACGACATAACCTTCTAAAAGCGAGGGGGAAGTTGTTTTCGGTGCCTCAACTTCCACAGGCATAAATAAATAAGTACCTGAGGAGAGCCCCGATATAGTCTGAAAAGACTCCAAGCCCCATAACCCCCCTCTTCCCTAGGGGTAACGCCCAGAGCAACCAGAGAAGCCAGACATAGGCCTGAAGAGTTCTTGGACGAACAACACACAGTTGAACTTCACAGGCACAGAGAGGCCAATTGGTTTGGATAGTGGCAAATCTACCTCTTTCCTGTTCTCTTCCATTCTCTCTGTAGTCTGGTGTAATTGAAGTTGCAAGAGAACAAGGGATAATAGGGAAAGGAGTGAAGGAAAGGATGAGAGGTAAAAATCTGTCGTTCTGCCCCTGAACAAGGCAGTTAACCCACTGTTCCTAGGCCGTCATTGAAAATAAGAATTTGTTCTTAACTGACTTGCCTAGTTAAATAAAGGTTAAATAAAAAAAATATATAAAAAAAATTCAGAGGGCTTTCAACTCTGTACCAGAGCACAGGTTGTTCCGCTCTTTCGTTGAGGCAGAGCGTGTCTTTCATGTTATTGAGATGATGGAGTGCATTCATGAGGGAAGCGGGATGCACTAGTGTGTGTAATTCCATTAGAATGACTTACTCAGGTGGAGGAGTGGAGAGAGAGGAGACTGGTTAGACAAACGCTGAATGCACACGATCAGAGAAACAAGCACAGATAGGTGGTGGGCCGACACTGAAAACAGTGAAGTTGATCGATCTACGTCGAGGGAGGAGCTGATTTTCTGTATTTATAATATTCTTATGATTAGCAGGTCAATTTGTTGGCACTAGGGCTGACCCCATTTAGTCGACTGGTCGATTGTTTGGTCGAACAGCTGTTGGTCGACCATAATTATTTTGTTGAGCACTGGCAAATATATTAAAAAAATATATGGCACATGAGACACCTGTCTGATTGACGTCTGTCTGAGTGGACTAATCCATTGCGGAGGCCTCGGGGAAGGCACACCAGTATCACCAGTAGTACATTTACTGTTAATTACCATAATTTCTAATCTACAACGTTTGTATGGTTACAGTAATTTCTGTTAATGCATTCAATATATTATTATTACAGTCTTACCGTTATCATTGTAGGATTGGACACGTTGTTTTTGGGGGGTTTATTTCATTCCATTTACTGTATGAGTTGTCAATTTATTCATTGTCTTTTGTTTGGAGCGCTCCTGTCGATCTTGAGTAAGGACACAAACCTGATTACGCACAGAAGTGGGCCTAGGCTACCTGGCCTGCATATAAGTGTAGGCCTATAAATGTGCCCATTTGGGGATACTATTTCTGATTGTCTTATCTCAACGTCACTGTGGAACTTCTCAAAGTAATTTCTTCATAGCCTCAAACAGCAAGTAAACAAAGTCGGTTTTACATCCATTGAGTTCCTCAACGTAGCCTATTTCAAAAATCATTCCAGCTCTCTCCCTTTTGATAACCGTTCAGCTTGAAAGGGGGAAAAAATGTCATGCTCTGATCTGGTTGCGATTCATAAAATCGGCCAACCTGATTACTTCTTATCCCTTGCACAAATAGCCTACAGCTGTGTCTGTCTGTCCAGAGCTCACTGTTGCAGGAAACTCTGATGGCCCAGAATATTTTATACAATGTAACACGTTTGCTAGCGCATGTTTCATTAGCTATCTATCTGTCAGTGAATTCAATTTTGAATAATGTCTTGGCATGATTGTCTCATTTCAAGTATCTAGCTGCAGGCTTAAATAAACATTCAATCATATCCACTACCGGTCAAAACTTTTAGAACACCTACTAAGGGTTTTTCTTTATTTTTACAATTTTCTTGTAGAATAAAAGTAGAATAATAATTGTGGAATAATAGTGAAGACATCAAACTATGAAATAACACATATGGTATCATGTAGTAACCAAAAAAGCGTCAAAATATATTTTATATTTGAGATCTTCAAATTGCCACACTTTGCCTTGATGACAGATTTGCACACTCTTGGCATTCCCCCAACCATCTTCATGAGGTAGTCACATGGAAGGCATTTCAATTAACAGGTGTGCCTTCTTAAAAGTTAGTTTGTGGAATTAACCAGCTATTTATTTAACTAGGCAAGTCAGTTAAATATACACTGCTCAAAAAAATAAAGGGAACACTTAAACAACACAATGTAACTCCAAGTCAATCACACTTCTGTGAAATCAAACTGTCCACTTAGCAACACTGATTGACAATACATTTCGCATGCTGTTGTGCAAATGGAATAGAAAACAGGTGGAAATTATAGGCAATTAGCAAGACACCCCCAATAAAGGAGTGGTTCTGCAGGTGGGGACCACAGACCACTTCTCAGTTCCTATGCTTCCTGGCTGATGTTTTGGTCACTTTTGAATGCTGGCGGTGCTTTCACTCTAGTGGTAGCATGAGACGGAGTCTACAACCCACACAAGTGGCTCAGGTAGTGCAGCTCATCCAGGATGGCACATCAATGCGAGCTGTGGCAAGAAGGTTTGCTGTGTCTGTCAGCGTAGTGTCCAGAGCATGGAGGCGCTACCAGGAGACAGGCCAGTACATCAGGAGACGTGGAGGAGGCCGTAGGAGGGCAACAACCCAGCAGCAGGACCGCTACCTCCGCCTTTGTGCAAGGAGGAGCAGGAGAAGCACTGCCAGAGCCCTGCAAAATGACCTCCAGCAGGCCACAAATGTGTATGTGTCTGCTCAAATGGTCAGAAACAGACTCCATGAGGGTGGTATGAGGGCCCGACGTCCACAGGTGGGGGTTGTGCTTACAGCCCAACACCGTGCAGGACATTTGGCATTTGCCAGAGAACACCAAGATTGGCAAATTCGCCACTGGCGCCCTGTGCTCTTCACAGATGAAAGCAGGTTCACACTGAGCACATGTGACAGACGTGACAGAGTCTGCAGACGCTGTGGAGAACGTTCTGCTGCCTGCAACATCCTCCAGCATGACCGGTTTGGCGGTGGGTCAGTCATGGTGTGGGGTGGCATTTCTTTGGGTGGCCGCACAGCCCTCCATGTGCTCGCCAGAGGTAGCCTGACTGCCATTAGGTACCGAGATGAGATCCTCAGACCCCTTGTGAGACCATATGCTGGTGCGGTTGGCCCTGGGTTCCTCCTAATGCAAGACAATGCTAGACCTCATGTGGCTGGAGTGTGTCAGCAGTTCCTGCAAGAGGAAGGCATTGATGCTATGGACTGGCCCGCCCGTTCCCCAGACCTGAATCCAATTGAGCACATCTGGGACATCATGTCTCGCTCCATCCACCAACGCCACGTTGCACCACAGACTGTCCAGGAGTTGGCGGATGCTTTAGTCCAGGTCTGGGAGGAGATCCCTCAGGAGACCATCCACCACCTCATCAGGAGCATGCCCAGGCATTGTAGGGAGGTCATACAGGCACGTGGAGGCCACACACACTACTGAGCCTCATTTTGACTTGTTTTAAGGACATTACATCAAAGTTGGATCAGCCTGTAGTGTGGTTTTCCACTTTAATTTTGAGTGTGACTCCAAATCCAGACCTCCATGGGTTGATAAATTGGATTTCCATAGATTATTTTTGTGTGATTTTGTTGTCAGCACATTCAACTATGTAAAGAAAAAAGTATTTAATAAGATTATTTATTTCATTCGGATCTAGGATGTGTTGTTTAAGTGTTCCCTTTATTTTTTTGAGCAGTATATAAAGATCGGACGCTTTAAAAAAAAAATTGCCTAAAATGACACACCCAAATCTAACTGCCTGTAGCTCAGGACCTGAAGCAAGGATATACATATTATTGATACCCTTTGAAAGGAAACACTTTGAAGTTTGTGGAAATATGAAATTAATGTAGGATAATATAACACATTAGATCTGGTAAAAGATAATACAAAGAAAAACACATTCAATATCTTTTCATAATTTTTTAAATGCAAGAGAAAGGCCATAATGTACTATTCCAAGTTAGGCACAATTTAGATTTTGGCCACTAGATGGCAGCAGTGCATGTGCAAAGTTTTAGACTGATTCAGTCCTGTTTTCTGTTCAAAATGTTGCCCAAATGTGCCTAATTGGTTTATTAAGACATTTTAAAGTTCATAACTGTGCACTCTCCTCAAGCAATGGCATGGTATTCTTTCACTGCAATAGCTACTGTAAATTGGATGGTTCAGTTAGATTAATAATAATTTAAGCGTTTTGCCTAAATCAGATATGTCTATATGTCTATGGGGAATTTTCTTGTTACTTACAACCTCATGCTAATCACATTAGCCTATGTTAGCTCATCCGTTCCACGGGGGGACACCGATCCCGTAGATGTGTTAAGAACAAATTCTTATTTGCAATGACGGCCTACCCCAGCCAAACCCTAACCCGGACGATGCTGGGCCAATTGTGCGCCGCCCTATGGGACTCCCAATCACGGCCGGTTGTGATACAGCCTGGAATCGAACCAGGGTCTGTAGTGACAGTATTAACTTTACACTACTTGTCCTATATGTTTTTGTAGTCTTAATTATTACTTGGCATAAACTGATGGTTAAAACTTTCCTTGTCCTGGAATGACATGCTAGCTAGTGATAAAGCTATCTGTTCCTGCTAGCTAGCTGCATACCTACGTGTTGTAACTAGCAAGCTATCTACATTACTAAGGTTTCTGCATTCTAAATTGGGAATAATTTTACAGCTTGCGTTGATGGTATAATATTTGTATAACTGAATGGTTAGCTAGATTACAAATCAATAAGATGACCTGATATCAGTTTGTTGGACCGAGATCTCTCTTGAGCTGTCACTAGCTGTCTACTACCTTATGTGATTGGCAGACGTGATCAGTAGAGACAGTACCATGGATAGCACACAAGCTTTGATTGGTTTACAGTTTAGTACGTAGCAGCGTTTGCCTATCCAGCTAGCAATCATAAAAGTAAGTATTTAGAAAAAAATTGCAAGAATTGACATTGCCAACAGAAGAAACAAATATACACAATATGTAAAAATCAGCTCCTCCCTGGACAGAGATTAATCATCTCGAAAACTAAAGCCAATAGCTTGCTACAGCCCACCACCAAAGATGGAAAGGAAATAATCAGCAAATGTCCAGAGAACCAATCACAGGATTTTAGCAAGCGATAGCAAATATTCCCATGATGGACAATCATATTGCTCACCACACCACTCCTAGGTAGGTCTATTGTGGCAGGTAACTCCAATGATAATTGCTTCTACCCAGATACAAAGAGAAAGAGAGGCAGCCATACTACAAGGAGCCTTTATTATCCTCCTGCTGAATTTCATTTTGATTCTCCCCCACAAAATGCCTTTGTAATAAACATCTGTCCAAATGCTTTTCTGTCTGTCTGTCTGTCTGTCTGTCTGTCTGTCTGTCTGTCTGTCTGTCTGTCTGTCTGTCTGTCTGTCTGTCTGTCTGTCTGTCTGTCTGTCTGTCTGTCTGTCTGTCTGTCTGTCTGTCTGTCTGTCTGTCTGTCTGTCTGTCTGTCTGTCTGTCTGTCTGTCTGTCTGTCGGTCTGTCGGTCGGTCGGTCTGCTTGTCTGCCTAATGTATATCTACAGTATATCTATATCTCTCTCCTTTTCTCTCTCTCTCTCTGACACTCACTCACTTCTTCCTCTCTTATTCACTCAGAATGGATTGTGAATGCAAACCTCAGGGGTAGTCAGAGCCAGGACAAAGGCTCTCTTCAAACAGCTACTCTGCAGTGATTGGCCCTCCCTCTAGCCTCCTCCACACAACACAACATCCAGATAGCCTTCAACTCATCCAGCTTTTGGAAGAGAAAATCATGGGATCCAGGCCCAGCATGAGGGGGACTGCTAAGCAGAACACATTGTTTCCTCCCAAAATGCAGCTCTTAGAATAAACCACCGTCATTTAACACTGTGATCTGACATGAATCATATTAGACTACTGTGTGAGTTGGGTATGATTTTGGAAATAGAAATAGACATGTTTGTGCATATCAAATCATATCAAATGTAATTTGTCACATGCGCCGAATACAACAGGTGTAGGTAGACCTTACAGTGAAATGCTTACTTAGAAGCCCTTAAGCAACAATGCCGTTTAAAAAAAAAGTGTTAAGAAAGTATTTAAGTAAACGAAGGAGAGAAAAAAACAGACTTGGCACAGACTATGACTAGGATGGCTGGAGTCTTTGCCAATTTTTTGGGCAAAGTACAAGTCCTGGTAATCCGTCTGGCCCTGTGGCCTTGTGAATGTTGACCTGTTTAAAGGTCTCACTCACTACGGGTCGGCTACGGATAGCGTGATCACACAGTCGTCCATAAAAGCTGATGCTCTCATGCGTGCTTCAGTGTTGCTTGCCTCAAAGCAAGCATAGAAGTTATTTAGCTCGTCTGGTAAGCATGTGTCACTGGGCTGTGCTTCCCTTTGCAGTCCATAATTGTTTTTCAGCCCTGCCACATCCGATGAGCGTCGGTGCCGGTGTAGTACGATTCAATCTTAGTCTTGTATTGACGCCTTGCCTGTTTGATGGTTCGTCGGATGGCATAGTGGGATGTCGTATAAGTGTATGGGTTAGAGTCCCGCTCCTTGAAAGCGGCAGCTCTAACCTTTAGCTCAGTGCGGATGTTGCCTGTAATCCATGGTTTCTGGTTTGGGTATGTATGTACGGCCACTGTGGGGACAACTTCATCAATGCCCTTATTGATGAAGCTAGTGACTGATGTGGTGTACTCCTCAATGCCATCGGAAGAATCCCTGAATATATTCCAGTCTGTGCTAGCAAAACAGTCCTGTAGCTTAGCATCTGCATCATCTGACCACTTCCTTATTGAGAGAGTCACTGGTACTTCCTGCTTTAGTTTTGCTTGTAAGCAGGAATCGGGTGGATTGCAAACTAAGTAGACGTATCACATAGATAGTGATAGCAACCTAGGCTTTTTCCATCCTGGCTTTTGCTATGTGGTTTGTACACAGCTCTGTATCCTCACTGTACTGATATGGTTATTTGGAAATGGCCCTGTCTTTGTCAGGGTACTCTTTCAAAAGCCTTATAACGTTCCTAATTTATTAGTTTGTTTCATTGCTATCATCATATCAAGGCTATCACTGAGGCAATGTCCTGAATGACAGCACTGCCCTGAATTACAGTTAATCGAATCAATCTCATATTGGACCCAAACATGTATATTCAAGTAAAAAACACACTCTATTTCTGTAATATACAAAACCACTCAGTAATTCAAAACCCAGTCATTATTTAGCTACAGTTGTTGTTTCACTCGTTATAATCAAGCCTCCTCTCCAACCCCAATGTAAGATGGCCGCCCTCTGAATAACAGTGATTGCAATAAAACACTAAGCCCACAGGCCATTTGCATATTGAAGGGGGTAATGAGATAGCTAGCTACCTTAGATAATTAGTGCTTAAGGCGTTTAACATCCTGTCTCGACCACAGGGACCGAGTTAACTCACAAGCAATTAAACGACGAGTCATTTGGTCCTGACATTTCAGGTGTTTTTTTTTTATGGCATTTGTTTTGCATGTGTGTCACAAAATAGAGCTCATGGCTACACCATAAGGACCCCTAGCTAAGGATATAGTACCCTGTTATAAATGCCTGCTAGGAAACGCATGAAGAGCCGAAAGATTTTGAAGTGCTGATGCTAATGTTAACGATGATAAATGCTGCCTGGTAAATGTTAATGTTGGCAAATGCTTCCCTAACTGTTTTGCTGACATTTTATTCATTTGGGAAGCCGGTGACATCGATGACGGAGCGATCGCTCAATCTTACAAGCGTTGAATTACAGTCACATCCGTCAATTATCTGAAGCTTTATCACGATTGTGTTAGCTCATCTAAAAAAATCATATTTAGATATTGTGTTTGAGCTCCATGGCAACTCTCTATTGTGCACATGCAGTGTAGTGAGTGGAGAGAGTAGCATTTCCACACAAGCAACGAAGAAAGCGAAGTACATCTACATTGGTGCTAGCCCAGCTAACAATTGTAGAGAGAGAGGACGTTTGTGTGACGTTACCCATAATGTCCCCCTAATGTTTGAGTGTCCAGTTTTCTGTTAGGGGAACGTTCTAAGTTAGCAAAAACGTTCTAAGAACCTTTTTAGCATGTTTTTTGCATTAGTTAGGAGAACATTCCCTTAGTGTCAAATAGAACATACCCAGAGTGTGGTTATCATCTTCTCAGAATATACAATATTAATGTTCTAGACACGTTTCATGGGACTTGCAAGAACGTTCGTGTTCAGTTTTCTAAGTGTTAGGAGAATATTCCACCAATGTCCCACCAAAACATGGTTGCCATGTTTTTAGAACATAAAATATTAACGTTCTATACACGTTTCATGAGTCCAATGTTCTGAGGGTGACGGTAATATTCCATCAAGGTCCCACCAAACCAATAACCAACGCTCTCTTCTATTCAATACGCCTTATATATCTCTGCTATCCATCACAACACACAGTACTGTGTTCTCAATCAAGGACTATAACAATGCTGTAGACTCTTGTTGGATATTGACTGTTGTGTTAGATACTGCTTTAGTGAAAGTAAGGGGTAAGAAAATGGCCGCCATCCCAGCCGCCGAGGCTCCTGGGTAAAGCTGTGGGGTGTCTGCTGTGATGGAGGTATTTCTCTGGCGGGGACTCTGGGAAGCAGAGCTTGACTCTGGAGCTGCTCGCCCATCGGGGATGTCACACGCTTTTAACACACCCCATGTCTCCTAGGAAAAAGGCAAGAGTGTGGGAGGGTGAAAGGGTGAAAGGAGGGAGAAAGGAGGGAGAGAGAAAGGAGGGAGAAAGGAGGGAGAGGGAGGGAGGGAGGGAGAAAGGAGGGAAAGAGGGAGGGAGAAAGGAGAGAGAGAGAGGGAGGGAGAAAGGAGGGAGAAAGGATGGAGAGAGGGAGGGAGAAAGGAAGGAGAGAGGGAGGGAGGGAGAAAGGAGGGAGGGAGATAAGGAGGGAAGGAGGATAATAGAGAAAATTACAGAGAAAGAGGGAGAGACTTAGAGAGCAAGAGGGAGACAGCAATGGGGGGGAAGAATTGAATGAGACAATGAATGAGAGAGAGCGAGAGGTGGGAATAACGAAAAATGACACAGAGAAAAGATTCCCTCTGCAAGAGAGAGGCCAATCCACCTTGACTTGAACTTCTGAATTTCTCTATTTTCTTTCTGTTTCACTTTTAGTGATTACAGCTGCATTACCACATAATACATTACAACTGACCTTATATTTTGGTTACATAAATTGATTTATGATGTTTTTCTGAGCCCAAGGCATGGGTTCATTACAGTGGCTCTACAGGCTCATTGCTGGACTATTAGGCTGATTTGACTCCATAAGGAGAGAAGGAGGGGTGGGAGGGAGTGACGGATGTAAGGAGGGATAGAGGGAAATGAAGGGATATTAGTGGGACCACCAGGGGGTCGTTAACTAGGGCCAAGGCATGGCTCTTGAATGACATGGACTAGCATGGACTGGCGCTGGTGCCTTGTAGATGCACAGCTTCTAAAAGATGTTACATGTTATTAGGACTGTATTAGAACATCTGGCACGGGACACAAGGAGCAGCGTGGAATGCTTCAACCTACACACACACACACACACACACACACACACACACACACACACACACACACACACACACACACACACACACACACACACACACACACACACACACACACACACACATGTTCCTACCTTGTCAGGATATTTGGGTGAATTGTTAGGACATTGGGTCCTGATGAACTAAGAAAACAAGTACACACACACACACACACACACACACACACACACACACACACACACACACACACACACACACACACACACACACACACACACACACACACACACACACACACACACACACACACACACACACACAGACTTTAAACTCCATTAGCAGGACCTGGGGATAGCAACACATATTTATCTTGCGGCAGGCCAGAAACTCCAGCCTCTCTCTAGAACAGAGATAAAGACACAGTAGAGAAATGTTGCCCTGATTTTTGTCAACTCGTAATGGGGCATCTCTGTAATAGGGCTTCTCTGCAGACTTCTGATCCCTGCTCCCAGACCAGTTGAGACAATTCCATTACAGACACTGACACCCACGGACTAGATGGCTTTCTGCTACTCCTTCAGATTCATGCGTAGTTTATATCCTCAATGCAACAAAGCATCGCCATATATGAAGTGTCTCAGTTGTGAGAAGTGATTACATCTCTTTGCCCCAGCTATGGTTCAGAGAGTTATCAACAACATGGACCCCTGTACAGCCGGCTAAAGCATCATAGCCACTGTGTACTCCAGTTGACTCCAGTGCGATGACCCTGTTGTTGAGCTGTGTTCACCGGCGCTGATCGATCAGGAATCCAATAAGACTGATGATGCCAATTAATCAAGCTGTCAGCGCTGCAGCTACTGCCCAGGGGGCATGCTCAATGGGTAGGGAGGGACAGAGACTGGGGCTCTGTTTCATTCCACTAAGATGCTTCCTCCCCTCTGAGCTTCTTTACTTTCTTCCATGGGTCTGATAGGATAGGTGAAATCAATATGGCTGAAACAAGGTGAGCACTATTGGCAACACCTACCCAGTTGGTCTTAGTTTTATGAAGGGGAGTGAACGAGGCAAACCATTATCAGCCTCAAAACATCATCCTGTGATAATTTTGCTAAAAGTTAAGCGTCACAACATACAACATTAAGGCACATAATATGAATATTAACATGGATATTATTCCTGGACTGAACACAGCCCAGGCAGTTGTACGGAGGGGATATGGGATAAAGTCAATATGCAGAGTGGGAAGAAGAGACTTATTACTCATTGTGTATTATTTTTTATTTTTTATTTACTTTAGTGTTATTTCTCTATTTCCTCTGCATTGTTGGGAAGAGCCCGTAAGTAAGCACTGTAAGTCTAGAGCGCCTTCAGAAAGTATTCATACCCCTTGTCTCATTCCATATTTTGTTGTTACAGCCTGAATTCAAAATTAATTAAATAAAAAATAATCTCACCCATTTACACACAATATACAATAATGAAAAAGTGAAGAAAAAAAAATTCGATTTTTTTTTTGCTAATCTATTGAAAAGAAAATACAGAAATATCCCTGAGTCAATATATGTTAGAATGACCTTTGGCAGTGATTACAGAGTCTTTCCACACCTGGCTTGTACAATATTGCCCATGTATTATTTGTGCTGTCAAATTGGTTTAAGCTTTGTCAAGCCTTGCCATAGATTTTTAATCAGATTTAAGTAAAAACTGTAACTCGGCCACTCAAGAAAATTCACTCTCTTCTTGGTAAGCAACTCCAGTGTAGATTTGGCCTTGTATTTTAGGTTATTGTCCTGCTGAAAGGTGAATTAATCTCCCAGTGTCTGGTGGAAAGCAGACTGAACCAGGTTTTCCTCTAGGATTTTGCCTGTGCTTAGCTCCATTCCCTACATTTTTTATCCTGAAAAACTCCCCAGTCCTTAATGATTACAAGCATACTCATAACATGATGCAGCCACCACTATGCTTGGAAATATGGAGAGTGGTTCTCAGTAATGTGTTGTATTGGATTTACACAAAAAATAACACTTTGTTTTCAGGTCAAAAAGTTAATTGCTTTGCCACATTTTTTGCAGTATTACTTTAGTGCCTTGTTGCAAACAGGATGCATGTTTTTGAATATTTTTATTATGTACAAGCGTCCTTCTTTTCACCCTGTCAATTAGGTTAGTGTTGTGGAGTAACTACAATGTTGTTGATCCATCCTCAGTTTTCTCCTTTCACAGCCATTAAACCGTGTAACTGTTGTAAAGTCTCCGTTGGCCTCGTGGTGAAATCCCTGAGCGGTTTCCTTCCTCTACGGAAACTGAGTTAGGAACGACCCCTGTATCTTTGTAGTGACTGGGTGTATTGATACACCATCCAAAGTGTAACTAATAACTTCACCATGCTCAACTTCACCATGTAACTAATAACATCACCATATTCAATGTAAGTTATTTTTAGATTTTTTTTTACCCATCTACTTAACTCAGGCAGTTGCGTACATCATGCCTCAATGTCAATTGGAGACGTGCCTTAACATACGAGTGATGCACACAGATGAAATTACTGTGAAATAAAGTCCAAGGGGTATTCAATGTAAGTTATTTTTAGATTTTTTTTTACCCATCTACTTAACTCAGGCAGTTGCGTACATCATGCCTCAATGTCAATTGGAGACGTGCCTTAACATACGAGTGATGCACACAGATGAAATTACTGTGAAATAAAGTCCAAAGAGACACATACTGACCTTCATGACATGAATCAGTCACTAGAAAACTTGCTTGAAAATATGACTAATGCGCGCAGATGTTAAGATTGAATGTTGAGACTCTTGCCGGAGTTTTATCAACTGCTGTTTTTTGCTGTAATCAGAGGACCAGAACAAATATTTTTATTGATTATCTGACAGTATGCCTAATTCATACTGTATGCCCTATAGGAATTTCAAGCTGTGTGTATGAATATTCTGTATTTCATTGAGTGTTATTGTACTAAAGGCAGTGGTAACCACATGCAGGCTATTCCACCTTACAAGGAAATATAATTGAGTAATGTTATTTCATGGACATTGAATAAATAGATGACATGCCTGTCCTTTTGTTTGTTTTACCTGTTCTAAATGTGTTTGGGACACGTCTACACGTGTTTAGTAATTTCACCGTACGTTAGATGTAATTATTGGATGCTCAGTTTGTTTGCTATCTTTAGAAATTGTGCATGATTCATCTTCAAATGGCTATCTATAACAATAGCTATTTTAGGTGTTTGCCATATGTACTGCATATCCATGTAAGAGGCTTTGATATACAGTGAGGGAAAAAAGTATTTGATCCCCTGCTGATTTTGTACGTTTGCCCACTGACAAAGAAATGATCAGTCTATAATTTTAATGGTAGGTTTATTTGAACAGTGAGAGACAGAATAACAATAAAAAATCCAGAAAAACGCATGTCAAAAATGTTATACATTGATTTGCATTTTAATGAGGGAAATAAGTATTTGACCCTCTCAATTAGAAAGATTTCTGGCTCCCAGATGTCTTTTATACAGGTAACGAGCTGAGATTAGAAGCACACTCTTAAAGGGAGTGCTCCTAATCTCAGCTTGTTACCTGTATAAAAGACACCTGTCCACAGAAGCAATCAATCAATCAGATTCCAAACTCTCCACCATGGCCAAGACCAAAGAGCTCTCCAAGGATGTCAGGGACAAGATTGTAGACCTACACAAGGCTGGAATGGGCTACAAGACCATCGCCAAGCAGCTTGGTGAGAAGGTGACAACAGTTGGTGCAATTATTCGCAAATGGAAGAAACACAAAAGAACTGTCAATATCCCTCGGCCATGCAAGATTTCACCTTGTGGGGTTGCAATGATCATGAGAACTGTGAGGAATCAGCCCAGAACTACACGGGAGGATCTTGTCAATGATCTCAAGGCAGCTGGGACCATAGTCACAAAGAAAACAATTGGTAACACACTACGCCGTGAAGGACTGAAATCCTGCAGCGCCCACAAGGTCCCCCTGCTCAAGAAAGCACATATACATGCCCGTCTGAAATTTTCCAATGAACATCTGAATGATTCAGAGGACAACTGGGTGAAAGTGTTGTGGTCAGATGAGACCAAAATGGAGCTCTTTGGCATCAACTCAACTCGCTGTGTTTGGAGGAGGAGGAATGCTGCCTATGACCCCAAGAACACCATCCCCACTGTCAAACATGGAGGTGGAAACATTATGCTTTGGGGGTGTTTTTCTGCTAAGGGGACAGGACAACTTCACCGCATCAAAGGGATGATGGACGGGGCCATGTACCGTCAAATCTTGGGTGAGAACCTCCTTCCCTCAGCCAGGGCATTGAAAATGGGTCGTGGATGGGTATTCCAGCATGACAATGACCCAAAACACACGGCCAAGGCAACAAAGTAGTGGCTCAAGAAGAAGCACATTAAGGTCCTGGAGTGGCCTAGCCAGTCTCCAGACCTTAATCCCATAGAAAATCTGTGGAGGGAGCTGAAGGTTCGAGTTGCCAAACGTCAGCCTCGAAACCTTAATGACTTGGAGAAGATCTGCAAAGAGGAGTGGGACAAAATCCCTCCTGAGGTGTGTGCAAACCTGGTGTCCAACTACAAGAAACGTCTAAGTCATGTTTTGCAGAGGGGTCAAATACTTATTTCCCTCATTAAAATGCAAATCAATTTATAACATTTTTGACATGCGGTTTTCTTGATTTTTTTGTTGTTATTGTGTCTCTCACTGTTCAAATAAATAAATAAAGCTTCCATTAAAATTATAGACTGAACATTTCTTTGTCAGTGGGCAAACGTACAAAATCAGCAGTTGATCAAATACTTTTTTCCCTCACTGTATGTTGATATATCATATATTTTATCCCGTTGAGGACAGACGTTCCGCTAGCTGAACCCCATTCCGCCTGCGGAACCCCTAGCCAACAGTTAATGGCATCGCACGGCGCGAATTACAA
The DNA here is from genome assembly GCF_901001165.1 of Salmo trutta. Lineage (NCBI taxonomy): Eukaryota > Metazoa > Chordata > Actinopteri > Salmoniformes > Salmonidae > Salmo > Salmo trutta. The sequence goes on from NC_042964.1 coordinate 10,216,968, forward strand.
AACCAACTAAAATACCACAATTCAATTTTCTCAAACAATGAACTATTTTACACCATTTTAAAGATAAGACTCTCGTTAATCTAACCACATTGTCCGATTTCAAAAAGGCTTTACAGCGAAAGCAAAACATTAGATTATGTTAGGAGAGTACATAGACACAAATAATCACACAGCCATTTTCCAAGCAAGCATATATGTCACATAAACCCAAACCACAGCTAAATGCAGCACTAACCTTTGATGATCTTCATCAGATGACACTCCTAGGACATTATGTTATACAATACATGCATGTTTTGTTCAATCAAGTTCATATTTATATCAAAAACCAGCTTTTTACATTAGCATGTGATGTTCAGAACTAGCATACCCACCGAAAACTTCCAGTGAATTTACTAAATGACTCATGATAAACGTTGACAAAATACATAACAATTATTTTAAGAATTATAGATACAGAACTCCTTTATGCAATCGATATGTCAGATTTTAAAATAGCTTTTCGGCCAAAGCACATTTTGCTATATTCTGAGTACATAGCTCGGCCATCACAGGCTAGCTAATTTGACACCCACCAAGTTTGGGGCTCACTAAACTCAGAATTACTATTAGAAAAATTGGATTACCTTTGCTGTTCTTCTACTGAATGCACTCCCAGGACTTCTACTTCAACAACAAATGTTGTTTTGGTTCCAAATAATCCATAGTTATATCCAAATACCTCCGTTTTGTTCGTGCGTTCAGGTCACTATCCGAAGGGTAACGCGCGAGCGCATTTCGTGACAAACAAATTCTAAATATTCCATTACCGTACTTAGAAGCATGTCAAACGCTGTTTAAAATCAATTTTTATACTATTTTTCTCATAAAATAGCGATAATATTCCATCCGGGCAACGTTGTATTCATTCAAAGGCTGAAAGAAAAAAAATGGAGAAGTCTCGTGAATGCGCATCTCAGTCTCACTGTCCCCAGGCTGACCACTTACAAACTCTGCTGTTGTACTTTGCCCAGAGACAGCAGACACCCCATTCCACTTTCTGGCGGCTTTAGAGAGCCAATGGAAGCCTTAGAAAGTGTCACGTTACAGCACAGCTGCTGTAATGTCGATAGAGATGCAACAGAAGGACAACTAATTGTCAGACAGGGCACTTCCTGTATGGAATCTTCTCAGGTTTTGGCCTGCCATATGAGTTCTGTTATACTCACAGACAGCATTCAAACAGTTTTAGAAACTTTAGAGTGTTTTCTATCCAAATCTACTAATTATATGCATATTCTAGTTTCTGGGCAGGAGTAGTAACCAGATTAAATCGGGTACGTTTTTTATCCGGCCGTGAAAATACTGCCCCCTATCCCGAAGAAGTTATACAGTCTTCTGCATCATACAGATGATAGACTTTCCATGTGAAATCCATTGAAGTTCCTCTATATATTGTCACACTTTGCAATGAAGGCCGTAGATCAGACAGAGGCTGTCTGATATAGCCATCTGCTCCCTCTGTCACACAGTATTATGGCGAATCGAGTTTTGTCATGAAGCTTTTGAAGCTGTAGAGGCCAGACTCAGAGGCTGTGGTAGTTTAGGTCCCATCTCCACTCCATAAAGTATGGTGTGCAGCACGGTCAGGAGAACCGCTGTTGCTCTGTCCTGTGTGTACTGTTGTATTGTGCTGTCATAGCATATTCCGTCTAACTGTTACTCTCTGATAGAGTGAATCTGAATGAGTGCGTACACACAATGCCCACACACCGAGTTTGTGTCAAGAACTGCAACGCTGCTGTGTTTTTCATGCTCAGCAGTTTCCCATGTGTATCAAGAATGGTCCACCACCTAAAGGACATCCAGCCAATTTGACACAACTGTGGGAAGCATTGGAGTCAACATGGGCCAGCATCCCTGTGGAACGCTTTCAACACTTTGTAGGGGGCTAAGGTTTGTTCTTAAGCATGACGCAACACGGAGTGCCTGGATACAGCCCTTAGCCATGGTATATAGGCCATATACCACTAACCCCTGAAGTGCCTTATTGCTTTTATAAACCAGTTTCCAACACAGTAAGGCAAGGAACGACACATCTAAATTGAAAGTGTTGCTTTAATAAATACCTTAAAGTAGTCCGAACAAAAGTCTCGTTGCTAGACTGGTGGCTATGCAACATAACCGCAGGCTAGCTAGCAAGCTTACATTAAATGTTTGCAAAAACTGAGCATTAGCGTCACTTCTACAGTGACTAACACAAGCCAATTGTTTACTAATGTTGATCTGAATGTTGCCATTTATTGTGTACGAATAAATTTGTTCCCCCTTGTTATCGTTTGTTGTTGTCTTCATGTTGTCGTTTGTTGGCACCACGCTGCTGGATAATGGATGCCGTTCTTTTATCTGGGGAGGCTGCTGCTGTGTTGTCACCATTCTCCACTGCTTCCTCGCTTCCAGATTTGGCCTCCAGTAACTTTGAAGAGAGGTTTCGAATCTGTGTCCTCTGACAGACATTGTTATCGTGCCTCTAGCCCGGCAACCGATCGTTTCTGGATCATGTGTCCTCTGACAGGCATTGTTATCGTGCCTCTAGCCCGGCAACCGATCGTTTCTGGATCATGTGTCCTCTGACAGGCATTGTTATCGTGCCTCTAGCCCGGCAACCGATCGTTTCTGGATCATGTGTCCTCTGACAGGCATTGTTATCGTGCCACTAGCCCGGCAACCGATCGTTTCTGGATCATGACGGTTCGGAGGCAGTGATTTGTGTATTTTGCAGATCTTTGGTAACATTGTTGCGAGGGTGTTCGCTCACATCGGCATTTTTGTGTTCATGAAACGTATAAGACAAAATAACATTGGCTAATAGTTAGGTCTACATAACTACCGGTTATATTGCCAGAGTACATTGGAATGATTTAGCTAGCTAACAGTTACATACCATATGATTCCGTTGACTGCTTTACATTTCGGGTGTAGGTACAACGTCAGGGTGTCGGAGGGACAGATGCTTCATAAGGGAAGCTCCCGGGCAGAGGGGATCACCAGGCAGTTCAAACATGCATCCCCCTCCACCTTTCCTGTTCTTCTCTTGTAGGTCCTTGTGGTTTTTTGTTGGTTCATTGAGAAAGTGAATTTCATACTGTAGGCCATTCTCGTCTGTACAGATTTCAGCAGACTGTTTCCCTCCTTCCCCTTTCGCCCAAAATTAATTTGAACATCAAGCCACACTTTGTTCACCAAACCCTCAGGTGTTTCAGTGTCCAGAGCTGCACTTCGTGTTCAGTTCCTCTCTTTCCTCAACTTTTTAATTACAAATACAAACACATTGTTGCTCGTTGTGAATTCGGTGTCCTTCTGTATACTCCATGCTAAACTGAGAGGGGGGTCATTGATATGTTGGTTCAAACCAGATCTGAGTCCAGCGTAGTTGCTAATCCCATATTCATCGCCATTCACGTTTCTCACTGAACCATAAAAGTCCCGTAGAATGAAGTTCAGCACCGCTTTTGTTGCATTCCAAACCTCACAATGTATCCCTTTTCCTGCGCACCAGTCAGTGAAGCAGGTACGTTCCCACTTTGTTTGTTTCACGGTGTTCTTTTAGTTTTGGTTTGTCACAAGTTCATCTAAAAGCTTCTTTTCTACATCGGCATGTCCAACTATTGTTGAAGTAGCCATTTTATCAAGTTGAAAAGGCTAAGCGTCATCATAGTCATGGTATACGGTCTCACATATACATGGCTGAATTCTGTTTTTGCCAATCAACATACACAGTATCCAAACTAGCCAGTTCGTAATAGTATGTAAGTGTGGTATAAGTCTCAAATCAAAACAAATTTGTCACATGCGCCGAATACAACTGGTGAAGACTTTATCCTGAAGTGCTTGCTTACAAGCCCTCCCCAATGATGCGGAGTTTAAAATGAATAATAGATACATATAAAATAGAAACACAAGAAAAATTAAATACACCAGAACTACATACAGTGAGTACCAGTACCAGTCTGTGGGGGACAATCAGAGAATCAGCTACTACGTCTGTTGATTTGGCTTGGTAGTAACTAGTATCCCAACTTAGACTATCACTCTCTTGATCCAATCAAAACTCTCAACGCCAACTCAACCCCAATCCAATGCAATACATATATTATTACTGCACTAGTTTTCTCCCTATCTGGTTCCACATAGTCTTTCCTCAGTAGGGTAGTCCAAAATCCACCTGCAGCTGCAGTACTTACAGCTTCCCAGCCCTCCAACAGTCCGTCTTTACAGGTCCCTTGTGAAGCTGTGATGTGGCCACACTGATCCCAGCCCTGTATATAACCCCGATGATGGATGACAGGGCCCAACCGTCTTATCTGCAGAGTTGAAGGTCTCACATGGTAGTCAGCAGAGGGATGCTCTGGTGTTCTACGACAGTCTACAGGGCCTGTCTACACTGCAGAATCACAACAGTGGCTTCTGTGCTGGAGGGAAATTGACAAAAGCACATTGGCAGTGCAATAGGCCGACTGCCTCAGAGCTCATTGTGTGACAGTACTGTGCTGAATGTGTGTGACAGTACTACTGTATATGGCATTGAGGCACTTAGAGTTCCCATAGAGCTGTGTAAAAAATGGTTAATGGTTGAATGCAGGTAAAACTAAGTATACAGTATGTTGTTCTCTAGAACGCATCAAAATAACTCAGACGATTTAAGCATATGTACTTTGGATGGAGTCCATATTGATTGAGTCCCTGCTGACAAATATCTGGGCACCTGGAGAGATGAAAAGCTGTCTTTTTAAAAGCATGTTGACGAGTTAGTTAAGAAGCTATTAAGAAGTTAGTTAAGAAACCCCTATTACTAGCCTATTCAACCTCTCTTTCGTATCGTCTGAGATCCCCAAAGATGCACCTCGGCGACGCTCAAGGTCCTAAACGATATCCTAACCGCCATCAATAAAAGACAGTACTGTGCAGCCGTCTTCATCGACCTTGCAAAGACTTTTTACTCTTGTCAATCACAGCATTCTTTTCAGCATACTCAATAGCCTTGGCTTCTCAAATGACTGCCTCGCCTGGTTTACCAACTGCTTCTCAGATAGAGTTCAGTGTGTCAAATCGGAGAGCCTGTTGTCCAGACCTCTGGCAGTCTCTATGGGGGTGCCACAGGGTTCAATTCTCGGGACGTCTCTTTTCAGAGTATACATCAATGATGTCGCTCTTGCTGCTGGTGATTCTCTGATCCACCTCTACGCAGGTGACACCATTCTGTATACATCTGGCCATTCTTTGGACATTGTGCTAACAAACCTCCAAACAAGCTTCAACGCCATACAACTCTCCTTCCGTGGCCTCCAACTGCTCTTAAATGCTAGTCAAACTAAATGCATGCTCTTCAACAGATTGCTGCCTGCACCCTCCCGCCCGACTTGCATCACTACTCTGGACAGTTCTGACCTAGAATATATGGACAACTACAAATACCTAGGTGTCTGGTTAGACTGTAAACTCTCCTTCCAGACTCACAAGAAGCATCTCCAATCCAAAATTAAATCTAGAATCGGCTTCCTATTTCGCAACAAAACCTTCTTCACTCTTGCCGCCAAACATACCCTCTTAAAACTGACTATCTTACCGATCCTTGACTTCGGTGATGTCATTTAAAAAATAGCCCCCAACACTGTACTCAGCAAACTGGATATAGTCTATCACAGTGCCATCCATTTTGTCACCAAAGCCCCATATACTACCCACCACTGCGACCTGTATGCTCTCGCTGGCTGGCCCTCACTACATATCGTCGCCAAACCCACTGGCTCCAGGTCATCTATAAGTCTTTGCTAGGTAAAGCCCTGCCTTATCTCAGCTCACTGGTCAGCATAGCAACACCCACCCGTAGCATACGCTCCAGCAGGTATATTGCACTGGTCATCCCCAAAGCCAACACTTTCTTTGGCCGCCTTTCCTTCCAGTTCTCTGCTGCCAATGACTGGAACGAATTGCAAAAATCTCTGAAGCTGGAGTCTTATATCACCCTCTCTAACTTTAAGCATCAGCTGTCAGAGTAGCTTACCGATCACTGTACCTGTACACAGCCAATCTTTAAATAGCACACCCAACGACCTCATGCTGATATTATTTCTTACCCTCTTGCTCTTTTGCACCCAAGTAGCTCTACTTGCGCATCATCATCTGCACATCTATCACTCCAGTATTAATGCTAAATTGTAATTATTTTATTAATTGTATTATTTTACTATTTATTGCCTACCTCCCTACTCTTCTACATTTGCACACACTGTACATAGATGTTTCTAATTTTCTTTTCTTTTGTTATTGACTGTACATTTGTTTATGTGTAACTCTGTGTTGTTGTTTTTTGTTGCACTGCTTTGCTTTATCTTGGCCAGGTCGCAGTTGTAAATGAGAACTTGTTCTCGACTGGCCTACCTGGTTAAATAAAGGTGAAATAAAAAATACAAATATAAAAAACTGAGAATAAAAAGGGGCTTCTTCTGTAGAAATCGGTCCTTCCTCTTGATAAATAGTAGAGAGCAGGTTATCCAGTCGACGCCCCTATCGGTCCTAGACTACGGCGACATCATCTATTTCAACGCAGCTGCTACTTCATGAAAGCCGTTAGATGCAGTTTATCATAGTGCGCTGCGCTTTATTACGAGCGACAATTGTATCACTCATCACTGCATTCTCAACCAGAAAGTTGGTTGGCCCTCTTTGATGTCACGTAGGTTGATACATTACTAGGTTTTCATTTATAAAGCCCTTTATCAAAAAGTCCCACTTTACCTAACATCATTACTAAATGTTATGCGGTACATACAAGTTACCTCTCCTGGTCTCAGGGATGGCTAACTCTGGAAAGCGTTTAGGTTTTTTTGCACCTTATTTGTGGAACAATCTTCAAAAGGTATGACATGTGATGTCTTGGTGCCTCTTGGACAGCTCAGAACGCTGATTGAGGACCTTTTTACTGATGAATGTCTTTGTTTTTATCACCGTGTTTTGCTTTCTTTGTGCTTGCATTTTGTATTTTTATTTTAATGTGTGTATTTTCTGTAATTTCTGTAATTCAGGGCTCATCTGTTAGAGACCTTGGTCTTAGTATGACTCCCTGATAAAATACGGTTAAATAAAAAATGTCAAAAATTCTGATATAGGGCTTTTGTTTACAATGTTGTGCATAATGGAAGGGACATTCTGTGGTGTGGAGATGTACAGAGTGTCAGTGCTCTGTGCTAAAAGTGTGTGTGTGCGTGCTCACGTTTGTGTGTGTGTTTATAGGTCTGCTTGTTAAAAAGGCATGCGGCTGTGAAACGAGCACCTAATTAAACACAATCTGCTCCTGAGCACAGATGACATCATAAAAGAGAGCCCATCCAGCATCCTTTAGGCACTTCCTGTCCCTAACCACCGCCCCACCAACCCTCCCTCACCCCTCCTGTTCTCCCCAGCCCCCACCTCTGCAGTGTGACACACAGCCCTGGGCCGTGTTACTGGATGATAACACTGATCAACATTCACCTGGCTCACCATGTCATCATCTATTTATCTATCTCTCTATTCATCTCTCTCTCGCTCTCTCTCTCTCTCTCTCTCTCTCTAAGGACCTTCTTAATTAAACTTCTTGACAACCAAAACCACTGTGAATGTGGTCTTTCTCTCTCTCTCTCTCTCTCTCTCTCTCTCTCTCTTTCTCTCTCTCTCTCTCTCTCTTCATCTATTTCTTTCTCTAACTCTCGCACTCTCCATCTATTGATCTCTCTCTCTCTCTCTCTTTCCCTTTATCTCTATCTCTCTTCTATTTCTCTCTCTAGCTCTCTCTCTCCCTCTCTCTCTCTGTGTTTCTTCATCTATTTCTCTCTTTCTCTAACACTCTACCGCTGTCTCTCGCTCTCTGTCGCTCACTCCCTCTATCTCTATCTCTATCTCGCTCTCTCTCTCTCTTTCTGTTTCCTTCCTTCCTTCCTTCTCCATCTCTCTATTCCCTCCCAATTACCCCCTCTCACCCCCTAAGCGGCGGTGGATCTCACGAAAGTGATAGCTTCCTCATTGTGTGTGTGTGTGTTTATGTGTGTGTGTGTGTGTGTGTGTGTTTGCATGTGTGCGTGTGCATATGTGTGTGTTGCAGAGCCTTGTTGACAGCCCAGACCCCCTCTCTCTAACTGTCTGTCACTTCCTGCCATTTCTCATCTGTCCGCCCGGCGACTGTTTACTCCTCTACCTCCTGATTGGCACGCACACAATTATTGGGCTATTTTTAACCAATCTGGTCTCAGACAGAGCTTTTAGGGAGATTTTTTTGTGCTGCACTGCTGATGTTAAACATCGAAAATGCTTAGGACGTTGATGCATATACTGCTGGTGTCATGATAGATTGCTGAATACGTAATGGAATAAAATGAAAGGGCCGGTGCAATATGAATGTATTACAATTACCTTTTCTGTGCCGCAATGCATAAATCCCAAAGTCCATAACTGCATATGCAAGTTTGGTAGAGGAGAACACACCTTCTATAGAGTTCCCAGGCCAATGATGCAGAGTACATCTGCTGCTGAGAGTCTATTCAGGGTCATGTTCATTAGGGCACACATCAAAAAACGGTGTAAAATGATTCTTATTGGACAGGTCTAGGTTGTCCCACCCTGTTTTTGTCTGTTTGCAGCCTAATGAACACAGCCCTCGTCTGTCATGCTAGGTGTGTAGTTTGCATCTGTCTCATAGCATACTGTTTCCCAACGTGTTGGATTATGACCACTGGAGGGTTAGCCAACACCTCTTCTCCCTCTCTCCTCTCTCACCACATCTCTCCTCCCTCTCACCCCCCTCTGTCCTCCCTCTCACCCCTCTCTCAGCCCCTCTCTCACCCCTCTCTCCTCCCTCTCTTCCCTCTCTCCTCCCTCTCACCCCCTCTCTCCTCCCTCTATTCCCTCTCTCCTCCCTCTGTTCCCTCTCTCCTCCCTCTCACCCTCTCCCTCCTCCCCCTTACCCCCTCTCTCCTCCCTCTCACCCAGTCTCTCCGCCCTCTCACCTAGTCTCCCCTCCCTCTGTTCCCTATCTCCTCCCTCTCACCCTCTCTCTCCACCCCCTTACCCCCTCTCTCCTCCCCCTCTCTCCTCTCTCTCACCCAGTCTCTCCTCCCTCTAACCTAGTCTCTCCTCACAGTCTCACCCCCCTCTTCATTTACATTTACATTTACGTCATTTAGCAGACGCTCTTATCCAGAGCGACTTAAAAATTGGTGCATTCACCTTATGATATCCAGTGGAACAACCACTTTACAATAGAACATCTATATTTTTTTGATAGAGGTGTTATGTGGTGAGGCAGATCAGACATAGACAGACAGGTTGGTGTTAGATACTATAATAGATACTACAGATCGCTGGTCCCTAAGAGGCTGTAGTTTGACCTTCATTCAAACCAGCAATGACACATTCACACACACACACACACACACACACACACACACACACACACACACACACACACACACACACACACACACACACACACACTTTCACTTCAGTTCCAATCAGTGATTTGTTACATTGTATTTTTCATTTTTTTGTCCAGTTGGTTTCACATTGCCGAATGTCAAACAAACTAAAATGCCTAAACAAAATCACGTCTTCATGCAAGTAGTTTGTTTATTGGAGTAAAATGCTCCATCAATGATTATCATGAAGCATAACTTGTGTGTCCCAAACATCATATTACTTGCACTTTGGTATTCCAACAACATGAGGGAGAAAACAGCACTGTTACTCACAGAATGTTTCAGAAATATCAAGTTATGGTACTTTGTGCATTTCACAACATTTTCACAAAACCACTAATACTGCTCACCTCTGGTTCATTTCCTATGTTTAGGCCGGACTGTGTTGTCACCTGCAGCGAACCGCACCCCGGTACAAATAGAATCGGACCGGGACCCCCCTTTTTGAGTGAACCGCAGTGCGTTGTTTAGTGCACTTCCGAGTGCGGATGGAGTGTTCACACAAGTCCAAATGAACCAACTAAGGGGGAAAACGTGCCAGAGTTCGGAAAGAATGCTCCAAGCCAATTTGGTGTGAAAGCCCCCTTAGAAAAAAGGGTTCCAAAAGGTGTCTGCGGCTGTCCCAATAGGAGAACCCTTTTTGGTCCAGGTAGAAAATATTTTGGGTTCCATGTAGAACCTTCTGTGGAAAGGCAGTTCTATATCAGCCCAATAGTAGTCATATAGTAGTCCAAATGTAGTCATATAGTAGTCGTATAGTAGGTATATAATATTCATGTAGTAGTCAAATAGTAAGTAGATAATATTCATATAGTAGTCATATAGCGGCTATATAATATTCATATAGCAGTTATATTGTAGTTATATAATATTCATACAGTAGTCATATAGTAGTTATATAATTTTCATATAGGAGTCATATTGCAGTCATTTAGTAGTCACATAGTAGTCCTATAGTTGTCATATAGTAGTCCTATAGTAGTCATATAGTAGTCCTATAGTAGTCATATAGTAGTTATACAATATTCAAATAGTAGTCATATAGTAGTTATATAACATTCATATAGTAGTCCTATAGTAGTTATGTAATATTCATATAGTAGTCATATAGTAGTTATATAATATTCATATAGTAGTCCCATAGTAGTCCTATAATAGTAATATAGTAGTCATATAGTAGTCATATAGTAGTCCTATAGTAGTCCAATAGTAGTCCAATAGTAGTCATATAGTAGTTCCATAGTAGTCCAATAGTAGTCATATAGTAGTCCCATAGCAGTCATGTAGTAGTCATATAGTAGACATATAATGCTCCTGTAGTAGTCCCATAGTAGAAATATAGTAGTCCCAACATAGTCATATAGTAGTCCCATAGCAGTCATGTAGTAGTCCCAACAGAGCCGTATAGTAGTCTCATAGTAGTCCGATAGTAGTCATATAGTAGACATATAATGCTCCTGTAGTAGTCCCATAGTAGAAATATAGTAGTCCTAGAGTAGTAATATAGTAGTCCTATAGAAGTCCCATAGTAGACATATAGTAGACCTATAGTATTCATATAGTAGTCCCATAGTAGTCCAACAGTAGACATATATTAGTCCCATAGTAGTCATATAGTAGTCATATAATAGTCATATAGTAGTCCCATAGTAGTCATATAGTAGTCCCAACATAGTCGTATAGTAGTCTCATAGTAGTCTGATAGTAGTCATATAGTAGACATATAATGCTCCTATAGTAGTCCCATAGTAGAAATATAGTAGTCCTATAGTTTTAATATAGTAGTCCTATAGAAGGCCCATAGTAGATATATAGTACACCTATAGTATTCATATAGTTGTCTCAAAGTAGACACATAGTAGTCATGTAGTAGTCATATAATATTCATACAGTATTCATACATTAGTCACATAGTAGTTATATAATATTCATATAGTATCATATAGTAGTCCTATAATATTCATATAGTAGTCATATAGTAGTTATATACTTTTCATATTGTAGTCATATAGTAATTATGTCATATTCATGTAGTAGTCATTTAGTAGCCATATAGTAGTTACATAATATTCATATAGTAGCCAAATAGTAGTCATGAAGCATTTATATACTATTCATATAGTAGTCATATAGTAGTAGTATAGTGGTTATATTATATTCATACAGTTGTCATATAGTAATCATATAGTAGTCATATAGTAGTCGTATAGTAGGTATATAATATTCACGTAGTAGTCATATAGTAAGCAGATAATATTCATAGAGTAGTCATATAGCGGTAATATAATATTCATATAGCAGTTATATAATACTCATTTAGTAGTCATGTTGTTGTTATATAATATTCATACAGTAGTCAAATGGTAGTCATGTAGTAGTTATATACTATTCATATAGTAGTCATATTGTAGTCATATAGTAGTCATATTGTGGTTATATAATATTCATGCAGTTGTCATATAGTAGTCATATACCGGCTATATAGTATTCATATAGCAGTTATATCATTTTCATTTAGTAGTCATATAGTATTTATTTAATATTCATACAGTAGTCATATAGTAGTTATATAATATTCATGTAGTAGTCATATAGTACCCCTATTGTATCCCTATAGTAGTCCTATAGTAGCCCTATAGTAGTCATACATCAGTCATATAGTAGTTATATTGTAGTCATATAGTAGTCATATAGTTATCATATAGCGGCTATTTAATATTAATTTAGTAGTCATATAATATTAATATAGTAGCCATATAGTAGTTCTAGAGTAGTCATATAATAGTTATATAATATTCATACAGTATTCATATAGTAGTCATGCAATATTCATATGGTAGTTAAATAATATCCATATAGTAGTCATATAGTGCCCCTTATGTATCCCTAAAGTAGTCCTATAGTAGCCCTATAGTAGTCATACATCAGTCATATAGTAGTTATATAGTAGTCCCATAGTAGTCCAATAGCAGTCATATAGTAGTCCAATAGTAGTCCCATAGTAGTCCAATAGTAGTCTCATAGTAGTCCAATAGTAGTCTCATAGTAGTCCTATAGTAGCCCTATAGTAGTCATACATCAGTCATATAGTAGTTATATAGTAGTCCCATAGTAGTCCAATAGTAGTCATATTGTAGTCCCATAGTAGTCCAACAGTAGTTATATAGTAGTCCCATAGTAGTGTGATAGTAGTCATATAATAGTCATATAGTAGTCATATAGTAGTCACATAGTAGTCCAATAGTAGTCATATAATAGTACTATAGTAATCTCATAGTAGACATATAGTAGTCCCATAGTACATCTATAGTATTCATATAGTAGTCCCATAGTACATCTATAGTATTCATATAGTAGTCCCATAGTAGTCCAATAGTAGTCATATAGTAGTCATATAGTAGTTCCATAGTAGTCCTAATGTAGTCATATAGTAGTCCCATAGTAGTCCAATAGTAGTCATATAGTAGTCCCATAGTAGTCCAATAGTAGTCATATAGTAGTTCCATAGTAGTCCTAATGTAGTCATATAGTAGTCCCATAGTAGTCCAATAGTAGTCATATAGTAGTCCTATAGTAGTCCTACGATAATCATATATTAGTCATATAATAGTTATATAGTAGTCATATATTAGTCCCATAGTAGTCATATAATAGTCAAATAGTAGTGCAAAAGTAGTCATATAGTAGTCATATAATAGTCATATAGTAGTCATTTAGTAGTCGCATAGTAGTCCAACAGTAGTTATATAGTAGTCCCATAGTAGTGTGATAGTAGTCATATAATAGTCATATAGTAGTCATTTAGTAGTCATATAGTAGTGCAATAGTAGTCATATAGTAGTCCCAACATAGTCATATAGTAGTCCTATAGTAGTCATATAGTAGTCCCAACATAGTCATATAGTAGTCCTATAGTAGTCATATAGTAGTCCTATAGTAGTCCCATAGTAGACCTATATTATTCATACAGTAGTCTCAAAGTAGACATATAGTAGTGATCTAGTAGTCATATAATATTCATACAATAGTCATATAGTAGTCCTATTGTAGTCATATAGTAGTCATATTGTGGTTATATAATATTCATACTGTTGTCATATAGTAGTCATATAGTAGTCATATAGTAGGTATATAATATTCATATAGTAGTCTTTTTCCATATACTTTACTGTACTGCTGAAACATTCACTTTTCCACATTCATCCTATTACATCCATAGACATATTCACTCAAATTCCCATCAACCTGCATATTCCGTATGAGCTGTCTCTCCCATCTCTTCTCCCAGCAGTCTATCCTCTCCCATCTCCCCTGTCTATCTCAGAGTCTTAGACGTTGAACGCTGTGTCATGTCCCAGGGGAGGGGCAGGTGTGCATGGCTACATCTACCTGAGCCTCTGTGCGTGTCTCTGCATGTGTTGTGAGTGGGTGGGACCACCTGCACGCAGGGAATAAGGCTGAATTAAAAGGGATTTAATGGAGCCAAGTGGTAGAGACGTGGGTTTCAAAACTCTGATTGCCAGGCCGGCTCCCTATAATGAGAGGAATTACAGAGCTGATGGTGTTAGATTAGAGCGTCTTAGAGAACGCAGAACACAAAGAGGGGTGGAAAGCTGGAAAAGAGGGAGATGGAGAGAGAGCGAGAGAGAGGATTGAAGGCTGGGATTGTAAATGCGTTATGCGTTTTATTCTGCTCCAAGCCTGAGAGAGAAAGAGAGGGAAAAGAAGAGCAGGAGGGAGGGGGAAGGAGGGAGTGGGGGGGAGGAGGAGGAGGAAGCAGGGAGGGGAAGGAGGGAGGGGAGGAGAGAGCAGGAAGGGGAAAGGAGGGAGGGGAGGAGGGAGTAGGGAGGGAGCAGGGAGGTTAAAGGAGGGAGGGGAGGAAGGAGTAGGGAGGGGAAAGGAGGGGGAGGAGGGAGCAGGGAGGGGAAAGGAGGGAGCAGGGAGGGGAAAGGAGGAAGGGAAGGTGGGAGCAGGGAGGGGAAAGGAGGGAGCAGGGAGGGAAAGGAGGGAGCAGGGAGGGGTAAGGAGGGAGGGGATAGGAGGGAGGGGAGGAGGGAGCAGGAGGGGAAGGAGGGAGGGGTGGAGGGAGCAGGGAGGGGTAAGGAGGGAGCAGGGAGGGAGGGGAGGAGAGAGCAGGAAGGGGAAAGGAGGGAGGGGAGGAAGGAGTAGGGAGGGGATAGGGAGCAGGTAGGGGAAAGGAGGGAAGGGTGAGGAGAGGGCAGGAAGGGGAAAGGAGGGAGCAGGGAGGGGAAAGGAGGGAGCAGGGAGTGGAAAGGAGGGAGCAGGGAGGGGAAAGGAGGGAGGGGAGGAGGGAGTAGGGAGGGGAAAGGAGGGAGGGAGGGAGCAGGGGGGGAAGGAGGGAGGGGAGGAGGGAGCAGGGAGGGGAAAGAAGGGAGGGGAGGAGGGAGTAGGGAGGGGAAAGGAGGGAGGGAGGGAGCAGGGGGGGAAAGGAGGGAGGGGAGGAGGGAGCAGGGAGGGGAAAGGAGGGAGGGGGAGGGAGCAGGGAGTGTAGGAGGGAGCAGGGAGGGGAAAGGAGGGAGCAGGAGGGGGATTAGGGGGAAATGAGAATGGAGCACTTAGGGGAAGTAGGGAGGGAAGGAGGAAGTAGGAAGGGGTAAGTAGGGAGGGGAGGAAGGAGCAGAAAGGGGGAAGGGGAGGAGGGAGCAGGAAGAGGAGGAGGGAGCAGGGGGGAGATAGAGAGAAGAATAGAATAAATATCTACATTCCTGTCACTTTGTAGAAAAGAGAAGCTTTTGGTTATTAAATCGTTGACAGCGTCTGACAGTGATATGGCTCCATTTGTCGCAGTCTTGTCTCGGCGATGACTGGAATTCAAAAGAGCCCAAGTGTCAGAGAGTGGTGACAGGTGTTTGTGTACCCTTAACATTAATGTGATACATACTTATCAATAGATTGTCACGCTGCACATCTTTTCGTTGGATTGCATCAGTAAAGCTTTTTTGGCTTGGGTGACAGCTTCAGCTGTAATGAGGTTTGGAATGCTGTCAAATCTTCTATGTAATACATGTTATCATGGCATGTGATCATGCATGTTTTACATGTTCTGAATTTTGATATCTGTCCATGATATCCACTATATATATATATATATATATATATATATATATATATATATATAAATCACAAAATGTCAAATGTATAGCTACTTTTTTATGATAATATGTAACATATGTTACGATCATGTCGTGTGTAACATTGCATGTCACATGTTCAGATATCTGATGGCTGTCCAAGGCGTCCACAATTATAGTCCATTCCTTTTTACAGACTCCATGGACCTGAGTAGAACCTGTGAGTGCTCTGACCATGTGACCAAGGGGAATGTATCTGATTCACCAGTATCTGTGACAAATGACCTCATCATTGTAACATGCTTTATTATTACATCATCTAACCATCTTGATCATCTTCTATTCTCCAACTAAATCAAGACATGGCTGTATCAGATGTATTAGCTCCATCCGCAATGGACGACTATGGCGAGGAGTTTTCCTCTAGATAATAAACACTTTGTTTAAAGTTATCAGTATCGGGGACAAGCCATTATCGTTCCATCCGTCATTAATCTCCATTTGAATTCATCTGACATTGCCTGCAGAACATCATCAGTGTAATTGGCAGGGGTGGCGGGTTTGACTGGCAAGCCCCACCACCAACCACCTGTTAATGCCTCCAGTGCTCTCCTCCTTCCCTCTATGGTCTCCTCCCTTCATCACTCCTCAGTCTACCCACCAGCTTCTCTCAGCAGATGTAATCAGCAGGCGTTGATATTTTCTAAACCCGGGCCATCTTTGATTAGACAAGGGCCCTGGAGTCAGGAAGACATGATCCGTCTGGTGGGGATCCCAACCGGAGGTGGAGGAAGTAGACTGTGACCTATCTCCACGCGCACACACACACACACAGTCTCCCTTCCTACCAGAAGGATCTCCCATACTAGCTTTTCCTCTACCTGTGTCAGAATCCACTCCTGAGTATTTGACAAACACTGAAGTGCCTTTTCAGGCCCTGGTCATTGTTTGCGGAGCGAAGGGCAATTGTACGCCTGTTCTCCTGGTTGGTGAGACAATTTTTAATTGTGGAAGAGGTGGTGCTGAGAGCGGCGTGGCCAGATGCTTTACACAATACAGCTCTGATTGTGGTGGCCAAACAATGGCGCGGTGATTTCAGGACCACTTGCATCCTGATTGCCACACAGCTTCTTCTTCAGAAGTTAAGATACCAACGAACCCCATGATCATTCCTTCCACTCAGCCACCCTTGTCTGGCATAGTATGTCAGTGTGATGAAATCAAGTGCTTAATAATTCTAGCTCTGCATGCAGGCTTTGTTGTCTAAATAGGGCTTAGTGTTTTCGCTAATGGACTAGGGGTCGGATTCCTCAATAATCCTGCCACAATACCTCCTTAGCTCTTTTAGAAATATTAATTTTCCCAAAGCTGTGTTTATTAAAATGCTAGCTAAAAAAATTACTTCAGCATTAAAATGCTTTGGGCACGGGAAACCTATAAATTGAAGGCTCCAGAGGCTAATCGGAGTATAGACACTGGGCCATATTGCCTGATTGGCCAGTCACAGGCAGGAAGCAGCAGCTGACTGGCTGGTCCAGACTGATACGGCTGGGCGGCCTGCCAACGCTCCACTCGGACAGGAGTGATGGATGGCGGTGGCACCCCTCGCCAGGATGGAGTTTTCCTCCCCTAACCATACATACCTGACACACACCCGTTCACCCTCCCAATTCAAACACGGCCCTGTGTCGCACCCGACAGCTGCATTTTGTTTCTCATTCTGAACTCTTGGCCCTGCCACTGGCAGCCATCTTGGTTCAACTCCCTCGTCCTCATATGACTCCAGCTTCAAGTTCAGTCAGCATTCGGTTTTAGTACGAACGTTTTTATCTTCAATAGTCTCAGTTTCAAATTCAAAACTGTTGACCCCTTCTCAATGGGATCATCCTTGCCTGTGTGTCACTGTGTGTTTCTCTCACACATGCTAATGTTGCTACAAGCAATGGTTTCTGTCAGGCGGGTCCAACCAAGGGGAATGTAGCCGTGGGTAACATAGCTAGGCGCTGGGTTAATGAGGCCTCTCTACACAGATCATCAATAGGAAAACATCAAACCCACAACAAGACAGACAGAGACACAAACAATCTGTGTTGCTCCACAGGTGATCCGTATTCACTGGTAAGGCACTCAGCGGGAGGGCCGGAGCTCAATGTTTATTGACAGAATACCGGTCCGACAAATATATCATTAAAGCTAGAATCTACAGTTGGAACAATAACAAAGCGGACACCCCACCTCTGTTTTGGTAAAAACCCTAAGGGATAGCCCTGGAGAAATGTAACCCCTGTCAAATTCATAGACGGGGTTATGGATGCAAGGACTGACTATCCATGATATCACTGATAGTTTTAACCATGTTTTGAGGCTATACAGCTGGGGTAGGCAACTAGATTCAGCCGGCTTTCTCATGGGAACACTTGGTGAACATGTTTCCTAAATTAAACAAATTCTTATCTGAATTCCTTACCAAAACAACTAAACTCCCCCCCCCAAAAAAGTTTTTCATTTTTTTGCTAAAAACTGAAGGGGGCCCCAAAAAAGTCACTGGCAGGCCACTTTTGGAAGCTGTTGCCTACCCCTGCTATGCAGTGTTTATTTACATTTAAATTGTTGACAAACATTGGAGTAAAACAAGCTCATGAGGAATTTAAGTTACATTCTTCAAAAATCTATGGGTATAAATCATTAATTTATTCTTCCAAAAATGGATGAAGCAACTGCGGATTCTAGCTTTAAAGGGATATTGTGTTATAACATAATTATATTTTTTACATCCTCCGTTTGATTGTAATAGTTTGATCGCATTAGTTTGATTCACAGAGCTCCAAGGGCATATGTCCAAATACTTCATAAACACTCAGCACTCTAATTGAACAGTGTATGAGTTCTGTGTGTGCGCAAGTGCATGTGTGTGTGTGTGCGCGAGTGCACGTGTGCCTTCTTGCTTGCGTGCACATTTGTGTGTGTGTGCGCGAGTGTGTGTTTGGGACGGAGGGGGCCAATATCTAATCAAACAGAAGTAATTAAGGGAGAGACACAATTGAATTGAAGTTGGACATTTGGGCATGATAAACAGAAACAGTCATGTAGTGTCTCATCCATCAATTAGGGAGCAGGGTAGGTTCCTGTCTGAGCACAGGCCATTCTGGAGATGGGCTTCCTCCACCTCATTTAACCATTATCATCTATTACTGGAGTAGGATATGAATAGGATGAAGTTTCCCCTAGAGGCTTAAGGGTTTATCAGAGTACCAAATGTGTATGCTCAGCAGTGTTCTAGAATATTGGACAGTTGTCATTCAAATTTTTGGAATTCTCAGCGCAACTCAAGCAATTTCTCCGACTGGCATCGCATTCAAATGAACAGAGGACGTGTACCGGGAGACGCGTTGGTTGGGAATTGTTGGGAGGTGTGGGTTCGGGTTGTCCGTCCGTCGCAGATGGTGGTCTCAGAGCTCTGTATCTAGGTCACAGTGGGACGGCGGACTATCGCATCTCAGCATCTGTGGACTATGATTTACGCTTTAGGCACAAATCTGAGACCAATTGTGTGTTTGGTTCCCTAATGGTGTAGGTTAGGATATGGGTAGGGTAAGATGACTCTACATCTGTGCCTTCAAGAGCGTTACGGGACCAGTTTTAAAAAATGAAGAGAAAAACTAAAACGGTAAGAAAATAATTCAAAGCAATATCGGCTGGTACTTTCAGGAACAGTTTATCAAAATAGCACTCATGTTTAAGCATAAGGTTCTTGATATATGGTACGTATTGTGCATAATTTCATTGTCACTCTCACACCTTCGAACAACAATTGATTCACCATGGCAACTGCTTATTCATATGCTACGAATACGCTTATATCCAAACAAAATATCAACCTCAAGGCATCAGAATTTCATTAGGCTAGAGTGGAAACCAGACGCAAGTCGACATCCTGCATTATTTGTGGGGAAGCGCAGAAGCAGCCAGGGGTTGAGATACAATTGCAGGTAAGGAGCCTGTGTGTGGGTGGATGGGGCGAGGGGGAGAGGAGGGGTGGAGGAGGAGAGGGGGCAGGCAGCGTGGGAAGATCTGGCAGTTTCTCCTCGTTGCCGTGGAGAGGAGAGAGGAGCAATGGTCCAGGGGTGGCAGCGGGGTGGCAGATCATCCAACATCTGATGCAATTAGTAGGGTGTCCAAGCACTCTGCCCAGAGTGGGTGAAAACGTGCTTTGGTGATGAAATTTCACTTCCTTATGTTATAATTAAGCAATAAGGCACTAGGGTGTGTGGTATATGGCCAATATACCACAGCTAAGGGCTGTTCTTAACACGACGCATCACGGATTGCCTGGACACAGCCCCTTAGCCGTGGTAACATCGAGAGACTTCCGGGAACGCTTATGAAACAGACCAAACAGGCCAGGCCGGGGTTTGGGGTTTGACAAGTCAATGAGAGAAGTGAAAAATTCTTCCTCAGTTGTTAATTTTCTGGAAATCTAAAGACACAACCTAGATTCAAGCCAATGTCTTAAGTAGTTGAACATGTTATAACTCCAACCTCGTGAACGTGACAAACTGACACGTTTTCCTTTTTGTCCAAAACAACTTTATATTGGAGAAGAGAGTGCCTTTGATTTGACGGCCTGCATACAGTATGCGCAGTTCGGCGCAAGACACCCGTTAGACACGATGACGTGTTTCTACACATGAGCTCAGCTAGCCAACGTCTCCATGACGTCGCACACAAGTGTGATCGGGGATTTCTATTGGAGAAGCAGTTGTAGCCTATCTTCATACTGTACTGTCTTTGTTAAAGGCTTTGGACCTTAAAGACCTTGTGGTACACTCTGCACTCCGTTGACATTTCACAGAGATCCGCTTGTTTTTGTGAGATCTTAGAATTCGCATTGATATGAAAAGTGTATACTAAAATATGAAAATACACCAGTCATGTCTCAAAATCGTAATCTATTTTACTTATATATTGTATAATGTCATGTGGATTCAAGAAGAAAGATGACAAGTTCAACTGGAAAGGGAGCCTGTCAGGTAGCCTTCATTCTCGCACTGCACCTAACCTAGCTGACGCAATGCTCTTTTCCTGATTTTTAACCACTTTTTCATCTGGCCTCCATTTATTTAGTCACCCTAATTTTGGCCAACCCTACAAGGGTAATAACACCAATAACTTTTGAACAGATTATGATAGAGGCATGAGGTCTGGGCCAATGGTTTTCTTAGATGAGTATCACACTTACCCATTGGTCAAAATATGCGTTTTTACCTTTGGAAAAAACAAAGCATTGGTTAGTGTTACATCAGAGGTGAAGGAGATGAGAGGGTTCACATTTACATGCATACACTAATGGAGGATAGTTTCACAACTTAATACAGCCTTTGGTATAGGAGAAAGACTCCGAATAAGTAGGTTGAGCGGGAGAGAGAGCGGGATGCAGGGAGCTCCCTGAGTTTGCTTGCCTCCACATGTTACAAGGCAAGACGAGAGAGAGAGTCGGTCTTCATCTCTTCACTGTAAGAACATCCAAGGTCTTCGATAGCCACTGAGAGAGGGGGGGAGGGAGAGAGGGGGAGGGAGAAATAGAGAGGGGAGAGAGGGAGAGGGGGCAGAAAAAGCAGAGAGAGAGAGGGAGGAGAAGGAGAAGGGGGAGGGATGGGGAGGGAGAAAGAGAGGGGGGAGTGAGAGAGATAGGGGAGAGAGAGATGAAACATTTTGCCCAGTGTGTTTTTTTTTTTTACAGATTTAAGGGCTAACTTCCATTATCACTTTGATGATTCCATTTTATTCGTGAGCTTTGTCTGCACAGTTCCTGTTGCATCAATTCATTATTTCTGAGTTGAAATTTGGGGAAAGGGGAGGGACTGTTTCAGATTTCCATCTCTTGAAAACATGCTTGTTTCCCACCAAACGTTAATTAGTTACGATTCTCTCTTTGTTGAATGACAAGATGTTTTTGTCTCTGTGTAGTTTTTATTGTTTGAACAGAAAAGAGAAAGCAGGCAAAGCATTTGATTTGTTCTCTTGATGGAACCCACTCACATGATGCAGGTGAACTCAGTCCTCTTTAATTATAAACCTTGTATTGTTTTAGGTATGTTCATTCTTACAGTGAACAAAGCATGCTGCCTAACTCTGTCTCCTCTGAGTTTCCATAGTCTGACTCTTGACTGTGTGTGTCAAAAGTTGTCCATGCTTTTGATTGACATTGCATACTAGAGGGAAAGTTTTGGTGCTTTTATTTTGCCGTGTAAGTGTCCTGACAGAGTCAATAAACAGTTACAGCTCTTGATGCCTGCAAAACAGGATGAACGCGCGCACGCACACATACACAAACACAGACATATGCGCTAATGTCTTAATAAGACAAATCACTGTAGATTTCTTTCTCAGACCCCTTGCTCATATTCAGAACTATTAGTGTGTACAGTAGCCGGACTCTGCAACCCTGTATCAGCTCGTTGTTGGCCTCCCCTTTTGTTAACCTGGTGTTTTGTCCATTGCAGTCCGACACTATTGGAAATCGAAAGGAAGATCTGTCGAGACCTCCCTAATTGCTTGGGGAGTTCCATAGGGCCAGTGACCCTAAGAGATGGGGGGAAATAAGAGAACCGCATCACTTGGACCGTGGACAAAACTAACATACCCAAAATGCCAATGTATCAATTTTTCTACTACTCATTTTTGGGAGTACTCCCAGACTGTTTAAATTGGGCAACCTAGTGGTGCATGGATTATTGTGGTTATAAGGCAATAGACTGAAATAGACTAGAGTCAGCACAGTCCATTAGTCATTGTATTAAGGAGATGCAATGGCACCAGTACAGTACAAAGAGAAGGCCTGCGGGGCTCTGGCATTAAAGGAAAATCATCCCCGGATGATGCAAAATGCATCATATGTGGATGATTTCTGTATTTTGAAAGTTTCGTGCTGACAAGAAAAAAAAATGGAACTATGTCAACAATTGACTAATGAAGCAAATACCTACATATACATGACACACCATTGAGATTAGTGGATTTTGCCATTTTAGCCAAGCACCGTGGCTGACTGATGTATAAAATTGAGCGCACCGCCATGCAATCTCCATAGACCAACATTGGCAGTAGAATGGCCCATACTGAGGAGCTCAGTGACTTTCAACGTGGCACTGTCATAGGATGCCACCTTTCCAACAAGTCAGTAAGTCAACTTTCTGCCCTGCTAGAGCTGCACCGGTCAACTGTAAGTGCTGTTATTGTGAAGTGGAAAGGTCTAGGAGCAACAATGGCTCAGCCGCAAAGTGGTAGGCCACACAAGCTCACAGAACGGGACCCCCCAAGTGCTGAAGCACGTAAAAAAATTCTGGTCTCGGTTGCAACACTCACGACCGAGTTCCAAACTGCCCCTGGAAGCAACGTCAGCATAATAACTGTTTGTCGGGAGCTTCATGAAAGGGGTTTCCATGGCCGACCAGCCACACACAAGCCCAAGAGGTGGTGTAAAGTTTGCCGCCATTGGACTCTGGAGCAGTGGAAATGCATTCTTTGGAGTGATGAATCACACTTCACCATCTGGAAGTCCGACGAACAAATCTTGGTTTGGCAAATGCCAGGAGAGCGCTACCTGACCCAATGAATAGTGCCAACTGTAAAGGAGGAGTAATGGTCGGGGGCTGTTTTTCATGGTTTGGGCTAGGCCCCTTAGTTCCAGTGAAGGGAAATCTTAACGCTACAGCATACAATGACATTCTAGACAATTCTGTGCTTCCAACCTTGTGGCAACAGTTTGGAGATGGCCCTTTCCTGTTTCAGCATGACAATGCCCCTGTGCACAAAGTGAGGTCCACACAGAAATGGTTTGTCAAGATAGGTGTTGAAGAACTTGACTGGCCTGCACAGAGCCCTGACCTCAACCACATTTAACACCTTTGGGATGAATTGGAACGCCGACTGCAAGCCAGGCCTAATCGCCCAACATCAGTGCCCGACCTCACCAATGCTCTTCAAAACAAATCAAATCAAATTGTATTGGTCACATACACATGGTTAGCAGATGTTAATGCGAGTGTAGCGAAATGCTTGTGCTTCTAGTTCCAACCATGCAGTAATATCTAACAAGTAATCTAACAATTTCACAACTACCTTATACACACAAGTGTAAGAAATGAATAAGAATATGTACATATAAATATATGAATGAGCGATGGCCGAACGGCATAGGCAAGATGCAGTAGATGGTATAGAGTACAGTATATATATATGAGATGAGTAATGCAGGGTATGTAAACATTATATAAAGTGGCATTGTTTAAAGTGACTAGTGATACATTTATTACATCCAATTTTTAGTTATTAAAGTGGCTAGAGATGAGTCAGTATGTTGGCAGCAGCCACTCAATGTTAGTGATGGCTGTTTAACAGTCTGATGGCCTTGAGATGGAAGCTGTTTTTCAGTCTCTCGGTCCCAGCTTTGATGCACCTGTACTGACCTCGCCTTCTGGATGGTAGCGGGGTGAACAGGCAGTGACTCGGGTGGTTGTTGTCCTTGATGATCTTTTTGACCTTCCTGTGACATCGGGTGGTGTAGGTGTCCTGGAGGACAGGTAGTTTGCCCCTGGTGATGCGTTGTGCAGACCTCACTACCCTCTGGAGAGCCTTACGGTTGTGGTTGCCGTACCAGGCGGTGATACAGCTCGACAGGATGCTCTCGATTGTGCATCTGTAAAAGTTAGTGAGGGTTTTCGGTGACATGCCAAATTTCTTCAGCCTCCTGAGGTTGAAGAGGCGCTATTGCGCCTTCTTCACCACGCTGTCTGTGTGGGTGGACCATCTCAGTTTGTCCGTGATGTGTACGCAGAGGAACTTAAAACTTTCCACCTTCTCTACTGCTGTCCCGTCGATGTTGATAGTGGGGTGCTTTGGCTGAATGGAAGCAAGTCCCCGCAGCAACGTTCCAATGTCTAGTGGAAAGCCTTCCCAGAAGAGTGGAGGCTGTTATAGCAGCAAAGGGGGGACAAACTCCATATTAATGCCAATGATTTTGGAGTGAGATGTTCCATGAGCAG
Source organism: Salmo trutta (assembly GCF_901001165.1). Classification (NCBI taxonomy): domain Eukaryota; kingdom Metazoa; phylum Chordata; class Actinopteri; order Salmoniformes; family Salmonidae; genus Salmo; species Salmo trutta. The sequence continues at coordinate 10,241,592 of NC_042964.1, forward strand.
ATGTCCACATACTTCTGGCCATGTAGTGTAGTTTTTGGGTGGACCGCACGTACGCAAACACGCACAGACACACACACACACACACACCCACGCCAAATCCTATGCACACCGCAGAGGTCATTCATCAAAGCTAATCACTGACAATTATAAGGAGAGTTCTCATTTAGCGTTTGAATCGCAGGTGCAAGCTAGACTAATAATACGCTGTAGTTGGAATAGAAGTCATAGACATGTATAGGACAGGGAAAGACAAGCCGATTGGTAACATAGTGATAAGAATGGTGGAAATACAGATGTCTGTTAACATGCATGGCATTTACTATGCTCACCCTCTGGCCGAAGGGTCAGCCATAGATGCCAAAAATTGATTTAGAAAGTTCCATTTAAACCTACTATAGATATTTTGTCAAGTGAAAGTGTTCAGTATAATGGCCAGCTGCTAATACACATAGTCTATTAAATACTCAGCAACTCCCACCTAGTGTAGAAGGGTTAGCTCCCTGTTCACTCTCTCTGTAATTCTGGGAAAGATTGGTTGTCTTTTGTCAGGGATTAAAGTCCAGCTATTTGGCTTCCGCTCCTTTAAACCTCCAAAAGGAAGTGAAAAAACATGGACTGTGTTCTCTGGTCATTTCAAGCAGAGACTGTTAGTAGACTTGTCTGCTCTTCGGTACATTAAAGGTTCAATCTATCTTGAACAGAGAGAGATTTGTGTGGGCCTGAATGGGAATGAACGTAAAAGGTGGGTACATTGATGTGCTTTTATTTCGGAACACAGTGCATCTGTCATTACAACAATAGCCAGCCTGGCACAAGTTTGTGTACATTGTTGTGTTAATTTCTCCGTCCACGTAGTGCTGTTAAACATAAACTGTCACTCATCTGCAACACAGGCAGGACGCAGAAGGAAGAAGTTAGTGAAAGAGGGATTTGTCGTGTGTTAAATTGTTATTGCAGATTGTGGTGTGTGTGTGTGTGGGGGGGGGGGGTACTCCGCTCCTTAAGTTCCCCCCACTCTCCGCTTCGTGCCAGCTCTCTAATTGCCCTCTGTGTCGGTTCATTGGGCTCGTTAGGCCTAATGGCACATTTCCCCCCTCCGTCGTCATGGCAACGGTTGCAGTTCAATTAGGTCTTCATGTTGTTTTCTGTCTGTCTGTCTGTCTGTCTGTCTGTCTGTCTGTCTGTCTGTCTGTCTCTTTGTTCGTCAGTCTGTATGGCCATCCGTCCGCTGTTAGTTTTCATGCTGTTTGCTGTCACAGAGAATATGCCACCGATGAACTTTTCTCTATATGGACTTTGCTCTATATTTAGAAGGAAGTTGATTACAGCAAAGCTTGTGTGTGAGTCATAACACAGCAAGAGAATGAACAAGCAGTTCTGAGATGAGCTGGCCTCTGTCTGCTCTTTGCCCTGTGTCTTTGTTTTAGCCTTGAAGACTCCCATGAAAGTTGTTTGTCTCAAACTGTCAAGCCACCCATCCACCTGTCTCAATGGTTGGTACGAAGTAGCCAAATGTATGCACAGAGCCACACTGCCCGTTAGCGGCTGGGCACCCCCTGGAGATGTAGAATGTGTGAGTGTGTCTGTACATGAGTTTGCATGTGCTCGCACATGCATGTGTGCCACCAAAGCATATTTGTGTGTGTGCGCATATGTGTGTATCACTGAGGCATCATGTTTTGGCCCCCTGCCATCCTCAGCCCCTGATGACAGAATGATTAACAGGAAGCTCACTCCTCCTGCTGTGTTAACGGGGTCACATTGTGAAGGAGGCTCCTTTATCGTCTTCCCTGCCTGTATCAAGGCTCACAATTCAGAGAGACCCTCTTCCAATGTAGGCCATGGGCCCCAGAGGTATAGGGACAGCGATACGATTACTACCAGAGCAAAGGTTACTGATGAATCCAACTTTCCCCGAATATTAATAGGGAACTTGTAGTGCTTCTTCCGCCAGAGGCTCAGAGACGAGACTGTAACTGTACCAAAGCCACTTTTATGTCTCTGTTGGGACCGTGTAGTTCATTGGTTGATTTATCTTTATGTCGATAATGCTGTGTCCGTTTTAGAGTCAGCGGTCGGACCTCTCTGCTGTAAAGGAGATATTCTCATAGTTCTGACACTTTTATCTCCAGATGCCTTTTATTGCAATGCATGCCAGTTGTTATGACCCAGTTGTTATGACCCAGTTGTTATGACCCAGTTGTTATGACCCAGTTGTTATGACCCAGTTGTTATGACCCAGTTGGTTTTTCTGAACTTCTAAGGCCTTTTTCATTGTGGAGTAAAAACGTAGTGTTTTGTTACAGGGTTAGATGGTACACTGTTATAGACTGTTTCGTAGAGACTTGACTGGCACATCTTTCCAGTTATGCTTTTCTCTTTCCAGAGGTCTGACCTATTCTAAGGATCTAATTGTGATGACTCTAATGGGTTTAATGGGTACAAAATAACACCTACTCTTATGTGCGATTATGTGATTACTCTTAAGAAGGCCGGACGGCGTGATGTCTTTGACTATACACTGAGTGTACAAATCATTAGGAACACCTTCCTAATATTGAGTTGCACGTCCTTTTGCCCACACAACAGCCTCAAATTGTCAGGGAATGGACTCTACAAGGTGTCAAAAGCGTTCCACAGGGATGCTGCCCATGTTAACTCTAATGCTTCCCACAGTTGTGTCAAGTTGGCTGGATGTTCTTTGGGTGGTCGACCATTCTTGATACACACGGGAAACTGTTGAGTGTGAAAAACCTAGCAGCGTTGCAGTTCTTCTACAATACCCTGTTCAAAGGCACTTAAATATGTTTTCTTGCCCATTCACCCTCTGAATGGCACACATGCACAATCCATGTTTTGTATGTGTGACTAGCATCACTACTCTGGACGGTTCGGACTTAGAATATGTGAACAACTACAAATACCTAGGTGTCTGGTTAGACTGTAAACTCTCCTTCCAGACTCACATTAAGCATCTCCAATGCAAAATTAAATTGACAATCGGCTTCCTATTTCGCAACAAAGCATCCTTACCGATCACTGTACCTGTACACAGCCAATCTGTAAATAGCACAACCAACTACCTCATCCCCATAGTATTACTTACCCTCTTGCTCTTTTGCACCCCAGTATCTCTACTTGCACATCATCATCTGCACATCTATCACTCCAGTATTAATGCTAAATTGTAATTATTTTCCCCTCTAGGGCCTATTTATTGCCTATCTCCCTACTCTTCTATATTTGCACACACTGTACATAGATTTTTCTATTTACATTTGTTTTTGTGTAACTCTGTGTTGTTTTGTTGTTTGTTTGTTTTGTCGCACTGCTTTGCTTTATCTTGGCCAGGTCACAGTTGGTTAAATAAAGGTGAAATAAAAAATAAAAATGTCTCAATTGTGTCAAGGCTTAAAAATCCTTCTTTAAACTGTCTTCTCCCCCTTCATCTACACCCCTTCATCAATAATGGATCATAGCTTTCACTTGGATTCACTTGGTTAGTCTATATTATGGAAAAAGAGTTCATAATGTTTTGTACATTTAAGTGACGTGATAAAAATGTGTATTGAAAAGATGGTTGTGATTGTTCCACACAAAAATAGAAACAGGGTTTTGTTACAAATGAAAATCTTCACATACAATACCAGTCAAAAGTTTGGACACATCTACTCATTCAAGGGTTTTTCTTCATTTTTACTATTTTCTGCATTGTAGAATAATAGTGAAGACATCAAAACTATGAAATAACATATATGGAATCATGTAGTAACCAACATCTTTTTAATTAATCAAAATATATTTTAGATTTTAGATTCTTCAAAGTAGCCACCCATTGCCTTGATGAAAGCTTTGCACACTCTTGGCATTCTCTCAACCAGCTTCACTTGGAATGCTTTTCCAACAGTCTTAAAGGAGTTCCTTCATATGCTGAGCACTTGTTGGCTGTTTTTCCTCCACTCTGCGATCCAACTCATCCCAAACCATCTCAATTGGGTTGAGGTCAGGTCATCTGATGCAGCACTCCATCACTCTCCTTCTTGGTCAAATAGCCCTTACACAGCCTGGAGGTCGGTTGGGTCATTGTCCTGTTGAAAACAAATAATAGTCCCACTAAATGCAAACCAGGTGGGATGGTGTATCGCTGCAAAATGATGTGGTAACCATGCTGGTTAAGTGTGCCTTGAATTCTAAATAAATCACAGACAGTGTCACCAGCAAAGCACCATCACACCTCCTCCTCCATGCTTCACGGTGGGAACCACACATGCAGAGATTATCTGTTCACCTACTCCGCATCTCACAAAGACACGGCGGTTGGAATCAAAAATCTCACAATCTCACATCAGAATAAAGGACAGATTTCTGCGTGTCTAATGTCCATTGCTCGTGTTTCTTGGCCCAAGCAAGTGTCTTCATCTTATTGGTGTCCTTTAGTAGTGGTTTCTTTGCAGCAATTTGACCATGAAGGCCTGATTTCACTGTCTCCTCTGAACAGTTGATGTTGAGATGTATCTGTCACTTATTTGGGCTGCATTCTGAGGTGCATTTAACTCTAATGAACTTATCCTCTGCAGCAGAAGTAACTCTGGGTCTTCCATTCCTGTGGCGGTCTTCATGAGAGACAGTTTCATCATAGCGCTTGATGGTTTTAGCGACTGCACTTGAAGAAACTTTCTTGAAATGTTCCCCATTGACTGACGTTCATGTCTTAAAGTAATGATGGACTGTCATTTCTCTTTGCTTATTTGAGCTGTTCTTGCCATAATATGGACTTGGTATTTTACCAAATAGGGCTGTCTTCTGTATACCACCCCTAACTTATCACAACACAACTGTTTGGCTCAAACACATTAAGAAGGAAGTAAATTCCACAAATTCACTTTTAACAAGGAACACCTGTTAATTGAAGTGCATTCCAGGTGACTACCTCATGAATCTGGTTGAGAGAATGTCAAATGTGCAAAGCTATCATCAAGGCGAAGGGTGGCTACTTTGAAAAATCTTAAATATAAAATATATTTTGATTTGTTTAACACGTTTCTGGTTAATATATGATTCCATATGTGCTATTTCATAGTTTTGATAACTTTACTATTATTCTACAAAATTGAAAATAGTAAAAATGTAGAAAAACCTTTCAATGAGTGGCTGTGTCCAAACTTTTGACTGGTACTTTATGTTAACATAGTATTTTTGGTGGTTCTCAGGGGTGTGTTTTTGTTGCTCCCCCTCCCCCGCTCAACTTTAATCAATAAGGTGCTAGCGGCTAGCAACCTGAACAGCCTTTGCCCAGGCCCCCCATCCAGCTAGCTGAATTAGCCTTGTTGAATATTTAACCAGTCTGCCAAGGCTCTACTCAGGCAGACATACTGTACTGTTAATACCTGACGTTAGCTTGATAGCTCGCCAGCTCTCACAATGGGACCTGTGCCCATGCTATGCCTGAGGGACCAGGTTATCAGGGTTTGAATTACAACATAACACCAGCTTAACAAATCAAGGTCTCACCATGAGAATTCAACCATCAATGTGACCCCCCCATCAGTGTCAGATATATTGACTTTGGGCAACCCATGAGTAATGTGTAGTTCAGGCCTGAAGTGAATGGTGATGATGGTTCTCCAAGAGTGAGCACAGCGTGAATGAGGGAGAGAGGGGGAAAGAAAGGATAAAGGGAAGCGATATTGCCCTGATTCAACTTCTGATAATCTATCTCTGCAAGACAACATGAGCGATCTGAACTTAATCAGTATTAATGTTGATATAGTGTTGTTTATTCAAATGAACCATGGAGGACGGCAGGGCCTGTGCCGGGGAGGACATTTGTCCACGCTGCTCCTCGCCAGGAAGTTGATGATGGATTACTCCCTTTATCAAGTCAACCCCCCATTAACAAGAGCAGTGACTGCCGATCTTTAGACACCGTACGATCCAAATGCTTGCAAGTTTCCTTGAGGTTTAACTGCTGGTCATTTGAATTCTGAAGGTTTTTTTCCTTCTCCCTTTTATGGGTGAAGAAGCAGTCCTGCGAGTCTGGTTTGGGAAAATGGGTATGCTGCATGGGGCGTAATGTGTTTCACTTAACATCTCACTGAGTAGACTAACTGGATGAGGGGAGGAGGAGGACGAGGAGGAGGAGGAGGGGTGTTACATAGTGGAAACAGAGACTGTATTTATATCCAGTCCTACAGCGCCTCAGCAACAAATTTGAAATGAACGTGGATTAATCAATTTTGACCTCCACTTAATGTGGGATGTGAATTTCGATAATCAAGAGCTTACCTCCCATGTTGAGTATGTATTCACTTCGATTGGAGTTGAAGTTGCCCGTGGGCACAGATGTAGAATCAGCTTACCCTCAGCAACACCACTCAGGGAGACATTTAAAACTGATCTTAGATCAGTTTCTAGGGCAACCTAATTTTTTACAGTTTGGTTTACTGGTACGACATGGCCTGTTCCATATAGGAAATGGAATGTAGGATCCATAGTGGTTGAGTGTATGTGAGAAACACAGAAGCGAGATAAAGTAACCAAAAAGTTGGCCTTCCATTCAACACAGCTGTTATATATCAGAAGGGTGGTGGAGAAAGAGAGAAAGGGAGGGAGAAGAAAAATAAGCAATCAGTTGAAACGGGGAAGAAAAGCGTGCCCGGGAAAAACAGTATTGGGAGAGGGCATTTCGCTGTTGGTCATCCGTCATGTAAGCATGTAGCTGGGGCTCGAATGCAAACGGGGGAGGATGGATAGAGGTACAGCAGGGAAGGGGGGATGAGGGGAGAGGGGGAGAGTGATAAACAGTTGGTCCATCCCATCAAGGATGGCTTCTAACCTGTGCTACAAAGAGGGACATCCATCACACAGGGCAGCTGTGCTCTGCTACACACACACGCACGCACGCGCACACACACATTCTGCACATGGTTGGTGCCACAAGGGAACTAGGAAACTGGAGTCAGTCTGGTTGACCTGAACACTACTGGCTATCTCCATTGTACCGCTAACTAAGTCAACTACACGATTGCCTGTAGTGTCAGTGTGCATAGGGTTTCAAGTGTGGTGTTTGTGACTGCATCACCCCTACCTCATGAGGAGGGTTTCGTGGGTTCGGGTGTGTGAACTTCACCATAACCATCATCTTGACAGTATGTAGACTAGTAGAGTACAATAGAACCATGCCCATGACCCAAACGTAGGTCCAGACATGGTTTTTGGGGGTGTTTCCATGGTAACGGGAGGAAGGGAACAGACAGAGGACTGGTGAGGCGTTGTCCCTGAGTTAAACACCTTCATGATGCATACCACTGGACAACCCTTTATCTCCACACTCCTGACACACACCCAGCTGTGTGTTGAATTGGTCAGCCAGTAGGGGAGAGAGAGTATGTGTGTGTGTGTGTGTGTTTGCCCTTGTGTGTGTCGTGTGTGTGTGTTTGTTTGCGCCTGTGTGTGTGTGTGTGTGTGTGTGTGTGTGTGTGTGTGTGTGTGTGTGTGTGTGTGTGTGTGTGTGTGTGTGTGTGTGTGTGTGTGTGTGTGTGTGTGTGTGTGTGTGTGTGTGTGGTCCTCTCCTGCGAGGACCAAGAAGCAGACTCCTCTGCCTGGGCCTGGCAGATGTTGGTTGTGACACTGCGAGGCTGTTCACACTTAATCATGTGGGTGCGTATCAGACACCACGCTGCTGTTATGGATTAGTCTCTTCCAGCTATTGACTGCTGGCTGAACGTGAAGGCTGGAGAGACACTGATAAAAGACAGACGAGTCTGTGTGGCACGGCAGGGCTGGCTGTATTTCTATTGACTTACACAATGACTGGGGGAGCTGAAGGAGGCCTTGTTAACAGGCCTGTACTGGGGGAGCTGAAGGAGGCCTTGTTAACAGGCCTGTACAGGGGGAGCTGAAGGAGACCTTGTTAACAGGCCTGTACAGGGGGAGCTGAAGGAGGCCTTGTTAACAGGCCTGTACTGGGGGAGCTGAAGGAGGCCTTGTTAACAGGCCTGTACAGGGGGAGCTGAAGGAGGCCTTGTTAACAGGCCTGTACTGGGGGAGCTGAAGGAGGCCTTGTTAACAGGCCTGTACTGGGGGAGCTGAAGGAGGCCTTGTTAACAGGCCTGTACAGGGGGAGCTGAAGGAGGTCTTGTTAACAGGCCTGTACTGGGGGAGCTGAAGGAGGCCTTGTTAACAGGCCTGTACAGGGGGAGCTGAAGGAGGCCTTGTTAACAGGCCTGTACAGGGGGAGCTGAAGGAGGCCTTGTTAACAGGCCTGTACTGGGGGAGCTGAAGGAGGCCTTGTTAACAGGCCTGTACAGGGGGAGCTGAAGGAGGTCTTGTTAACAGGCCTGTACAGGGGAGCTGAAGGAGGCCTTGTTAACAGGCCTGTACAGGGGGAGCTGAAGGAGGTCTTGTTAACAGGCCTCTACAGGGGGAGCTGAAGGAGGCCTTGTTAACAGGCCTGTACAGGGGGAGCTGAAGGAGGCCTTGTTAACAGGCCTGTACTGGGGGAGCTGAAGGAGGTCTTGTTAACAGGCCTGTATAGGGGGAGCTGAAGGAGGTCTTGTTAACAGGCCTGTACAGGGGGAGCTGAAGGAGGTCTTGTTAACAGGCCTGTACTGGGGGAGCTGAAGGAGGCCTTGTTAACAGGCCTGTACAGGGGGAGCTGAAGGAGGCCTTGTTAACAGGCCTGTACAGGGGGAGCTGAAGGAGGTCTTGTTAACAGGCCTGTACAGGGGAGCTGAAGGAGGCCTTGTTAACAGGCCTGTACTGGGGGAGCTGAAGGAGGCCTTGTTAACAGGCCTGTACAGGGGGAGCTGAAGGAGGCCTTGTTAACAGGCCTGTACTGGGGGAGCTGAAGGAGACCTTGTTAACAGGCCTGTACTGGGGGAGCTGAAGGAGGTCTTGTTAACAGGCCTCTACAGGGGGAGCTGAAGGAGGCCTTGTTAACAGGCCTGTACAGGGGGAGCTGAAGGAGGTCTTGTTAACAGGCCTGTACAGGGGGAGCTGAAGGAGGCCTTGTTAACAGGCCTGTACAGGGGGAGCTGAAGGAGGCCTTGTTAACAGGCCTGTACTGGGGGAGCTGAAGGAGGCCTTGTTAACAGGCCTGTACTGGGGGAGCTGAAGGAGACCTTGTTAACAGGCCTGTACAGGGGGAGCTGAAGGAGGCCTTGTTAACAGGCCTGTACAGGGGGAGCTGAAGGAGGTCCTGTTAACAGGTTGTATATGGTTGTATATGTAGTCTATTGGTGGGGGCAGACATGGTTGTATATGTAGTCTGTTGGTGGGGGCAGACATGGTTGTATATGTAGTCTGTTGGTGGGGCAGACATGGTTGTATATGTAGTCTATTGGTGGGGGCAGACATGGTTGTATATGTAGTCTGTTGGTGGGGGCAGACATGGTTGTATATGTAGTCTGTTGGTGGGGCAGACATGGTTGTATATGTAGTCTGTTGGTGGGGGCAGACATGGTTGTATATGTGGTCTGTTGGTGGGGGCAGACATGGTTGTATATGTAGTCTGTTGGTGGGGTAGACATGGTTGTATATGTAGTCTGTTGGTGGGGCAGACATGGTTGTATATGTAGTCTATTGGTGGGGGCAGACATGGTTGTATATGTAGTCTGTTGGTGGGGGCAGACATGGTTGTATATGTAGTCTGTTGGTGGGGGCAGACATGGTTGTATATGTGGTCTGTTGGTGGGGGCAGACATGGGTATGTGTCTCCTGTGGAGGTCGACCGATTAGTCGGAAATGCCGATTAATTAGGGCCGATTTCAAGTTTTCATAACAATCGGTAATCTGCATTTTTGGACACCGATCATGGCCGATTACATTGCACTCCATGAGGAGACTGCGTGGCAGGCTGACTACCTGTTATGCGAGTGCAGCAAGGAGCCAAGGTAAGGTGCTAGCTAGCATTAAACGTATCTTATAAAAAACAATCAATCTTAACATAATTAATTTGCCAGAATTGTAGGTAATTATGACACAACATTGAAGGTTGTGCAATGTAACAGGAATATTTAGACTTAGGGATGCCACCCGTTAGATAAAATAACGGGTGGTTCCGTATTTCACTGAAAGAATAAACGTTTTCGTTTTGAAATGATAGTTTCCAGATTTGACCATATTAATGACCTAAGGCTCTTATTTCTGTGTGTTATTATGTTATAATTAAGTCTATAATTTTATATTTGATCGAGCAGTCTGACTGAGCGGTGGTAGGTAGCAGCAGGCTCGTAAGCATTCATTCAAACAGCACTTTCGTGCGTTTGCCAGCAGCTCTTTGCTGTGCTTCAAGCATTGCGCTGTTTATGACTTCAAGCCTATCAACTCCCAAGATTAAGCTGGTGTAACCAATGTGAAATGGCTAGCTAGTTAGCGGGGTGCGCACTAATAGCGTTTCAATCGGTGACGTCACTCGCTCTGAGACCTTGAAGTAGTTGTTCCCCTTGCTCTGCAAGGGCCGCGGCTTTTGTGGAGCGATGGGTAATGATGCTTCGAGGGTGGCTGTTGTCGATGTGTTCCTGGTTCGAGCCCAGGTAGGGGTGAGGAGAGGGACGGAAGCTATACTGTTGCACTGGCAATACTAAAGTGCCTATAAGAACATCCAAGAGTCAAAAGTATATGAAATACAAATGGTATAGAGAGAAATAGTCCTATAATTCCTATAATAACTACAACCTAAAACTTCTTACCTGGGAATATTGAAGACTCATGTTAAAAGGAACCACCAACTATCATATGTTCTCATGTTCTGAGCAAGGAACTTAAACGTTAGCTTTTTTACATGGCACATATTGCACTTTTACTTTCTTCTCAAACAATTTGTTTTTGCATTATTTAAACCAAATTGAACATGTTTTATTTATTTGAGGCTAAATTGATTTTATTGATGTATTATATTAAGTTAAAATAAAAGCCTTCATTCAGTATTGTTGTAATTGTCATTATTACAAATAAATAAATAGAAAATCGGCCGATTAATCGATATCGGCTTTTTTTGGTCCTCCAATAATTGGTATCGGTATCGCCGTTGAAAAATCATAATCGGTCGACCTCTAGTCTCCTGACCTGTTTTTGCTGTATCTCTGAGCTCCTCTCCTCCTCACTGCTCTGGCAAAGCTGCCTCCAGGTCTGTGTGTTTGATGTCTGCTCTTCTTCTGCCCCCCTGCAGACTGCGGTAAAGGTAGAACTGGCCATAAAGGGTCTTCCGCGACAGGTGCTCCTGAGATATCCTGATGACATGTCCCAGCCAGCTCAGCTGGTGTTGTGTGACCGTGTCCTCCATACTCCTGCAGTTGGTCTTAGAAAGTACACATTTCCGTATGAGGCCCACAGTCGCACCAGATGATACCCAGGATGCACTGCAGGCGTCCTGTATGCAATGGCTCAAGCTGCTTGATGTGGTGGCTGAAGGTGACCCAGGCTTCACAGCTTTATAGAAGGGTGGTGATGCAGATGTCTTAATTTAACCACAGGTGTTTGCAGTCCATTTACGGATTCATGTTTTAATTGAGGAGACGGAAGTGGCAGTGTTTGCATCAAAGAGAGAGAGCAAGCTGGGAGGAGAGACTTTGAGAAATTGCATCCTTAGTTAAGCATTGTAAAAAAATTCATTAGAACCTACTTAGCTTTTTTCAATATCTGATTTAGCAGTAACGAGGGAAATTAGAAGGGGGAGACAGATTGTGTGGTGGAAGAGTGAGGAGAGAGGGACTATAGCAATGGTAGTGGGGCTGTTGGTTGTCATGGAGATCAATAGGCGACCAATTAGCTGAGTGTAGAGTTGGTTTGAACAGTACACATGCATAATTCAGAATACATGCATAATAATTTACAGTGACAATTTGCATAAACATGATCATTAAAAGTGCAATCATCATTATCGTCATCAGTACTATCTTAATCCTGGGCTCAGATACTGTAGAGTTACTTAGACTATATCATACTAACTTGGAAACATGTTTACTCAATACTTCTGAAACTGCTGGTTAGGTAACCGGATTCTAAATCAGTGGATAAGGGTATCTTCTACCTTGACCCTGGTTTGGATGTAAATGAGAGGTAATTACTGTAGAGCAGAATCCCTGAACTAACACATACATACATTCTACGGGATTGGTACGTGACAGATTATATCACATAGGTATTATTGGATAACGGTAACAGAATGCCTAAAGGACGTCCAGGTTTGAGGGACGATCATTCAACCATAACATGATAGAGGGGTAATCCGGAGGTATGAATGATGTTAAGATGAGACATGAATAGACTTCATTATTTCAACAATTAGACAAATTATATGTTGTGTAGCTGTGATGTTTAAATGTAACTTTTGCTATCATGACTGCCTGGAAATGACTGAACTGGTTTATGTTTGGCACACAACTTTATCAACTTTATATATATTTATATTGTTTTGTCTCTAAGTATTATTCAGGATATTTCTCTAAATGTCAATCCAGCAGTAGTCCCATGGTCTATCATTTAGTTCCTGGATCAATCCAGCAGTAGTCCCATGGTCTATCATTTAGTTCCCGGATCAATCCAGCAGTAGTCCCATGGTCCATCATTTAGTTCCTGGATCAATCCAGCAGTAGTCCCATGGTCCATCATTTAGTTCCTGGATCAATCCAGCAGTAGTCCCATGGTCCATCATTTAGTTCCTGGATCAATCCAGCAGTAGTCCCATGGTCCATCATTTAGTTCCTGGATCAATCCAGCAGTAGTCCCATGGTCCATCATTTAGTTCCTGGATCAATCCAGCAGTAGTCCCATGGTCCATCATTTAGTTCCTGGATCAATCCAGCAGTAGTCCCATGGTCCATCATTTAGTTCCTGGATCCATCCAGCAGTAGTCCCATGGTCCATCATTTAGTTCCTGGATCCATCCAGCAGTAGTCCCATGGTCCATCATTTAGTTCCTGGATCAATCCAGCAGTAGTCCCATGGTCCATCATTTAGTTCCTGGATCAATCCAGCAGTAGTCCCATGGTCTATCATTTAGTTCCTGGATCAATCCAGCAGTAGTCCCATGGTCTATCATTTAGTTCCTGGATCAATCCACATGTTGGTGTTGAGGTTGATGTTGTTGAGTTGACCTCAGTTTGTACAGCGGCAGCTGGGGGGAACAGTTTTGAGATATACAACCTGTGTAATGCTGTCACTCTCAACATCTCTTTATGACTAACTGTTATCTAACTGTCTATGTCTGTCTGTCTGTCTGTCTGTCTGTCTGTCTGTCTGTCTGTCTGTCTGTCTGTCTGTCTGTCTGTCTGTCTGTCTGTCTGTCTGTCTGTCTGTCTGTCTGTCTGTCTGTCTGTCTGTGTGTCTGTATGTGTCTGTATTTATGAGCCAATGTTCAGCTTTAATAAGTGTGTCCCTTAAGTTTCCACCACATACTATTATCACAGACACTTCCAGGGTAAAGTTGTACATCCCTCAGTCCTCACTGTGTGTGTGTGTACATCTGGGTACCTGCTGAGAGGGATCCCCCATGGACAACCAGCCAACTGCATAGTCAACCACCTGTCTGTGTCGTCAACCACCTGTCTGCATAGTCAATTACCTGTCTGCATAGTCAACTACCTGTCTGCATAGTCAACTACCTGTCTGCATAGTCAACCACCTGTCTGCATAGTTAACTACCTGTCTGCATAGTTAACTACCTGTCTGCATAGTCAACTACCTGTCTGCATAGTCAACCACCTGTCTGCATAGTTAAGTACCTGTCTACATAGTCAACCACCTGTCTGCATAGTTAACTACCTGTCTGCATAGTCAACTACCTGTCTACATAGTCAACTACCTGTCTGCATAGTCAACCACCTGTCTGCATAGTCAACTACCTGTCTACATAGTCAACTACCTGTCTGCATAGTCAACCACCTGTCTGCATAGTCAACTACCTGTCTGCATAGTTAACTACCTGTCTGCATAGTCAACTACCTGTCTGCATAGTCAACCACCTGTCTGCATAGTTAACTACCTGTCTGCATAGTCAACCACCTGTCTGCATAGTCAACTACCTGTCTACATAGTCAACTACCTGTCTGTGTCGTCAACTACCTGTCTGCATAGTCAACTATCTGTCTGCATAGTCAACCACCTGTCTGCATAGTCAACTACCTGTCTGTGTCGTCAACTACCTGTCTGCATAGTCAACTACCTGTCTGCATAGTCAACTACCTGTCTGCATAGTCAACTACCTGTCTGCATAGTCAACTACCTGTCTGTGTCATCAACTACCTGTCTGTGTCGTCAACTACCTGTCTGCATAGTCAACCACCTGTCTGCATAGTCAATTACCTGTCTGCATAGTCAACTATCTGTCTGCATAGTTAACTACCTGTCTGCATAGTCAACCACCTGTCTGCATAGTCAACTACCTGTCTGCATAGTCAACTACCTGTCTGTGTTGTCAACTACCTGTCTGCATAGTCAACTACCTGTCTGCATAGTCAACTACCTGTCTGTGTCGTCAACTACCTGTCTGCATAGTCAACTACCTGTCTGCATAGTCAATTACCTGTCTGCATAGTCAACACCTGTCTGCATAGTCAACTACCTGTCTGCATAGTTAACTATCTGTCTGCATAGTCAACTACCTGTCTGCATAGTCAACTACCTGTCTGTGTCATCAATTACCTGTCTGTGTCATCAACTACCTGTCGGCATAGTCAACTACCTGTCTGCATAGTCAACTACCTGTCTGCGTCGTCAACTACCTGTCTGCATAGTCAACTACCTGTCTGCATAGTCAACTACCTGTCTGTGTCATCAATTACCTGTCTGTGTCATCAACTACCTGTCGGCATAGTCAACTACCTGTCTGCATAGTCAACTACCTGTCTGTGTCGTCAACTACCTGTCTGTGTCATCAACTACCTGTCGGCATAGTCAACTACCTGTCTGTGTCGTCAACTACCTGTCTGCATAGTCAACTACCTGTCTGTGTCGTCAACTACCTGTCTGCATAGTCAACTACCTGTCTGCATGGTCAACTACCTGTCTGTGTCGTCAACTACCTGTCTGCATAGTCAACTACCTGTCTGCATAGTCAACTACATGTCTGCATAGTCAACCACCTGTCTGCATAGTCAACTACCTGTGTTGTCAATTATCTGTCTGCATAGTCAACTACCTGTCTGCATAGTCAACTACCTGTCTGCATAGTTAACTACCTGTCTGCATAGTCAACTGTCTGTCTGCATAGTCAACTATCTGTCTGCATAGTCAACTACCTGTCTGCATAGTCAACTACCTGTCTGTGTCATCAATTACCTGTCTGTGTTGTCAACTACCTGTCTGCATAGTTAACTACCTGTCTGCATAGTCAACCACCTGTCTGTGTCGTCAACTACCTGTCTGCTTCCACTACTGTTTAGCTAGGACATGGACACGAGAGAGGTCTGGGGCTGGGGAGAGAGAGAGAGAAATGAAGAGGGGAGAGAGGGCTTGGGAGACAGAGGATGAGGAGAGAGGGGCAGACCTTGGGGGAGAGAGAGGGAGAAGGACAGGCCATGGGACAGAGAGAGAGGAAGACGGGACACTATCTGGCCTGGGAAGAGAGAGAGAGAATGCGGGGAGATGGGCAGGCCTGGGGGGAGAGAGAGGATGAGGGGAGATGGGCAGGCCTGGGGGGAGAGAGAGGATGAGGGGAGATGGGCAGGCCTGGGGAGAGAGAGAGGAAGATGTGAGAAGGACAGGCCTGGGGAGAGAGAGATAGAAACAGAGAGCATGAGGGGAGATGGGCAGGCCTGGGGGGAGAGAGAGGATGAGGGGAGATGGGCAGGCCTGGGGGGAGAGAGAGGAAGATGTGAGAAGGACAGGCCTGGGGAGAGAGAGATAGAAACAGAGAGCATGAGGGGAGATGGGCAGGCCTGGGGGGAGAGAGAGGATGAGGGGAGATGGGCAGGCCTGGGGGGAGAGAGAGGAAGATGTGAGAAGGACAGGCCTGGGGAGAGAGAGATAGAAACAGAGAGCATGAGGGGAGATGGGCAGGCCTGGGGGGAGAGAGAGGATGAGGGGAGATGGGCAGGCCTGGGGGGAGAGAGAGGATGAGGGGAGATGGGCAGGCCTGGGAAGAGAGAGAGAGGATGAGGGGAGATGGGCAGGCCTGGGGGGAGAGAGAGGATGAGGGGAGATGGGCAGGCCTGGGGAGAGAGAGAGGAAGATGTGAGAAGGACAGGCATGGGGAGAGAGAGATAGATACAGAGAGCATGAGGGGAGATGGGCAGGCCTGGGGGGAGAGAGAGGATGAGGGGAGATGGGCAGGCCTGGGGGGAGAGAGATAGAAACAGAGAGAATGAGGGGAGATGGGCAGGCCTGGGGGGAGAGAGAGGATGAGGGGAGATGGGCAGGCCTGGGGGGAGAGAGAGGAAGATGTGAGAAGGACAGGCCTGGGGGGAGAGAGATAGAAACAGAGAGCATGAGGGGAGATGGGCAGGCCTGGGGGGAGAGAGAGGATGAGGGGAGATGGGCAGGCCTGGGGGGAGAGAGAGGAAGAGGGGAGATGGGCAGGCCTGGGGGGAGAGAGAGGAAGATGTGAGAAGGACAGGCCTGGGGAGAGAGAGATAGAAACAGAGAGCATGAGGGGAGATGGGCAGGCCTGGGGGGAGAGAGAGGATGAGGGGAGATGGGCAGGCCTGGGGGGAGAGAGAGGAAGAGGGGAGATGGGCAGGCCTGGGGGGAGAGAGAGGAAGATGTGAGAAGGACAGGCCTGGGGAGAGAGAGATAGAAACAGAGAGCATGAGGGGAGATGGGCAGGCCTGGGGGGAGAGAGAGGATGAGGGGAGATGGGCAGGCCTGGGGGGAGAGAGAGGAAGAGGGGAGATGGGCAGGCCTGGGGGGAGAGAGAGGAAGATGTGAGAAGGACAGGCCTGGGGAGAGAGAGATAGAAACAGAGAGCATGAGGGGAGATGGGCAGGCCTTGGGGGAGAGAGAGGAAGATTGGAGAGTTGCAGAGCTAGGTGAGCAGGATATTGAGATAAAGACATAGCATAGACATCAAAACCAGTAGCTAGTGGTGGCGCTGACGTCACTCATGTATTATTATGGAAAAGTTCTTATGGAAAAAAGCCAAAAATCTCTAAGGATCATGGTGAAAGTGGCCATGACTAGCAAACTAGCATAACTAGCTCCTTGTAGCTCCTCGTTGCTCCTCGTTGCTCCTCGTTGCTCCTCGCAGCACGTGGTCCTGTGTGACGAGAAATGTATTAGTCAGAATGGATCACTATTTAAATAATTCACCTTAATGATGGAACTTGATCATAATAAACACATTTTAGCACTAAAATTAGTCGTCATTTACATAGGCTTTCTATGGCAGACTAGTGCTTTTGGCACCGCTAGGTTTCTATGCAGTAGCCATCCAGCAGAGTTTTTAACTTCACGCTCCAGACCGGACACTGGGGGCCTGACATAAAGTGGCAAGAAAGACGGACAGTTCTGACAGAGAGAGAGAGACAGAGAGCGAGAGACGGACAGAGAGAGAGACAGACAGAGAGAGAGACAAAGAGACAGAGAGAGTGACATAAAGAGACACAGAGAGAGAGAGAGAGAGAGAGAGACGGACAGAGAGGGAGACATAAAGAGAGACAGAGCGAGACGGACAGAGAGGGAGACATAAAGACAGACAGATGGAGAGAGAGTGACGGACAGAGAGAGAGACATAAAGAGAGAGAGATGGAAAGAGAGTGACGGACAGAGAGAGAGACATAAAGAGAGACAGAGAGAGAGTATGAGAGAGACGGACAGAGAGAGCCATAAAGAGAGACAGAGAGAGAGAGAGACGGACAGAGAGAGACAAAGAGAGACAGAGAGAGAGAGACTTAAAGAGAGACAGAGAGAGACAAAGAGAGACAGAGAGAGAGAGGGAGACAAAAAGAGAGACAGAGAGAGAGAGAGAGACGGACAGAGAGGGAGACATAAAGAGAGACAGAGAGAGACGGACAGAGAGGGAGACATAAAGACAGACAGATGGAGAGAGAGTGACAGACAGAGAGAGAGACATAAAGAGAGACAGAGAGAGTGAGAGAGACATAAAGAGAGACAGAGAGAGAAAAAGAGAAAAGCTAAGAGAGAGAGACATGAAGAGAGACAGAGAGAGTGAGAGAGACATAAAGAGAGACAGAGAGAGACAAAGAGAAAAGGAAAGAGAGAGAGACATAAAGAGAGACAGAGAGAGTGAGAGAGACATAAAGAGAGACAGAGAGAGAAAAAGAGAAAAGGAAAGAGAGAGAGACATGAAGAGAGACACAGAGAGAGAACAAGAGACAGGGACAGGGCTTGGGGGAGAGAAAGAGATAATTTGACAGGGTAAACATTCCCTTATTCTGTAATGCTGTCTAGGCTGTATGTGCCGAGGGCTTAGTCTTGAACACATTAGCCAGCAATGTTTAAATTGACCCAAAAAAGAAGTGCCCAGGGTTTCTCTAATCATCATAATATTCTTACTTTGATATTATATTGTGTGTTAAAATCATTATATTCCCATTATCATTACATTTGCAGTGTTATTAAATGACTATTATGTTGCATGAGCTTCTTTTGCGTCAAATTGTCGTCTAGATATTGTAATGTCCCAAAGAAAAGATTTAGAATGATGTGAGCAGATTTCCGGTTAATATGGCATTATGTCAAGTTAATGCCAGTTGAACATGCAGTATGTCAGTGGAATTGTAAAGAGGATCCCTTCACTCTACTGCAGCAGCTGGTCTATCAGTTACTAAAACTGCAGAACACACTAGCCTACTCCCCGCACCACCTCCAGGGTAGGAAGACTGGGGACACGCCTGAGGATGAGATGTAGGTTAAAGACACCATTTTGGCTGTGCTTGCCTGAAGGTGTTGGTTGATTAGCTGTGCTTGCCTGAAGGTGTTGGTTGATTGGCTGTGCTTGCCTGAAGGTATTGGTTGATTGGCTGTTCTTGACTGAAGGTATTGGTTGATTGGCTGTTCTTGACTGAAGGTATTGGTTGATTGGCTGTTCTTGACTGAAGGTATTGGTTCATTGGCTGTGCTTGCCTGAAGGTATTGGTTGATTGGCTGTGCTTGCCTGAAGGTATTGGTTGATTGGCTGTGCTTGACTGAAGGTATTGGTTGATTGGCTGTGCTTGACTGAAGGTATTGGTTGATTGGCTGTGCTTGACTGAAGGTATTGGTTGATTGGCTGTGCTTGACTGAAGGTATTGGTTGATTGGCTGTGCTTGACTGAAGGTATTGGTTGACAGGTGTGGAGCATGCTTGTACACTGAAGCTGCTAGTCTCAGTAGTAACTCTTTGATTGTGTTATTCTTTTGGCTGTTAACATTGTTTGAGTGCAAATGGGAGTTTAACTGTACTTCCAATGCTGCTGCTGTTATACCTATTGAAGCATTGGGGGATAGATGTGATAATAGGATGAGACAGCAGAAACTCAGGTAGGCGTTGACCAGCGTATCCTCTCTCTCTCTCTTTCTCTCTTTCTCTCTTTCTTTCTCTCTCTCTCTGTCTCTCTCTCTCTCCACTCCTATCTCTCTCCGCTCCTCTCTGTCTCCCCTCCTCTCTCTCTCCAGTCCTCTCTCTCAGTCTCCCTCTCTCTCTCCACCACTCCACTCGCTCTCTCTCCACTCCTCCCTCTCCACTCCCTCCACCCATCTCTCTCTCCACGTTATCTCTCTCTCCACTCCTGTCTCTCCACATTATCTCCCTCTCTCTCTCCCTCCTCTCTCTCTCCACTCATCTTTCTTTCCACTCCACTCTCTCTCCACGTTATCTCTCTCTCTCCATCTCTCTCTCCACTCCTATCTCTCTCTCTCCACGTTCTCTCTCCACTTCTCTCTCTCCACATTATCTCTCTCTCTCTACTCCTCTCTCTCCACTTCTCTCTCTCCATGTTATCTCTCTCTCTCCACCTCTATCTCTCTCTCCATGTTCTCTCTCTCCATCACTCCTCTCTCTCCACTCCACTCTCTCTCCACGTTATCTCTCTCTCTCCACTCCTCTTTCTCTCTCTCCACTCCTCTCTCTCTCTCCACACCTCTCTCACTCTCCACTTCCCTCTCTCCACTTCTACCTCTCTCAACATTATCTCCCTCTCTCTCTCCACTCCTCTCTCTCTCTCTCTCTCTCTCTCTCTCTCTCTCATCACTCTCCTTCCACTCCTCTCTCTCTCAAAGTTATATCTCTCTCCACTCCTCTTTCTCTCTCCACTCCTATCTCTCTCTCTCCACGTTCTCTCCCTCCACGTTCTCCACTCCTCTCTCATCATTCTCCACACTTTGAGGTCATCAGGCCTCCATCTCTGTGGAGACGTGTGTCTGTGCCAGTGCCTGCCTGCCTGGCACTGGCGGTGGCCATCCTCTGCCATCCTCCCAGCTATTCTCTGCCATCCTCCCAGCCATCCTCTGCCATCCTCCCAGCCATCCTCTGCCATCCTCTGCCATCCTCCCAGCCATCCTCCGCCATCCTCCCAGCCATCCTCCGCCATCCTCTGCCATCCTCTGCCATCCTCCCAGCCATCCTCTGCCATCCTCTGCCATCCTCCCAGCCAACCTCTGGCACGCAGCCAGGTGTCCCCTCACGCAGAGCAGTCACACACAACCCAGCACCAGTCTGTCAACAATGCAGATGTTTTTCATACATTATTTAAACTGGCACATACAGTTGGCTTTCTTGACATCAATTGCATAATGTGATGGCTATACATGACGATGTCCCACATGACGTATTCCATTTCAATGCAGTGTAAGGGCCGTGTCAGTGCAGTATGTGGAGAAGGCTGCTGCATTACACCATGTTAAGTGCACTTCAAATGATGCATCGTCGAACATACTCTCCAATAATGTCCTATAGCGCCATATTCTACAGCTGCCAAGATCTGTATAGTGGACATAATAACCCTGTTTTTCCCAGTCCTTCTGTCAGAGCTGCTGGCCTAATTGGTACACCTAACTGGTTCACCTAACTGGTGTCCTGTCACCAGTATTCTGTCAGAGCTGCTGGCCTAACTGGTACACCTAACTGGTTCACCTAACTGGTTCACCTAACTGGTTCACCTAACTGGTACACCTAACTGGTTCACCTAACTGGTACACCTAACTGGTTCACCTAACTGGTTCACCTAACTGGTACACCTAACTGGTACACCTAACTGGTTCACCTAACTGGTACACCTAACTGGTTCACCTAACTGGTTCACCTAACTGGTTCACCTAACTGGTACACCTAATTGGTACACCTAACTGGTTCACCTAACTGGTGTCCTGTCACCAGTATTCTGTCAGAGCTGCTGGCCTAACTGGTACACCTAACTGGTTCACCTAACTGGTTCACCTAACTGGTACACCTAACTGGTACACCTAACTGGTGTCCTGTCACCAGTATTCTGTCAGAGCTGCTGGCCTAACTGGTACACCTAACTGGTTCACCTAACTGGTACACCTAACTGGTACACCTAACTGGTACACCTAACTGGTTCACCTAACTGGTACACCTAACTGGTACACCTAACTGGTTCACCTAACTGGTTCACCTAACTGGTGTCCAGCCACCAGGCACATAATTACAGGCTGTCCACAAAGGCCAGTTCTACACCATGGTTTACACATGTCAGATGGCTACAAATGATAGCTACTTCAATATTGGCCAAAAATAGCCGTTTGATGGAGAAGGTGCCAAAGTATGCATGTTGAGAGATGTATCGCTGGTCGCTACAGGGATGGTTTGCTTTTAGGTTTCAGTTTTACTGGAATTGTCTGACGTTAGTGGGATGCTCATATATTGTAAACTGATTTTATACATGCACTAGGTGGAGATATCTTTAAAATGTTTACAAATTATTTCTAAAAGCCTTAACAATGTGTACCGGACTGACATTCTTTACAATGCTCAAACAATAGATGAAAACAATTCGATCATCGATGACTAAATCAATCTCTTAAATAATTGACCAGGAGGAGGATATATAGGTCATATATATGTTTCATCATGATGCTGACATCACTCCTGTACAGTACATACCGTGCCAACCTGTCTTCCAAACATTGCCTTTGACGTTGGACGATAGTCACTTTGGACGGCTCTGCTTTCTGTTCTTCTGTCTTTTCATCTTCAATCATGCTGCCTCCCTCTGAAGCTCAGGTACGTTTATGGAGAGAGAAAGAGAGAGAGAGAGAGAGAGAGAGAGAGGAGACAGAAAGAGAGACATGCAAAGACAGAGAGCAATAAAGAGAAACAGAGCCGGAGAACGGCAGAGAGCGAGAGAGAGACCGAGAGAGACTCTTTTCAGAAATCAAAGCTATGTGTTGTTGACGTGAATGAAAGCTGACCTCACCTCCCAACGTCTGCTCCGTCTGTTGTCAGTGGTCTCCTCTCTTTGCATTCTCACATAGGCAGGCAGTCAGGAGCGCCGTGGATGAGAAGCGAATCGGAGGTTGCTAACTTCTCTTGAAGCTTGTGCGGAGCATTCAAGCTTTCAATTAAAGATAGGGCGTAGTCTGTTGCTATTGATGCGTTAAAGTTGATTTCATTGGGTTGATGTAGGGGTTGACTCCAGAGTTGGTGTTGGTTGTGAAAACATGCAGGTCGCTGATGAAAGGTTTTATTTAATGGTACATGGAGTTTAATTCGCATTCAAGTGAAATAACATTCAAAATGGGTTTTATGAAGGGCAGATTTCCTGGAAATACTTTCATAAATATATATATATATATATATATATATATATATATATATATATATATATATATATATATAAAGCGGCATGAACGGAAGACCACAGTATAATAAATAGAACATCAAACCTTGACCGTTTCATCCATAATGGACCCTTGACTCTCCACATGTCTTGTATAATGGCCTCTAATGTACTGTACACAAACTCCTTCTTTCTATAAACATCTGTAAAAGCCTGATGCCTCATGACTTCACCACCCCAGCCTTTCAGGGACCATTTTCTTCTCCCTACAGATGGTTTTCCCAGAGGAGGACTTTTATATTCTGGCCACTCACACACACACTCACACACACACTCACACGTGCACGCCCACACACACTCACACACACACTCACACGCGCACTCACACGCACGCACGCACACACACACACACACACACACACACACACACACGCACGCGTGCATGCACACACGCACACACGCACGCACACACACACACACACACTAGATGGTTAATGCTCACAGGAGCATTATTGATGCTCGAATCCATTTCCTGGACCATCTCTCATGAGAGACACACTGCCTGGCTGCTGTATGAAACTGACACTCTCAGGTTGCCTTGACAGCCCTGAGGACATAACGGACCACAGACAGGGTCACTCCTGTCAATACACTTCTATGTGCTCCGGGATGTTCTGTGCGGACGGGGGAGAAAATGACAGTTGTGTTGTGTGTGTGTGTGTGTGTGTTTGTGTGTGTGTGTGTGTTTGGGGGATGGGGGGGCGGGGGGGTCTTGTGTGTATCACAGTCAACTGTCACCTTGACCACCAGCTTGCCATACACCAAAGCTCCAGCAGAGATATCTCTCTCTCTCTCTCCATCTCTCTCTCTCTCTCTCTCTCTCCCCTCTCCATCTCTCTCTCTCCCCCTCTCCATCTCTCTCTCTCCATCTCTCTCTCTCTCTCTCTCTCTCTCTCTCTCTCTCTCTCTCTCTCTCTCTCTCTCTCTCTCTCCCCCTCTCTCTCTCCCCCTCTCTCTCTCCATTCTCCCCCCCCACTCTCCTCTCTCTATCTCCCTCTCCCCACCCTTTCTGTGTCTCTCTCTCTCTCCAGCCTGTATAGTGCTAGTGTGATAAGCAGCTCATTACATGCTGAACATCATACTATACATTCCATACTGTGACATGCTCAGGTTATTAAACACTGGAGAGGGAAAGCCTTGATAAATCAACTGTGTCAAATGACAAGATTGTGTTACGTGATTAAAGGGAATATAATGAGGATAGTTCATTAGTGTGCTTGTTAGATGTGATTGGGCTTTTCGGATATGGTGTCGGAACAGTTTAAACACTCTCAGTAGGAACATGTTTATTGCAGAGGACTTGTGTAACAGGCCATGAAAGGTGGGGATGTCTCGGTCCGCTTGTCAGCTTGTTGGTATGAAGTGCAATACAGAGGAGGTTTGTCATGGTATGGACATCAATGGACACGCACACCCACGCCCTCCAAACCCCCCTCGGTGAGAAGCATCTGCGCAGTTTGCAATATACACTCACATGCCCAGCGGGTCACCTCAAACCGCTGTGTAGCTAAACCCATCTAGACCCCCATACATCTGTCCCTGCTCCTCTTCCCCAATGTGCATATGTATGTGTTTTTGTGTGTGTGTGTGTGTGTGTGTGTGCGTGCGTGCGTGCGTGCGTGCGTGCGTGCGTGCGTGCGTGGTCACTGGGGTCCAGTAAGCGGGTTCTCTAACCTTGGCAGCGGTTCCCTTTGAAATCCCTTTGAAATCGGTTGCCTCTCTCGGGAGACATTTTGAAACAAGATGATTTATCCGCTGTGATTTTTCTCTTAGGTAGGATTTATCACAGTTTGAATGTTGTTTTTGGTGTAGTTGCCTTGATGATGGGGATTGATACACATACAAACATGCTTCTACACCTGCATTGCTTGCTGTTTGGGGTTTTAGGCTGGGTTTCTGTACAGCACTTTGTGACATCAGCTGATGTAAGAAGGGCTTTATAAATACATTTGATTGATGTACATGCATGCACGTACGCAAGGATGCACACACACACCGACACACACCCACCCTCTTCTTCTCTCCCACCCCCCAGAGCTGTCCACCTCCCGTTTCCCCCCCTCCCGTACATGCATCTATCTCATAGTCTGTCAACAAACCTGCGAGTATGGAACAGGGACAGGGATGTGATGCAGGAAGCCCCCCCCCCCCCCCCCCCCCACCGCCACTTTCCGAATGGAACAGGGTTGCTATCAATTCAATTTCAATTCAACTCAAGGGCTTTATTGGCATGGGAAACATATGTTTACATTGCCAATGCAAGTGAAATAGATAATAAACAACAGTTAAATAAACAGTAAACATTACACTCACAAAAATTCCAAAATAATAAAGACATTTCAAATGTCATATTATGTCAGGGTCTGCCACTCCCTGATGGATAGCAGAGAGATAGCAGAGAGATAGCAGGGAAGGACATATGTCCCAAAACAGAAGTCTCCCCTCCTCTCTGTCCTTGCTGCTCCTCCACTAGACTACAGACAGTGCTGTCTAGACCTAGACAATATGGCCTGACCGGCGCTCCCACTGCTCTCTCTACCTAATCTGGCATGGACTTTGGTTCATGCACTGTTGATCTGGTCAGTAGAAAGGGATTTTATCCTTTATTGAACTATGAGGTATCTTGAGATAAAACAACTCACAACTGAACACTGGGGAGTGCACACAATGGACCGAAGCCTGTTTTAGCATGGGCAGCACCATTACAAAGATAGGAGATTTACATTTTAGTCATTTAGCAGATGCTCTTATCCAGAGCAACTTACAGTAGTGAATGCATACATTTCATACATTTTTTTTTCCATACTGGTCCCCCGTGGGGATCGAACCCACAACCCTGGTGTTGCAAACACCATGCTCAACCAACTGAGCCACACGGGACCACAGATGCGTAAAACACGTTTTCTAGCTAGCGCCAGAAGGAATCCGTTGGACGGGCATTTGATTTCCATAGGGGGGCAAATTCTGTTCACAGGACCTCCTATGTGGATATAGGCTATGTTAAAATAAATAAATCAATTAAAGCCTTCAGTAAATTGTATTCGTGGAGTGCCTTTGTTACATCTATGAAAGAGAAATCATTGGTGTTGGAACCCGTTCTAAGCTTCTCTCTATAACAACAAAATGAAAATAAATACCCTAACCACACCAATGAAAACATCAGTAGCCTAAACATCATTGCATCCGCCAAGTTCGCCTGATAATAGTGAAAAACAGGTACAAAAGCAATAATGGCATTATGAATATAAGTGTTGATATGACAACAGTCAAAACAATCAATTATCAGTTGACGCATGTCCATGTCACGGAGCCTAAACAACGAAAGCTGGTGAGCGCGTTGCTGATTTTATTTCTTGCTTGAGATGTAAGTCCTGCTCCCTCAGTGATGACATTTTGTGCTGATAATAGCCTGTAGAATTCTCAGCGACTTGTTCTATTCCAACCGATGCCATCTTCTCTCCCATCTCTCCGTTTCATTTTGTTGGCAGCGTGGGCACCTGCTCAGTGCGCACACTTCTGGCTTTTTTTGGGCTTGGGCCTCGGAGGTGAATACTCATCAGATATGTCATCATGATTCATTTCTTCCATTCAGATTTTGTGGCAATGCTAACGAGTGCATCCATTCGTCTTGGTCTTCTTGCCATCATTGTAAATGACGCACGCTCTCACTGTTTACTCCAAGTAAACCCGTGTAGACTGATAACAGAGCACATAGCATTTGGACATTAGAATAGATCCTTACAATAGAATGGCCCGTCCTGTTCTTCATTCACAATTGGTCATTTACATAATTAGGCGTAATTCGCTTCCCCTCGCTGATCAACTCATCCGTTCTCCCCCATCATACTTTAGCCTACTTCATTGGTTTAATCTCTTATTATATGTGTGAATTTAGTTTCGGTATGGTTTAGGTTCACTTTCGAGGTGATTAACGCCCTCCTAAACCTGTCTAAAACACCAGTTCTGTTTGTGATATTAAGATTCTAACAATGCCAGTGTGTATTATAGACTTATTTAGGACAAGGACGGAGGTGGGCATGACTTTAAAGTCATGTCAGTGTAATGTGTTTTTTAAATTCATGAGCAGCAAATGAGTGTTTTTGCAGTTCTATTGTGGGTTTTATAATAACATGTAGTTGAACTGTAAAAATGTATTAGCCTACCTTTTAATGTGGCGTGAACACAACCAGTCATGATGTTTGTAGCTGATTGTAAAACAAATCACTTCAAAAAGTAGGTTTCCTTCGCACGTTAGTCCAAAATAACATCCGATTGACTGAAACGGCAGTCTTACAGTATGTAGCCCCATGTATCTGTTGTGGTCATGAAAGAGAATGTCATGCCATACTCTTTTAGTCCTGACAGCATCAGATACATGGTCTATACATACTGAGACAGAGGGGCGCTGTTTCGCTCGGATGCTTTATCTGAGATTGATGGGTCTTTCTGTTGGCGGTCAAATAAATGGTCAATATTTAAATATTTTATTTGGACGGGCCAGGAGGTACGTTAGGGCGGGCCAGGAGGTACGTTAGGGCGGGCCAGGAGGTACGTTAGGGCGGGCCAGGAGGTACGTTAGGGCGGGCCATCTGTAGATCCTCTACAGACTATAGTCTCCAGTCTATAGCCTATCAGTAACATTTCAACTAACTATCTACTATCCCTAACCCTAACCCTAGCCCTAACCTAACCCTAACCCTAACCTAACCCTAGCCCTAACCTTAACCCTAACCCTAACCCTAGCCCTAACCTTAACCCTAACCCTAACCCTAACCCTAACCCTAGCCCTAACCTTAACCCTAACCCTAACCCTAGCCCTAACCTTAACCCTAACCCTAACCCTAACCCTAACCTTAACCCTTACCCTTATTCTAAACCTAACCCTAACCCTAGCCCTAACCTTAACCCTTACCCTTATTCTAAACCTAACCCTAACCCTAGCCCTAACCTTAACCCTTACCCTTATTCTAACCCTAACCCTAGCCTTAACCCTTACCCTTATTCTAAACCTAACCCTAACCCTAGCCCTAACCTTAACCCTTACCCTTATTCTAAACCTAACCCTAACCCTAGCCTTAACCCTTACCCTTATTCTAAACCTAACCCTAACCCTAGCCCTAACCTTAACCCTTACCCTTATTCTAAACCTAACCCTAACCCTAGCCCTAACCTTAACCCTTACCCTTATTCTAAACCTAACCCTAACCCTAGCCCTAACCTTAACCCTTACCCTTATTCTAAACCTAACCCTAACCCTAGCCCTAACCTTAACCCTTACCCTTATTCTAAACCTAACCTTAACCCTAGCCCTAACCTTAACCCTTACCCTTATTCTAAACCTAACCCTAACCCTAGCCTTAACCCTTACCCTTATTCTAAACCCTAACCCTAGCCCTAACCTAACCCTAACCCTAACCTAACCCTAGCCCTAACCTTAACCCTAACCCTAACCCTAGCCCTAACCTTAACCCTAACCCTAACCCTAACCCTAACCCTAGCCCTAACCTTAACCCTAACCCTAGCCCTAACCTTAACCCTAACCCTAACCCTAACCCTAACCCTAACCTTAACCCTTACCCTTATTCTAAACCTAACCCTAACCCTAGCCCTAACCTTAACCCTTACCCTTATTCTAAACCTAACCCTAACCCTAGCCCTAACCTTAACCCTTACCCTTATTCTAACCCTAACCCTAGCCTTAACCCTTACCCTTATTCTAAACCTAACCCTAACCCTAGCCCTAACCTTAACCCTTACCCTTATTCTAAACCTAACCCTAACCCTAGCCTTAACCCTTACCCTTATTCTAAACCTAACCCTAACCCTAGCCCTAACCTTAACCCTTACCCTTATTCTAAACCTAACCCTAACCCTAGCCCTAACCTTAACCCTTACCCTTATTCTAAACCTAACCCTAACCCTAGCCCTAACCTTAACCCTTACCCTTATTCTAAACCTAACCCTAACCCTAGCCCTAACCTTAACCCTTACCCTTATTCTAAACCTAACCTTAACCCTAGCCCTAACCTTAACCCTTACCCTTATTCTAAACCTAACCCTAACCCTAGCCTTAACCCTTACCCTTATTCTAAACCCTAACCCTAGCCCTAACCTTAACCCTTACCCTTATTCTAAACCTAACCCTAACCCTAGCCTTAACCCTTACCCTTATTCTAAACCTAACCTTAACCCTAGCCCTAACCTTAACCCTTACCCTTATTCTAAACCTAACCCTAACCCTAGCCCTAACCTTAACCCATACCCTTATTCTAAACCTAACCTTAACCCTAGCCCTAACCTTAACCCTTACCCTTATTCTAAACCTAACCCTAACCCTAGCCTTAACCCTTACCCTTATTCTAAACCTAACCCTAACCCTAGCCCTAACCTTAACCCTTACCCTTATTCTAAACCTAACCCTAACCCTAGCCTTAACCCTTACCCTTATTCTAAACCTAACCCTAACCCTAGCCCTAACCTTAACCCTTACCCTTATTCTAAACCTAACCCTAACCCTAGCCCTAACCTTAACCCTTACCCTTATTCTAAACCTAACCCTAACCCTAGCCTTAACCCTTACCCTTATTCTAAACCTAACCCTAACCCTAACCCTAGCCCTAACCTTAACCCTTACCCTTATTCTAAACCTAACCCTAACCCTAGCCTTAACCCTTACCCTTATTCTAAACCTAACCTTAACCCTAGCCCTAACCTTAACCCTTACCCTTATTCTAAACCTAACCCTAACCCTAGCCTTAACCCTTACCCTTATTCTAAACCTAACCTTAACCCTAGCCCTAACCTTAACCCTTACCCTTATTCTAAACCTAACCCTAACCCTAGCCTTAACCCTTACCCTTATTCTAAACCTAACCCTAACCCTAGCCCTAACCTTAACCCTTACCCTTATTCTAAACCTAACCCTAACCCTAGCCTTAACCCTTACCCTTATTGTAAACCTAGCCCTAACCTTAACCCTTACCCTTATTCTAAACCTAACCTTAACCCTAGCCCTAACCTTAACCTTTACCCTTATTCTAAACCCTAACCCTAGCCCTAACCTTAACCCTTACCCTTATTCTAAACCTAACCCTAACCCTAGCCCTAACCTTAACCCTTACCCTTATTCTAAACCTAACCCTAACCCTAGCCCTAACCTTAACCCTTACCCTTATTCTAAACCTAACCCTAACCCTAGCCCTAACATTAACCCTTACCCTTATTCTAAACCTAACCCTAACCCTAGCCCAATGTTAACCCTTACCCTTATTCTAAACCTAACCCTAACCCTGGCCCTAACATTAACCCTTACCCTTATTCTAAACCTAACCCTAACCCTAACCCTAGCCCTAACGTTAACCCTTACCCTTATTCTAAACCTAACCCTAACCCTAACGTTAACCCTTACCCTTATTCTAAACCTAACCTTAACAGTAACCTGCCTAATAAGACAGCACCTTTCAGGTCAAGAGGTATAGCCTTGAACTCCCGACACCCAGACAATGCCCCCCGATACCCAGCCGATGCCCCCCGATACCCAGCCGATGCCCCCCGATACCCAGCCGATGCCCCCTGATACCCAGCCGATGCCCCCCTGCTCTAGCCGTCACTCCAAGCATCATTCCCTTGACTCCTGCCACTCTCTATGGTCCTGGCTCCTCACCCCTCTGCACCCTCCATACCCCGGCTCCCATACCCAGCAAGGGCACCGCGAGTAGGGGAGACAAACACCCCCCTCCCATCACTCCTAACAGTCACTGAGGCATTGCCACTAATAGCCTGGGGAGAAGGAGAGAATGATGGAATGGAAGTGTGGGAAGACATGGGGATGATGAGAGGAAGCGAGGGAGTGATGGCGGTAGTGGTGACGGTCGGAGGAAGAAGAGTCGACGGTGACAGATGGGTGTGAGATGCTCAGCGGCTAGATATACATGCGCTGTTATTTATTTGGATTGTCAGTACCTCGCCGTCTTTGAAATGTAATTATGTGGCGCTCAGTGACGGTTAGGAGTGATGGAAAGGGAATGTTTGTCTCCCCTACTCGGGGTGGAGTGGGCCCGGTGGCCCCAGCGGATATATACCCAGGGGGAAGGGGGCAAGGGGGGTGGGACAGGCTTACTTATGGATGAAGGGACAGTGATAGTATGATGGGACTGGAGTTGGGTGTGGAGCTGGGTTGGGGCTGGAGTTGGAGCTGGGGTGGGCTGGAGCTGGGGCTGGAGATGGAGATGGAGCTGGGATGGGGCTGGAGTTGAGGATTGAGCTGAGGATGGGGCTGGAGTTGGGTGTGGAGCTGGGTTGGGGCTGGGGGTGGGGCTGGAGCTGGGGGTGGGGCTGGAGTTGGGGGTGGAGCTGGGGGTGGGGCTGGGGCTGGAGCTGGACAACACCACTGATCAAACACCTTGACCTGGCCTAATTGAGTCATGGCTTGTGAGCTGCTATATTAAGTTGGATTGATTTCCATTGAATATCATGACCTATTGCAATGCTATTGTCCATCTTGCTTCCAAACAACCAACCAACTCATTCACACAAACATAAATTATTAATTTAACAATATCCCTCCGGTCATCCCAGTGTAGCCTTTTCCATAAATCCTACAGTTCTCTGCGTCTGATTCACACAGCGCTGTCTCAGAGAGCGGATGTAGGCTATCGTCCTGGCCGGAGGATTGTATGCTCACAACATAATTAACTCAAACTTGAGATTAGGATGAGTTCATTTAGGTAATCTGACACAGGAGTCCCTAGTCAGCCATGAGGGGAGAGAGATGTTGGATAAATTAGTAAAGACTTGTAATGAGCTAGCCCTGCTTTGGCTCAGACAAACGAGCACGCAGTTGGCCCATTGCCCCCTCTCCCCCCATTGTGACAGTGGCTGGAATGGGAAATTATTTTTCCATTAATTTGTTTATCATTTTGTCAATTTTCCCCCATCCACAACGAAAGTAATATAATCTTGGGGCCACTTTAAAGAGGAACATATTTTTGTGTCCTCATACATATATAGGCACGCATGTGTGCAGACAAACACACACACACACACACACACACACACACACACACACACACACACACACACACGCAACATACACTCATCTCTCCCCATCCTTTCCTAGGAGGCTCCATGTTATTTGGAGGAAAATTAACTCAACTTTGGGTGACTCTATCATCCATAATAAGATAGACTGATCAGGCTTCACTGTCCAATCTGGCGTTGGTCCCTATGACGTCATCAGTGGTCAATTTACTATTACTAAGGGACAGGGATGCTTGGTGAATAACAGATTAAGAGTATGCGTGCCAAAATTACAAAACAATCTGAAAACAAATTTAGATTGTAGAAAGTAAATGGTGTCCCATTTAAATTTAGCCAGAGTCTGGATATTTCCATGTCTCGATGGTTCTGCAAAACATTGGGCAATGATATCAGACACGGTACTAGCCTATTCAATGCAATCCAACTAAGACATTGGCTCTTTTGGTTGATGTAGAATCTGCACTAGAACGATCTTAGCAGGTTTAAAACTCTCATTGAAACCTGTGATTAGTGATTCTGCCTGTTCACTTGGTTTAATCTGTCTGTAGTGATACTCACCCTGACAGCCCAACAAAACCGGTGGTAGAATGATGAAGGAATTAACGTTAGGAGCATGGCCATCAGATCTATAAATGGAGGACACTGCAATCCATTATTCCAAGCTGCAGGGCCACACATACGCACATGTAAAGTAAGCCTTCGTTCTAACAACACAGTGAAGCCGGTCCTCTCCTCAGCAATCACGTTTAAGAACTGTGCTTTTGAACCATTGAGCATAGTGCTTAGTTTACAATGTTGTTACGGTTGGAACACTTTTTGTTTACAATTATTATATAGAATTCATATATATATATACTAGGGCTATCCGTTTTCCTTGTTGGACCTGCGTTTACAATGTATCCAATTTCAGTTTGTGTGGTTTTTGGTTCAGCTTTCTGTAACTTTGTAGAAAGTTCTGTCTGCATGTGTAGGTGCATATTATTGCATCATGATCGCAAGGGGTTCCAATATCTTTCCCAACTGTCCCGTTATTTGGTTTTAATGTCCGTTCTAGAATGCCCTTCTAGCCAATCGGAAACGAGTATTCAACAACGTCGTAGATTCTATATAATGCAGGCTAGCACACTTCCAGAGGATAAATCATTTCTGATGACAGATAATATAAGGGAGGTAGAGAGGAATGTGGATGTTTGCCCCATAAATATTTAAAGAGCGGAAGATTATTACAGAGCTGGGCTTTATGGAAACCTGGCTCTGTTGTGATTATGGTGGCTTGGAGGGATTGCGTTGTGTGTGTGGGGTGGGAGGGCTGTGTGCGCGTGTGCATATTGTACATTTGTGTGTGTTGTTGATGCCCTTTTACAATCGCCACTTCCTCTCTCACAAGGTGGTCCGATGATTGCACCCTGGCTCTCTGTTTGTGGAAGGCTTTTTTTGATTCAATCTGTGTTTTATAACAGTTTATTAGACGGGTTGTGATAGTCCCTCTGTAGGAGGTTTGTCTCTACTGTCCACAGTGACCTAAAAGGAACCTGGGTCCTGAAGAGTGTCACCCTCGTTTGGCATGATTCAGGGTAAACAACTGTACTAAATAAAGCTATACTGGGACTCACGATCTGCAACTACATGTCAGGTTTACCTCGTCTTAGTCCTGGATATATTTACTTCATTAGGTTGGTTTTAGTATTTGATACCCCTGCTTGACGTCATTCAGGCACAAAGCAGAACCCTTCAGCATCTAGGTACAGGAGATTCTAAAGGACTAACAGGTGCTACTGAATCATGCATCAAAGATGTAGTCACATTTATCCCATTTCCCATTACTGGTGTGTAAGGAAGGCTCACCTATGATTTACTACCTGGCAATGAGTCACAGGTGGAAGATGGCTGGCAGAGATCCAAAACATAATGGACCTGCAGTGAGGAAGAGGGGGGCTGGCGAAAGACCAACAAAATAATGGTTTTGTTGACCCGTTCATGGAGAATTTCAACACTTACACCCTTAGCTCACCACAATGCCCCTGCACCTACTGCCCCTTCTCATTCGACCCCTGACCTACACACTCCCACCTAGGCTTTCCAGTTTCTAAAGACTTCTATTGGCCTGTGAATGAGGAAAAATGACTGTGACATTAGCCATCAATTCCACATTAATGGCTGGGGCTCCTGTGCTGCCCAGACACATTGATTTCCATTTTCTTTCTCACACGAGAAGACAGAGAAAGGTGCAACCTCTTTCAGGTTTGAAAAATGGTAAAGGGTGTTGTGTCTAAATAAGGGTTTTTCCCTCCCATCATGCAGTGCAAGGTTCTAGCCAGACTGAGACCTGAGGACTTGTGTTGACTCCCCAATCTACAGTAATTATTTGGCTTTAGCTCAGTAGGCGAACACGGTTAGACACGCATAACATTTAATAACAGTACATGTAAATCACCTCTGGTTACCGTACGTGGTATTATGATACGACCAAATGATAGATGACACTGTTGTGAAAGAATCAGTGGTTCAGGTTCGTCACACTGACTTTATGACGATCACCATTGATGAAAGGGTGTGTGTGACTGAGGGAGCTCTTGATACTCTCGTCTTCAAGTGAATTCATTATTTACTTTTACTCAAGTATGACAATTGGGTACTTTTTCCACCACTGTGTGAAAGGACAAGCAGGGTTTAGGGGGAGTAGGGTAGTAGGGGGCTGGGCCTACCCAATACAGGGGTTGTGACTAGACGGTGGTTTTACGTGGTTTCATAACATTCTCCAAATCATCTGAAAGGGACTGCTCAATGGCTCAATGTCTCGATGCGCCTGTTCAAAGTATGTGTTTTAATGAGAGAAGGTTTGAAATGTGGTTCTTTTGAGCAATTATTTTATATTTCCAATGAAAGTTACTAAACTGAAGTTAGTTTCTATTGATCCTAACGCTGTCATTATTTTATGAAAGATTCAAAACATATTCACTATAATAATGGGTCATAGTGTGTACACTCTGGAGTAATTGAACTTCAGCATCGCACCCAAGTGACCACTCCAGTTTCAGACACAGCGTGGATTAAAGAATCATTAGATGTACACACTTAAAAAGAGTCACATAAACATATCAGCTAATGGGACGCAAGGGACTTCCTTGATCTAAAAGTTGGATCAAGATTTCACTTCTACTAGTTCACGCCTACGGTATAGTATTCCCCTGTAGGTCTAAGCCCTTAGATGGCAATATCTACTAAGATAACGTAGGGAATTGTTTTAAGATGGTCATAAAATGTATCATTTAGCCATTTGATTTAGAATTTTAGGACCCCTGTAGGTATAAACAACAAATACTTTCTTGTCCGGATGCTCTCATATGTAGAACAAGGCTGCTTCCACATGCCCCATGTTGTGGAATAGGCACAAACGTTATATCGTCGGAAAGAGGGGATTGAACTGCAGCCACTACAAGAAACTCTCTAGCATAAACACATAGGGAGCTATTCAACATTCAAAATGATGTCACCGTGTGACGCACGGGTGCGTCAATCAACTCTAGAGGCCGTGATGTATGGCCCCTTCCTTTCCTACTATGTCAGAGGAATTCAAATCCAAGGTCCACAATACTGATGGTTTTCTCTTCTACCTGATAATTACAGTGCACCCCCTGGTGTCCCAGGTATAAATCAGTCCTTGATTAGAGGGGAACGATGAAAATCACTTGTGGAACTGGCTTCGAGGTCCATATTTGAAATTCCCTGATTAATATATGGGCTGTACAACGTGTTGGTCAGGAGTAGGCTACAGTACTAAGAGCATAACATTTCCACACACTAATTGTAGTCTAACCAATAACCAAACAAAGATGCAGTGAAAATAAAAATCTCATTGATTTATCAAGACCAGTCCCCATGCTTGTCTCAGAGCAGCGCAAAATGGTGCTAAAATAGTTGACCACACGCGGGTAGGCTATTGCTTCAAATTCTGTTGCTTCTAACTTCAACATGCACTTTAAATAAATAAGACTTACACCACTTTTCACAGCAAATTACTCAACATTGGTGAGACTCATGTTGCCTACGGTAGGCATACAGTATATCAACAACAAAAAAATTCAATGATGTTACCACCAATATTTACATATGGGTCTCCCGGTGGCAACTGGCACAGGTGTCGAACTTGCATCTGTAGCAACACATTTTGCACGGTGATGCAGTGTCTTCAACCGCTGCGCCAATCAGGAGGCCCCATCCACTAAGAATCAAAATACAGAGAGGTGTTGGTAAAGGTATATTGTCCTGCTAACAGCCGATAATGTGGTATTATAATATTATACCTAATCTCAGCTCGTTACCTGTATAAAAGACACCTGGGAGCCAGAAATCTTTCTGATTGAGAGGGGGTCAAATACTTATTTCCCTCATTAAAATGCAAATCAATTTATAACCTTTTTCACATGTGTTTTTCTGGATTTTTTTATTGTTATTCTGTCTCTCACTGTTCAAATAAACCTACCATTAAAATTATAGACTGATCATTTCTTTGTCAGTGGGAAAACGTACAAAATCAGCAGGGGATCAAATACTTTTTTCCCTCTCTGTAAAGCATTTAAAGCATTTTGAAGATATTAGCCACATGCATTTGTTTATTAGGCTACTGTGCAGTCTGACAAGTAAACATATCCTACAGTACATAATGTAGTAAACATGGGAAAGTGCCTAATTCCTTACGTAAGGTAGAGCAGGCCATGTCCAGATATTCTCGGTGACCTCAAGTACTCATTAACTCTGTCTTTAATTATTTTTTCGGGTTGCATCAGTCATGGACAGAAACTTCTGAGACACAGTATTAATGATGAACACGCGGAGGTTCACTGGTAAGCTACATTTTCCTCGGGACACTTCTCAGTTTGTGTTCTGTGCCCACTCGTGGTATCTCTCTTCGTTTACACATCCTTGGAATAGCAGAACAGCATAACGGTCCGGGCGGCCCTAGCTGTGCCTGGTGAGCAGTTGGTCACGTTCTGTTGTCAGAAAAGGAATGGAAATGTCAGGGTGAACCGACGACCTAACAAACCCGGCAGGTATGTTGACTCTGCCTGTCGGAGGTGGAGTTCCAGAGCTCACAGGTGTGCCTGGCATGGATTGTGACTCCATCTCGTTCCTCGCCCTCTTCAACGCGTCATTCTCCGCCTGACACTTCACCAATGCCGCCTGGCTCTGAGCCAATGCATCAGCTGTCACCAGTATCTCTGCCCTCCGATAATGTTTCTCTTTCTGCTGGTCTGCCTTCAATGACTTGATCCCGGTCTTCAAAGTCTGAATCTGATCCATGTGCACCTTCATCAGATGAGCAGAATGGTACCGCCCTGAGCCCCCATCGATTACAGTGACCTATGATAGAAACGGCAGATCAATTAAGAAGTAAAAGTGACTCCAACATAGAAATGCTGCGTACACATTTTAAGAATCTAGCTAAACGAAACCCTTTCTTGGCAACTGTGCGTTTTTTCGGTGTGGTCCTTTGTCCACTGATCTCCACGGATAGTTGTCGGCATGGTTATATGCTCTGCAAAAACACATTCACGTTTTTAGTACACAATAATTTGCATTTATTTTTATTGAACCTTTATTCAATTATTGGTTTTGTTACACAGTATGCCTACACATTGATAGGCTATGTACATTTTTTTTAAAGAAAATGCACTGAAACCAAAATACCTTTAGTTTTGGTGATCCACTCAGCTCCGGCTCATTTTCAAGTCCTCTCGTGGTGGTCCTAACCCTAGAACTGGTAGCACCATAGGAAGAAGCTGGGTTGATGAAAACAATGTCCATTTCGTCTGTTCTCTTTGGTCGCAATGTAATTTGTTTTAAATAAACAGCTCATTTTTGAACGGTAACTGTGTAACCTCTTACATCTAGACGTTCTGCTAGTGGAACACCGCTCCAATATCCAATGATAGGGCGTGGCGTGAAATACAAACTCCTCGAAAATTCGAAAACTTCCATTTTTCAAACATATGACTATATATGACTACATTTGACTATACCCAGCCAGAAATAATTAGACACCCATTTTTCAAGCTAGCATATAATGTCACAAAAACCAAAACCACAGCTAAATGCAGCACTAACCTTTGATGATCTTCATCAGATGACACTCCTAGGACATTATGTTATACAATACATGCATGTTTTGTTCAATCAAGTTCATATTTATATCAAAAACCAGCTTTTTACATTAGCATGTGACGTTCAGAACTAGCATTCCCACCGAACACTTCCGGTGAATTTACTAAATTACTCACGATAAACGTTCACAAAAAACATAACAATTATTTTAAGAATTATAGATACAGAACTCCTTTATGCAATCGCGGTGTCCGATTTTAAAATAGCTTTTCGGTGAAAGCACATTTTGCAATATTCTGAGTAGATAGCCCGGCCATCACAGGCTAGCTATTTTGACACCCACCAAGTTTGGCACTCACCAAACTCAGATTTACTATAAGAAAAATTTGATTACCTTTGCTGTTCTTCGTCAGAATGCACTCCCAGGACTTCTACTTCAACAACAAATGTTGGTTTGGTTCCAAATAATCCATAGTTATATACAAATAGCTGCGTTTTGTTCGTGTGTTCAAGACACTATCCGAAGGGTAACGAAGGCGCGTATCGTGACAAAAAAATTCAAAATATTCCATTACCGTACTTCGAAGCATGTCAAACGCTGTTTAAAATACATTTTTATGCGATTTTTCTCGTAAAATAGCGATAATATTCCGACCGGGAGTCGTTGTTTTCGTTCAAAGACTGAAAATGTAAAATGGACTCTTCACGTGCACGCGCGCACCCGTGTCATTGTTCTCAGATCAACCACTATCCAAATGCGCTACTGTTTTTCAGCCATGGACTGCAGAGTCATCATTCAACGTTCTGGCGCCTTCTGAGAGCCTATGGGAGCCTTAGAAAGTGTCACGTTACAGCAGAGATCCTCTGTTTTCAATAAAGAGGCTAAAGAAGGCAAAGAAATGGTCAGAGAGGGCACTTCCTGTTTGGAATCTTCTCAGGTTTTGGCCTGCCATATGAGTTCTGTTATACTCACAGACACCATTCAAACAGTTTTAGAAACTTTAGGGTGTTTTCTATCCAAATCAAACAATTATATGCATATTCTAGTTTCTGGGCAGGAGTAATAAACAGATTAAATCGGGTACGTTTTTTATCCGGCCGTGAAAATACTGCCCCCTATCCATAACAGGTTTATTAAGGGTGGAGTTTGGGACGGGGTGAGGAGTACTGGAAAGGTGTGACTTGCAGCTTACAATAGGCCATAAGTATACAGCAGATCACCGATTGTCATCACTTTGATTATGTTGCTAATCGGCCACTTCCTCCTCCTCCTCCCTTCCCCAAAGGCTAGGTCTGTCACGCCCTGACCTGAGAGAGACGGTTTATTTCTCTAGGTTGTTAGGTCAGGGTGTGAGCTGGGCATTCTATGGTTTATATTTATTTGTGTTTAGCTGAGTATGGTTCCTAATCAGAGGCAGTTGTCTATCGTTGTCTCTGATTAGGAATCATACTTAGGCAGCCCATTTTTCCACCTTTAGTTGTGGGATCTTGTTTTTGTATAGCTGCCTGTGAGCAGCCCAGAACGTGACGTTTCGTTTTCTTCTGTATTGTTTTTAGTGAGTTTCTTATTTATTAAACATGTGGAACTCTAAGTACGCTGCACCTTGTCTATTCATTCAGACAAGCGTGACAAGGTCTGTCTTCTGTGCACGGCTCTGCGGCCCATCCCGTGCCCTCTGCCCTCGTGCCTTGAACCTCGCGCGCCCACCGCTATTTCAGTGGATACAGCTGGAGAACTGCAAGGCAATCCCATTTTGTGCCACTCAGGAGCCATGACCAATATGACCAATATATATTGTCCTCCTAATAACAGGGTTAATAATATATCAGTGAGAATATCCAACGGGCTTTAATAGAATTCAAAATTATTAATAATAATAATAATAATCGCCTTGTTTAAAAAATAACCATGTTTTGGAGATGATTTCGTTTTCAAATAACGTAAAATGAGCGAGAAAAAGGTCATTCTTGAACATGGTTTTGAGATTGTTACTAATTTGTAAATAAAGCCAGTTTGTTATTTAGAATGATTTATTTATTTATGTTTTTAGAGGGAGAGAAACCAAAAATCCTACAGTCATTTCATGGGTCTCCCAGTCGAGGCTGGCACAGGTATTGAACCTGCATCTGTAGTAACACAGCTTGCACTGCGATGCAGTGTCTTAGACCGGTGTGCCACCTAGGCGCTGTACAACATGACTGGTCGGGAGTAGGCTACAGTACTACAGTAAGAGAAAAATAATCCTAACATTTCCACACCCTAATTGTAGAATTAAAAACCTTAGTGTAACAACAGTTTTAGTAAGTAATACTGAAGTCATGCATAATTATACGTTTCTATTTAGGTTGATGTCGCCCATTCATTGTCAGTTAGGGACCCAAAAGCATAATCAGTGCTCTAACTCCCCCTTGTGGTGGTCTGGAGCAATGAAGTGGTGACGCAGGGTACCGTACTAAACCACAAATTACCTCTAAGTCCTGCGGCATAATCGCTAAACTTTTAGTGGAGCAACCACTGTAGGACTCAGTTTCAGAAGGTGTTTATCAGCGTTGAGCAGAGTAGAGCAGAGCAGAGCAGAGCAGAGATCCGGCCCTGGTTTCAGAAGGTGTTTATCAGCGTTGAGCAGAGTAGAGCAGAGCAGAGCAGAGATCCGGCCCTGGTTTCAGAAGGTGTTTGTCAGCGTTGAGCAGAGCAGAGTAGAGCAGAGATCCGGCCCTGGGGGCACAGGTGACATTGTGTCTATTTCCTGAAATTGCAAGTGCTTACCCCCCCCCCCCCCCCGTGGTGCCGTATTGCTATTATAAACTGGTTACCAACGTAATTAGAGCAGTAAAAATAAACGTTTTGTCATACCCATGGTATACGGTCTGATATACCACGGCTTTCAGCCAATCAGCATTCAGGGGCTGAACCACCCAGTTTATAATAACAGTATAGAGTATAGTAACCACACCCTTGGTCTCTGGCCACGTCATTATAGCCATCTCATTCTGCCTCAGAAACACTCAAACGATGGTAACTTTCTAGACCCAACGTTGTACACAGACACGTGTAGTAGCTGTCTGCTTCTGCTCCAAATACGCTACTGTACTTTACCTCAAACTTCCTCACACCCCAATCTGTTACATGCTATAGCCGTCAACGTGTGCTCTCCACATAAATAGATCTAGAATAGATCTTGTCCCAAATATATGTCCCAAATACCCTTCAACACACACACAATACCCATCAACACACACGCACAATACCCATCAACACACACACACACACACAATACCCATCAACACACACACACAAAACCCATCAACACACACACACAAAACCCATCAACACACACACAAAACCCATCAACACACACACACAAAACCCATCAACACACACACCATAACCATCAACACACACACAAAGTACACATCAACACACACACAATACCCATCAACACACACAATAACCATCAACACACACACAATACCCATCAACACACACACACAATACCCATCAACACGCACACAATACCCGTCAACACACACACAATACCCATCAACACACACACAATACCCATCAACACACACACACAATACCCATCAACACACACAATACCCATCAACACACACACACAAAACCCATCAACACACACACAATACCCATCAACACACACACAAAGTACCCATCAACACACACACAATACCCATCAACACACACACAATACCCATCAACACACACACAATACCCATCAACACACACACAATACCCATCAACACACACAATAACCATCAACACACACACAATACCCATCAACACACACACACAATACCCATCAACACACACACACAATAATCATCAACACACACACAATACCCGTCAACACACACACAATACCCATCAACACACACACAATAACCATCAACACACACACAATACCCATCAACACACACACAATACCCATCAAGACACACGCAATACACATCAACACACACAAAATACTCATCAACACACACAAAATACCCATCAACACACACACAACAGACATCAAAACACACAGTAGACATCAACACACACACACAATACCAATCAACACACACACAATAGACATCAACATCACACAACAGACATAAACATCACACAACAGACATAAACACATACACACAACAGACATCAACATCACACAACAGACATAAACACACACACAATACCCATTAACACACACACACAACAGACATAAACACACACACAATAGACATCAACACACACAACAGACATCAACACACACACACACAACATACATAAACACACACACAATAGAAATCAACACACACAACAGACATAAACACACACACAACAGACATAAACACACACACAACAGACATAAACACACACACAATAGACATCAACACACACAACAGACAACACACACACAACAGACATCAACACACACAACAGACAACACACACACAACAGACATCAACACACACAACAGACATCAACACACACACAACAATCAATCAATCAAATGTATTTATAAAGCCCTTCTTACATCAGCTGATGTCACAAAGTGCTGTACAGAAACCCAGCCTAAAACCCCAAACAGCAAGCAATGCAGGTGTAGAAGCACAGTGGCTAGGAAAAACTCCCTAGATAGGCCAGAACCTAGGAAGAAACCTAGAGAGGAACCAGACTATGAGGGGTGGCCAGTCCTCTTCTGGCTGTGCCGGGTGGAGATTATAACAGAACATGGCCAAGATGTTTAAATGTTCATAGATGACCAGCGGGGTCAAATAATAATAATCACAGTGGTTGTAGCGGGTGCAACAGATCAGCACCTCTGCAGTAGATGTCAGTTAGCTTTTCATAGCCGATCATTCAGAGTATCTCTACCACACCTGTTGTCTCTAGAGAGTTGAAAAAAGCAGGTCTGGGACAAGGTAGCACGTCCAGTGAACAGGTCAGTGTTCCATAGCCGCAGAGCCAGGGCCAAACAGGCAGGATATAACCCCACCTACTTTGCCAAAGCACAGCCCCCACACCACTAGAGGGAAAGCTTCAACCACCAACTTACTATCCTGAGAGATGGCCGAGTATAGCCCACAAAGATCTCCCCCATGGCACGAACCCGAGGGGGGGCGCCAACCCGGACAGGAACATCACGTCAGTGACTCATCCCACTCAAGTGACGCACCCCTCCTAGGGATGGCATGGAAGCACCAGTCCGAGTCTGCGTCTCTCACATGGATAGGCAGACCATTCCATAAAAATCGAGCTCTATAGGAGAAAGCCCTGCCTCCAGCTGTTTGCTTAGAAATTCTAGGGACAGACATCAACAGACATAAACACACTCACTGTCACGTACTGACCAGTGAAAGAGGTCATTTGCCATAGTAGAGTGGTCAGGGCGTGGCAGGGGGGTTTGTTTTGTAGGTATTTTGGGTTTTCTGTTTCTATGTGGGTTTGTTCTAGTTATCATTTTCTATGTGTTGGTTTTCATGTTCGGCCGGGTATGGTTTCCAATCAGAGGCAGGTGTCTTTCGTTGTCTCTGATTGGAAGCCATACTTAGGCAGCCTGTTTTTCCTTTGGGGCTGTGGGTAGTTGTTTTCCGTTCTAGTCTAGTTTTCTTTTTCTATGTGTGGCCAAGTATGGCTTCCAATCAGAGGCAGGTGTCTTTCGTTGTCTCTGATTGGAAGCCATACTTAGGCAGCCTGTTTTTCCTTTGGGGTTATGGGTAGTTGTTTTCCGTTGTAGTCTAGTGTAGCTGACGGGACTGTGTTGGTCGTTTGTTATTTTGTCAAGTGTGTTCATTAAAGAGTTTGAAAATGAGCACTATCCACGCTGCGTCTTGGTCTCCATTTTACGACCCCTGTGACACTCACAATAGACATCAACACACACACACAACAGACAAACACACACAATAGATGTCAACACACTCACTTTTCAATATTTTATGGTTACAGAATGAGGGACAAGATGGACAGCTATTGCATATTATTCCTCTTTTTATACTTAACATATA
This sequence comes from Salmo trutta, assembly GCF_901001165.1. Classification (NCBI taxonomy): domain Eukaryota; kingdom Metazoa; phylum Chordata; class Actinopteri; order Salmoniformes; family Salmonidae; genus Salmo; species Salmo trutta. The sequence goes on from NC_042964.1 coordinate 10,285,477, forward strand.
TTTCTATGTATTCCACAGGCCCTGTTCCTTCCTGCCAGATGTACCATTCATTTTTTTCAATGTAATTTAATGTGTGAAGAACAATGGGCAGTGAGAAATGAGGGCTGTGCTGAAGCCATTTTCTCCCTTCAATGCCCAAAGTCCCCTCTAAACCGTGGGGTTCACACACACACGCACACATGCAGACAAGCAAATGAACACATATACACGAACACACACACAAACACACACAGTGTGAGAAAATAATGAGAAATAAAAAGACTAATCAATGCAAATCAATTAGAGTTTGGCCCAGAAATAGCCTGTCAGTCCTCTGATAGTGAACCTAAGCTACTGTAGCCCCATTCCCATGGTAGATTAGATCAAGCAGTATTGTTATAGATGTTGCTGGATTTACACATACACATGTACTGTATTCGTACACAAACACACACACACACACACACACACACACACACACACACACACACACACACACACACACACACACACACACACACACACACACACACACACACACACACACGTTATGCTCACAAACCCCTTTTCTCTTTCCCACTGAACCTTCAGTTTACCCAAATGCCAGTCCTAGAGCGCAGCCAACCTTAGCCTCCGTTCACTTCTGATGTTTGTCTATGCCATCCTGAATAAACCTTTCACTTACCCAGCTCACACTGGGCTGAGAGGGAGCGGACTGACCTGCTGCTGAACGGTGACAAATGACTCGGTCCTGAGTATACTTCAACCCCTTCTCTCCCTCAGGGGAAACCCCTACCTGCCTTACGGTGCGTGTGTGTACGTGTGTGTGTATTTGTGGCTGTGCGTTTGTGTCTGCGTGTGTCTGTTTGTGTGCGCTGTGCATGCATGCGTACAAATCACGTCCTTAACTGACCTAGGCCTGGTGAGCATGCAGTGCCAACCTTCACTGAGCCGTTCTGGAAATAAGAGTTGATGAGTTGAATCAGGGTATTGGGTTTTGGACTTAGAGGTTGCCTGATGCATTGTGTATCAGCCAGCAGTAGCAATGGGGAGAGGCAACAGAGGAGTACGAGTAGTTCGTTGAATGAGCTGCCAGCTTGATACCTGAAGCATTTAGACTCGCTTCTGGTCTGGCCTGCCTACCTGCTGGTCAAACCACACAACACACACAGGCACACCAAGAAACAAACACAAAACACACTAACTTAAACAATAATAGTGCAAATCCATTTCTAATAACATGTAAATGCTGCTCAAAGAGCAATGGAGTCCCCACCATTCACACTGCAGAGAGCTCAGATAATAGGATATTGAGGTCAGTAACCCAGTCTGAGGCCTGTAAGTTTGGGCTGCTGCCAACACAGGAGTCAAAGGAGCAGATATCTTAAATGTACTGGTTATTGCTATCCTGGGCGGTATCAAAGCAAGTCGCAATGGCAAAGAGGATACCCTGCAATTAAATCACAACAAACGTATTGATTTGAACCGTTACAGAGGACTGGCATAGAAACATAGGACCACAGCTAGTCATATTTGTGGAATAAATTGTCGAAATAACATACTAGCACCATAAAGGTTGCAATAAGTTTTAGGACAACATGACAGACTAAGACACACATGACTTTCCACCCGTATTCACAGGTCTCTGAGTAGAGAGGACAACATCATCATGCTCACAGCGATAGGAAAGACAAGGCCTGTGGTGGTCAGTATGCGTATACTCACTGAAGTCCCTTTAAAATCCCATCCCTCAGATTAAAGGCTGGAGAGGAAACCTATCCTGAGGAGAGGAAACCTATCCTAATGAGGAGAGGAAACCTATCCTGAGGAGAGGAAACCTATCCTAATGAGGAGAGGAAACCTATCCTGAGGAGAGGAAACCTATCCTGAGGAGAGGAAACCTATCCTAATGAGGAGAGGAAACCTATCCTGAGGAGAGGAAACCTATCCTAATGAGGAGAGGAAACCTATCCTAATGAGGAGAGGAAACCTATCCTGAGGAGAGGAAACCTATCCTAATGAGGAGAGGAAACCTATCCTGAGGAGAGGAAACCTATCCTGAGGAGAGGAAACCTATCCTAATGAGGAGAGGAAACCTATCCTAATGAGGAGAGGAAACCTATCCTGAGGAGAGGATACCTATCCTAATGAGGAGAGGAAACCTATCCTGAGGAGAGGAAACCTATCCTGAGGAGAGGAAACCTATACTAATGAGGAGAGGAAACCTATCCTGAGGAGAGGAAACCTATCCTGAGGAGAGGAAACCTATCCTAATGAGGAGAGGAAACCTATCCTAATGAGGAGAGGAAACCTATCCTAATGAGGAGAGGAAACCTATCCTGAGGAGAGGAAACCTATCCTAATGAGGAGAGGAAACCTATCCTGAGGAGAGGAAACCTATCCTAATGAGGAGAGGAAACCTATCCTAGTGAGGAGAGGGAACCTATCCTAGTGAGGAGAGGAAACCTATCCTAATGAGGAGAGGAAACCTATCCTAATGAGGAGAGGAAACCTATCCTAATGAGGAGAGGAAACCTATCCTAATGAGGAGAGGAAACCTATCCTGAGGAGAGGAAACCTATCCTAATGAGGAGAGGAAACCTATCCTAGTGAGGAGAGGAAACCTATCCTAGTGAGGAGAGGAAACCTATCCTAATGAGGAGAGGAAACCTATCCTAATGAGGAGAGGAAACCTATCCTAATGAGGAGAGGAAACCTATCCTGAGGAGAGGAAACCTATCCTGAGGAGAGGAAACCTATCCTAGTGAGGAGAGGAAACCTATCCTGAGGAGAGGGAACCTATCCTGGTGAGGAGAGGAAACCTATCCTAGTGAGGAGAGGGAACCTATCCTAGTGAGGAGAGGAAACCTATCCTAATGAGGAGAGGAAACCTATCCTGAGGAGAGGAAACCTATCCTAGTGAGGAGAGGAAACCTATCCTAGTGAGGAGAGGAAACCTATCCTAATGAGGAGAGGAAACCTATCCTGAGGAGAGGAAACCTGTCCTAATGAGGAGAGGAAACCTGTCCTAATGAGGAGAGGAAACCTATCCTAGTGAGGAGAGGGAACCTATCCTAGTGAGGAGAGGAAACCTATCCTAGTGAGGAGAGGGAACCTATCCTAATGAGGAGAGGAAACCTATCCTGAGGAGAGGAAACCTGTCCTAATGAGGAGAGGAAACCTATCCTGAGGAGAGGAAACCTATCCTGGTGAGGAGAGGAAACCTATCCTGAGGAGAGGAAACCTGTCCTAATGAGGAGAGGAAACCTATCCTAGTGAGGAGAGGGAACCTATCCTAGTGAGGAGAGGGAACCTATCCTAGTGAGGAGAGGGAACCTATCCTGAGGAGAGGAAACGTTTCCTAGTGAGGAGAGGAAACCTATCCTAGTGAGGAGAGGAAACCTATCCTAGTGAGGAGAGGAAACCTATCCTAATGAGGAGAGGAAACCTATCCTGAGGAGAGGAAACCTATCCTAGTGAGGAGAGGAAACCTATCCTAATGAGGAGAGGAAACCTATCCTAGTGAGGAGAGGAAACCTATCCTAATGAGGAGAGGAAACCTATCCTGGTGAGGAGAGGAAACCTATTCTGAGGAGAGGAAACCTATCCTAGTGAGGAGAGGAAACCTATCCTGAGGAGAGGAAACCTATCCTAATGAGGAGAGGAAACCTATCCTGAGGAGAGGAAACCTATCCTGGTGAGGAAACCTGTCCTAATGAGGAGAGGAAACCTATCCTGGTGAGGAGAGGAAACCTACCCTAATGAGGAGAGGAAACCTATCTTAGTGAGGAGAGGAAACCTATCCTATTAGGAGAGGAAACCTATCCTGAGGAGAGAAAACCTATCCTAATGAGGAGAGGAAACCTATCCTAGTGAGGAGAGGAAACCTATCCTGAGGAGAAGAAACCTATCCTAGTGAGGAGAGGAAACCTATCCTAGTGAGGAGAGGAAACCTATCCTAGTGAGGAGAGTAAACCTATCCTAATGAGGAGAGGAAACCTATCCTGAGGAGAGGAAACCTGTCCTAGTGAGGAGAGGAAACCTATCCTGAGGAGGAGAGGAAACCTATCCTGGTGAGGAAACCTGTCCCAATGAGGAGAGGAAACCTATCCTAATGAGGAGAGGAAACCTATCCTGAGGAGAGGAAACCTATCCTAATGAGGAGAGGAAACCTATCCTAATGAGGAGAGGAAACCTATCCTAATGAGGAGAGGAAACCTATCCTGATGAGGAGAGGAAACCTATCCTAGTGAGGAGAGGAAACCTATCCTAGTGAGGAGAGGAAACCTATCCTAGTGAGGAGAGGAAACCTATCCTGATGAGGAGAGGAAACCTATCCTAATGAGGAGAGGAAACCTATCCTAGTGAGGAGAGGAAACCTATCCTGGTGAGGAGAGGAAACCTATCCTAATGAGGAGAGGAAACCTATCCTAATGAGGAGAGGAAACCTATCCTAATGAGGAGAGGAAACCTATCCTGAGGAGAGGAAACCTATCCTAATGAGGAGAGGAAACCTATCCTGAGGAGAGGAAACCTGTCCTAATGAGGAGAGGAAAACTATCCTGAGGAGAGGAAACCTATCCTAGTGAGGAGAGGAAACCTATCCTAATGAGGAGAGGAAACCTATCCTTGTGAGGAGAGGAAACCTATCCTGGTGAGGAGAGGAAACCTATCCTAGTGAGGAGAGGAAACCTATCCTAGTGAGGAGAGGAAACCTATCCTAATGAGGAGAGGAAACCTATCCTAGTGAGGAGAGGAAACCTATCCTAGTGAGGAGAGGAAACCTATCCTAATGAGGAGAGGAAACCTATTCTGGTGAGAGGAAACCTACCCTAGTGAGGAGAGGAAACCTATCCTAATGAGGAGAGGAAACCTATCCTGGTGAGGAGAGGAAACCTATCCTAATGAGGAGAGGAAACCTACCCTAGTGAGGAGAGGAAACCTATCCTGAGGAGAGGAAACCTATCCTAGTGAGGAGAGGAAACCTATCCTAATGAGGAGAGGAAACCTATCCTAGTGAAGAGAGGAAACCTATCCTAGTGAGGAGAGGAAACCTATCCTAGTGAGGAGAGGAAACCTATCCTAGTGAGGAGAGGAAACCTATCCTGGTGAGGAAACCTGTCCTAATGAGGAGAGGATACCTATCCTAATAAGGAGAGGAAACCTATCCTGAGGAGAGGAAACCTATCCTAGTGAGGAGAGGAAACCTATCCTAATGAGGAGAGGAAACCTATCCTAATGAGGAGAGGAAACCTATCCTAATGAGGAGAGGAAACCTATCCTGAGGAGAGGAAACCTATCCTAGTGAGGAGAGGAAACCTATCCTAATGAGGAGAGGAAACCTATCCTAATGAGGAGAGGAAACCTATCCTAGTGAGGAGAGGAAACCTATCCTAGTGAGGAGAGGAAACCTATCCTAGTGAGGAGAGGAAACCTATCCTAATGAGGAGAGGAAACCTATCCTAGTGAGGAGAGGAAACCTATCCTAGTGAGGAGAGGAAACCTATCCTGATGAGGAGAGGAAACCTATCCTAGTGAGGAGAGGAAACCTATCCTGAGGAGAAGAAACCTATCCTAGTGAGGAGAGGAAACCTATCCTAGTGAGGAGAGGAAACCTATCCTAGTGAGGAGAGGAAACCTATCCTAATGAGGAGAGGAAACCTATCCTGAGGAGAGGAAACCTGTCCTAGTGAGGAGAGGAAACCTATCCTGAGGAGGAGAGGAAACCTATCCTGGTGAGGAAACCTGTCCTAATGAGGAGAGGAAACCTATCCTGAGGAGAGGAAACCTATCCTAATGAGGAGAGGAAACCTATCCTAATGAGGAGAGGAAACCTATCCTAATGAGGAGAGGAAACCTATCCTGATGAGGAGAGGAAACCTATCCTAGTGAGGAGAGGAAACCTATCCTAGTGAGGAGAGGAAACCTATCCTAGTGAGGAGAGGAAACCTATCCTGATGAGGAGAGGAAACCTATCCTAATGAGGAGAGGAAACCTATCCTAGTGAAGAGAGGAAACCTATCCTGGTGAGGAGAGGAAACCTATCCTAATGAGGAGAGGAAACCTATCCTAGTGAGGAGAGGAAACCTATCCTAGTGAGGAGAGGAAACCTATCCTAGTGAGGAGAGGAAACCTATCCTAGTGAGGAGAGGAAACCTATCCTAATGAGGAGAGGAAACCTATCCTAGTGAGGAGAGGAAACCTATCCTAATGAGGAGAGGAAAACTATCCTGAGGAGAGGAAACCTATCCTAGTGAGGAGAGGAAACCTATCCTAATGAGGAGAGGAAACCTATCCTTGTGAGGAGAGGAAACCTATCCTGGTGAGGAGAGGAAACCTATCCTAGTGAGGAGAGGAAACCTATCCTAGTGAGGAGAGGAAACCTATCCTAATGAGGAGAGGAAACCTATCCTAGTGAGGAGAGTAAACCTATCCTAGTGAGGAGAGGAAACCTATCCTAATGAGGAGAGGAAACCTATTCTGGTGAGAGGAAACCTACCCTAGTGAGGAGAGGAAACCTATCCTAATGAGGAGAGGAAACCTATCCTGGTGAGGAGAGGAAACCTATCCTAATGAGGAGAGGAAATCTACCCTAGTGAGGAGAGGAAACCTATCCTGAGGAGAGGAAACCTATCCTAGTGAGGAGAGGAAACCTATCCTAATGAGGAGAGGAAACCTATCCTAGTGAAGAGAGGAAACCTATCCTAGTGAGGAGAGGAAACCTATCCTAGTGAGGAGAGGAAACCTATCCTAGTGAGGAGAGGAAACCTATCCTGGTGAGGCAACCTGTCCTAATGAGGAGAGGATACCTATCCTAATAAGGAGAGGAAACCTATCCTGAGGAGAGGAAACCTATCCTAGTGAGGAGAGGAAACCTATCCTAATGAGGAGAGGAAACCTATCCTAGTGAGGAGAGGAAACCTATCCTAGTGAGGAGAGGAAACCTATCCTAATGAGGAGAGGAAACCTATCCTAATGAGGAGAGGAAACCTATCCTAGTGAGGAGAGGAAACCTATCCTAGTGAGGAGAGGAAACCTATCCTAGTGAGGAGAGGAAACCTATCCTAATGAGGAGAGGAAACCTATCCTGAGGAGAGGAAACCTATCCTAATGAGGAGAGGAAACCTATCCTGAGGAGAGGAAACCTGTCCTAATGAGGAGAGGAAACCTATCCTGAGATGAGGAAACCTATCCTAATGAGGAGAGGAAACCTATCCTAGTGAGGAGAGGAAACCTATCCTAGTGAGGAGAGGAAACCTATCCTAATGAGGAGAGGACACCTATCCTAATGAGGAGAGGAAACCTATCCTAGTGAGGAGAGGAAACCTATCCTAGTGAGGAGAGGAAACCTATCCTAGTGAGGAGAGGAAACCTATCCTGAGGAGAGGAAACCTATCCTGAGGAGAGGAAACCTATCCTAGTGAGGAGAGGACACCTATGCTGAGGAGAGGAAACCTATCCTAATGAGGAGAGGAAACCTATCCTGAGGAGAGGAAACCTATCCTAATGAGGAGAGGAAACCTATCCTAGTGAGGAGAGGAAACCTATCCTAGTGAGGAGAGGAAACCTATCCTGATGAGGAGAGGAAACCTATCCTAGTGAGGAGAGGAAACCTATCCTGATGAGGAGAGGAAATCTATCCTAGTGAGGAGAGGAAACCTATCCTAGTGAGGAGAGGAAACCTATCCTAGTGAGGAGAGGAAACCTATCCTAGTGAGGAGAGGAAACCTATCCTGATGAGGAGAGGAAACCTATCCTGGTGAGGACAGGAAACCTATCCTAGTGAGGAGAGGAAACCTATCCTAATGAGGAGAGGAAACCTATCCTAGTGAGGAGAGGAAACCTATCCTAGTGAGGAGAGGAAACCTATCCTAGTGAGGAGAGGAAACCTATCCTAGTGAGGAGAGGAAACCTATCCTAATGAGGAGAGGAAACCTATCCTAATGAGGAGAGGAAACCTATCCTAATGAGGAGAGGAAACCTATCCTAGTGAGGAGAGGAAACCCATCCTAATGAGGAGAGGAAACCTATCCTAATGAGGAGAGGAAACTTATCCTGATGAGGAAATGAAAAACCAACAGCAATAAACCATCGAGCCTGAGTTTGATGTGTTGGTACAACCGTGGGACGCCGATTTCGATAATTACTCTGAGAACATATGGGCGACATAGCGCCCCATCCCATTGTATAAACCAATATAACCACCATTAGCTGCCTGTCTTTCAAATTGATTGATGGTGATTATTACGAGCGTGGCAGCCAGTGTGCTACCCACAATCATCTGTAGGGCCATGGGAGAGAGATGGAGCTGTGGAGAGGAGAGATGTCCTCAGGCCGTCAGTTACTGCAAGCATTCCGCTGTGACAGCTCGGGTCCTGCTCCAACGGCTGGTATGGAATCAACATGTACTGTATAACACAACCAAACCAGCAGGAGACAATGATCATTATGACTGATGTGATGAAAGTTCAGCACTTGTTGTTGTCCCTCTATTGTGTTCATGTGCCGCTCCCTCTCTTATTTTTCACTCGTTCTCTCACTCGTTCTCTAGCTCATTCTAGCTCACATATGTGATCAGTGCTGATTATTGGTTTAGTTTTGTATTAGTTGTAAGACGTTACAGTATGACATATTCCCACGTTTAAGCCAGGTTGCATGAGAAAGACTTTTGTCAAATGATCTGGGTTCACGCAGAGAATAAGAGCACAAGAGGGAGAGGAAGGGGGAAACTGGAGAGAAAAATAACACGAGATAACAAGGAAAAGAGAGAGTGAATCAGAGAAAGAGAGAGAGAGAGAGAGTTAAAGGAGAAATAAAGATGGGTGAGAGATGATCCATCTTCTGCACCAGAGAAGAGAGTAGAGGAGGGCGGAGGGGGCGAAATGTCTGCACAATTACTGGCCAGGAAGTAGCTAACCAAATGGCACTTGGCACAGCAGGCCTCTACCCTGCACAGCTGGCGGAGGGGTGAATGGGCTGTGACAGGAGGAGAGAGGGATTTGAAACACAGGGAGAGATGGATGGGGTATGAGAAAGGGAGAGAAGCAAGGGAGGGAGAGGAATTTGAAACACATGGAGAGATGGAAGGGGAAGAGAGGGAGAGGAATGTGAAACAAGGAGAGATGAGGGGGGAAAGTTGAATTTGACATGAGAACAAGGTAAGGAGGGTGAAGAGAGGGACCAGGGAAGAGGTGAGACGACGTCACATGGAGAATGACCACAACTGAAGGTGCATTATGTGCGTTGTCTTTAAAAAGATGTTTATCTACAGTATGAATTAATCAGAAGGAACCTTGAGTGGGTATCTTCAACCACCACTTGATTGTAATGTATTCTCATTGATCGTCACTGTCAGTCTACCAATCAATTCATTGTTTAACTATTTATCCTCCATGGTTATTAAAGGTTGTTCACATCTTAGTCTAAAATACTCAAATAAAAGAACTGCCTGCTTCAGTGCCCTATCGGATTTATGCAACCATTACTTTGAGGAAGAAATTGTCCAATGGGTGGATGAAAATGCTGGATCATAAGAAATAATCCATGACTGCATTCTGTAGAAAGTTTTTAACAAGATCCCTGTCAATGGTAATGTAAATAATTCTATTTAACTGTGTCCGATTTTTTTTTAGGAACTCAGTCGTTGTCCAAACTTAATATCGATAATAAGAATAGTAGAATACACCAGGTGCAATTTGGAAATGTGGTTGTGCATCAGCTGTTTTTCAGCACTGACAGTCACTCAATTATTCATGTCGGTTAACACATTTTAGATTGGTAGTTAGTCTAGCGAGCTATCTTGGCTGAATACCGACTGGGCATGCAGGGCACGTGCCCCAGGACTTTGACCTTTAGAGGGCCCACATTGATTTTGTTAGTCATATTAACATAGCATAAGTCATTACCAAATATTTAGAATTGCAGGAAATTAGCTTTAAAACTCCACAGTCAAGAGGGGGGCCACAATTTTCTTTTGCCATGAGGTGGGGGGGCCCCCCAACCAAATCTTGCTTAGGGCCCCCAAAAGAGCCGGCCCTGCAAGAGAGGGAGAGGGAGAGAGGTAGGGAGAGAGAGAAAAAAGGAGGGGCCGATGAAGAGAAAAAGAAAGAGGGAGAGAGAAATATTGATGCAGGTTAACTAACGTTGAATACTTATCGTTACGAGTGAGATTTCAGTAACCTATTATATTATATTGTGATGTGTTTAAAAGTTGACAGCTATTACAAATCAGCTGTCAGAAGCTGCATGACGGGCAGTTTATTTTGAGCCAATCAAAACTCAATATTCTATCTTAGTCACTCTCCACGTTCTACAGTGGGCGCCAACATGTTGAAAAGGAGCTAGACTGGAATGTGAAGAGCTACCGCTACTCTATGGAAGAAAAAACAAAGTTTCAAATCGTCGTGAGAAGTTGTCTAAAAAGAGAAAAAATGATATTAACACTCACTTATATATCCTGTGCGGTATCAAAGCAAGGATTTGGTGACTTTTTATAAGGAGAACGAGCTGCTAGCGATTAGGCTAGCCAAGCTATTGCTAGCATTTTGTGTGCGTTCGTACTGAACCAAGCATACGCACAAGCCGTTAACATTTAGGCTAGCTCAGCTATCGATCAATTGAAATAGTAAATGTGTATAGGTGTAAGTACTAGTACGTTCCATTTGCACAGGCATTTGCACAGGCTACTGTTCCGTCCACGTGAGCTTGGTGCTGTAGTTGTGTAAAATCCTTTGCATTGCCCAGGTTAGTTTATTGTTTAGTTCATGTGAACCTGGTGCTGTAGTTAAAATATAAAGCATTTTGACTAAGTTTTATTTTCTTAGTCCTGTAAGAGATCAAATTTAAAACCTACAGTATATTTAAGCAATAAGGCACAAGGGGGGTGTGGTATATGGCTGGATATTATAGGTGAATGCACCAATTTGTAAGTCGCTCTGGATAAGAGCGTCTGCTAAATGACTTAAATGTAAATGTAAATGATATACCACGGCTAAGGGCTGTTCTTAGTTACGACGCATCGCGGAGTGCCTGAACACAGCCCTTGGCCGTGATGTATTGGCCATATATCACAAACCCCCCGAGGTGCCTTACTGCTATTATAAACTAGTTACCAACGTAATTAGAGCAGTAAAAATAAATGTTTTGTCATACCCGTGGTACAGTATACGGTCTGATATACCACAGCTGTCAGCCAATCAGCATTCAGGGCTCGAACCACTCAGTTTATAATAATGTTTATATGAAAGGTACTCATGGTACAGTTGAAGTCGGAAGTTTACATACAATTAGGTTGGAGTCATTAAAACTCGTTTTACAACCACTCCACAAATGTCTTGTTAACAAACTATAGTTTTGGCGAGTCGGTTAGGACATCTACTTTGTGCATGACACAAGTCATTTTTCAGAACAATTGTTTACAGACAGATTATTTCACTTAATATTCACTGTATCACAATTTCAGTGGGTCAGAAGTGTACATACACTACGTTGACTGTGCCTTTAAACAGCTTGGAAAATTCCAGAAAATTATGTCATGGATTTAGAAGCTTTTGATAGGCTAATTGACATCATTTGAGTCCATTGGAGGTGTACCTGTGGATGTATTTCAAGGCCTACCTTCAAACTCAGTGCCTCTTTGCTTGACATCATGGGAAAATCCAAAGAAATCAGCCAAGACCTCAGGAAAACAATTGCAGACCTCCACAAGTCTGGTTCATCCTTGGGAACAATTTCCAAATGCCTGAAGGTACCACGTTCATCTGTACAAACAATAGTACGCAAGTATAAACACCATAGGACCATGCAGCCATCATACCACTCAGGAAGGAGATGCGTTCTGTCTCCTAGAGATGAGCGTACTTTGGTGCGAAAAGTACAAATCAATCCCAGAACAACAGCAAAGGACCTTGTGAAGATGCTGGAAACAGGTACAAAAGTATCTATATCCACAGTAAAACGAGTCCTATATCGACAGAACCTCAAAGTCCGCTCAGCAAGGAAGAAACCACTGCTCCAAAACCGCCATAAAAAAGCAAGACTATGGTTTGCAACTGCACATGGGGACAAAGGTTGTACTTTTTGGAGAAATTTCCTCTTGTCTGATGAAACAAAATAGAACTGATTGGCCATAATGACCATCGTTATGTTTGGAGGAAATAGGGGGAGGCTTGCATGCCGAAGAACACCATCCCAACCGTGAAGCACGGGGGTAGCAGCATCATGTTGTGGGGGTGCTTTGCTGCAGGACGGACTGGTGCACTTCACAAAATAGATGCCATCATGAGGAAAGAAAATTATGTGGATATATTGAAGTAACATCTCAAGACATCAGTCAGGAAGTTAAAGCTTGGTCGCAAATGGGTCTTCCAAATGGGTCTTCCAAGCATACTTCCAAAGTTGTGGCAAAATGGCTTACGGACAACAAAGTCAAGGTATTGGAGTGGCCATCACAAAGTCCTGACCTCAATCCCATAGAAAATGTGTGGGCAGAACTGAAAAAGGGTGTGCGAGCAAGGTGGCCTACAAACCTGACTCAGCTACACCAGCTCTGTCAGGAGTTATGGGCCAAAATTCACCCAACTTATTGTGGGAGCTTGTGGAAGGCTACCCGAAAAATGTTACCCAAGTTAAACAATTTAAAGGCAATGCTACCAAATACTAACTGAGTGTATGTAAACTTCTAACCCACTGGGAATGTGATGAAAGAAATAAAAGCTGAAATAAATAATTCCTCTACTATTATTCTGACATTTCACATTCTTAAAGAAAGTAGTGATCCTAACTGACCAATGACAAGGAATTTTTACTAGGATTAAATGTCAGGAATTGTGAAAAACTGAGTTTAAATGTATTTGGCTAAGGTGTATGTAAACTTCCGACTTCAACTGTATATATACTGCTCAAAAAAATAAAGGGAACACTTAAACAAGACATCCTAAATCTGAATGAAAGAAATAATCTTATTAAATACTTTTTTCTTTACATAGTTGAATGTGCTGACAACAAAATCACACAAAAATAATCAATGGAAATCCAATTTATCAACCCATGGAGGTCTGGATTTGAAGTCACACTCAAAATTAAAGTGGAAAACCACACTACAGGCTGATCCAACTTTGATGTAATGTCCTTAAAACAAGTCAAAATGAGGCTCAGTAGTGTGTGTGGCCTCCACGTGCCTGTATGACCTCCCTACAACGCCTGGGCATGCTCCTGATGAGGTGGCAGATGGTCTCCTGAGGGATCTCCTCCCAGACCTGGACTAAAGCATCTGCCAACTCCTTGACAGTCTGTGGTGCAACGTGGCGTTGGTGGATGGAGTGAGACATGATGTCCCAGATGTGCTCAATTGGATTCAGGTCTGGGGAACGGGCAGGCAAGTCCATAGCATCAATGCCTTCCACTTGCAGGAACTGCTGACACACTCCAGCCACATGAGGTCTAGCATTGTCTTGCATTAGGAGGAACCCAGGGCCAACCGCACCAGCATATGGTCTCACAAGGGGTCTGAGGATCTCATCTCGTTACCTAATGGCAGTCAGGCTACCTCTGGCAAGCACATGGAGGGCTGTGCGGCCCCCCAAAAAATGCCACCCCACACCATGACTGACCCACCGCCAAACCGGTCATGCTGGAGGATGTTGCAGGCAGCAAAACGTTCTCCACGGCGTCTCCAGACTCTGTCACGTCTGTCACGTGCTCAGTGTGAACCTGCTTTCGTCTGTGAAGAGCACAGGGCGCCAGTGGCGAATTTGCCAATCTTGGTGTTCTCTGGCAAATGCCAAACGTCCTGCACGGTGTTGGGCTGTAAGCACAACCCCCACCTGTGGACGTCGGGCCCTCATACCACCCTCATGGAGTCTGTTTCTGACCATTTGAGCAGACACATGCACATTGGTGGCCTGCTGGAGGTCATTTTGCAGGGCTCTGGCAGTGCTTCTCCTGCTCCTCCTTGCACAAAGGCGGAGGTAGCGGTCCTGCTGCTGGGTTGTTGCCCTCCTACGGCCTCCTCCACGTCTCCTGATGTACTGGCCTGTCTCCTGGTAGCGCCTCCATGCTCTGGACACTACGCTGACAGACACAGCAAACCTTCTTGCCACAGCTCGCATTGATGTGCCATCCTGGATGAGCTGCACTACCTGAGCCACTTGTGTGGGTTGTAGACTCCGTCTCATGCTACCACTAGAGTGAAAGCACCGCCAGCATTCAAAAGTGACCAAAACATCAGCCAGGAAGCATAGGAACTGAGAAGTGGTGTGTGGTCCCCACCTGCAGAACCACTCCTTTATTGGGGGTGTCTTGCTAATTGCCTATAATTTAGACCTGTTGTCTATTCCATTTGCACAACAGCATGTGAAATTTATTGTCAATCAGTGTTGCTTCCTAAGTGGACAGTTTGATTTCACAGAAGTGTGATTGACTTGGAGTTACATTGTGTTGTTTAAGTGTTCCCTTTATTTTTTTGAGCAGTGTATATTGTGTGATCCTGTTTGTAAAACAGCTCAGGTTTTTTGAGTATGGATTCAGTTCCACGAAGGATGGCGAGACGCCCAAACCCAGGACATCCATAAGAAGATTTGCATGCAAAGATTTATTTTCCTATTCCTTGGAGGACACTGAATTTGCACTGCCATACTGCGGTGTGGTAAGATTCTTTGTTGCAAGACATAATTGCACCATACATTGCAGTAGGACTGTCAGAAGAACACACCACATTTAAACACCTTACAGCGTTTTTTGATATGCACAGTCACTCACATTTGATTCCGTCTCATAGTGGTATTTGTCAGTATTTGGTATTTGTCAGTATTTGTTAATTGGGTTGTGTTTTCTGTGTATTGTATTTCTATTGAACTTTGAACATTGAAATCTGAGAGACCCTCAGATTAAAATAGAGCTGGGTGAACCCTAGTAAACTATAGGGGAGATATATAGTCGATATCTAAGTCTATTGTACTGTTGATGTAATAGAGCTGGGTGAACCTTAGTAAACTATATGGCTGATATCTAAGTCTATTGTACTGTTGATGTATTGAATACATATTGAGCTCATTGTATAAATTTCACATATCAATATTTACTCAAGGTGATTCATTTTCTATAAGTATTTTTATTTACAAAATACAAGCCGCCATTCTTTTCCTCAATGATTCAGTTGTGCGGTTTTCATTTCTTCCTACTGCTCCAGTAGCGAACCTAACTGGTCCAATAGAGTTTAAGATTAAACATACAGTAGCCCATTAGTGTTAAGCACTTGTTCCAGGTAGGTTCTGGGGGAGACAGGGAAGGGTGGAGGTTGGGGTGGCTGTATTGGAACTAATGAGTAGTGCACTTTTTGCTCTGGGTGGGGTTTTCTATGACGCCGGGGGGGGGAGGTCCACCCGTCAGGGGAACGTCAACCGATATCGCTACATACTTTAGTATTTAAAATGTAATAAAGAAAATGTATGCACTCTACTGTAAGTCGCTCTGGATAAGAGCGTCTGCTAAATGACTAAAATGTTTTAAAAAAAAGTCAAATGTAATACCTGTCTTTTTCAATCACTCCTTCCATCTATCTTTCTCTCTTTCATTCTCACTAGCTCATCAATCCCTCTCATCACGTCTCCCTCCCTCACTTTCTGGCTCATCCCTTGTTTGTATCAGAAAGCCCCATTTAATGAAGGGCCTGCTTCTCTTTTCATCCTGCTTGTGGGACCTTGAAATATCACGGCGTCAGCCACTAGCCACATTCCACCCTGTCTCAATCTCATCTTCACATCGCAGAGACACAAACTGTCAATGTAGCTTCTTCACTGCAATCAAAGAGGTTTTGTTGCTCTCTCTCACCCCAAACTCCACCCCTCAAGTCCCCACATATCACTTAGCAGGGAAGTAAACAGCAGGACACTACCTCAGAATCTCTTCATTAGCTTCAGGGCTAAATAGCTATGCTAGGATGACGCAGTGATGTCCTGCTGCGCTCAGCTAGCACTCTTCTCTCAAACCCGCAACACACCCCAAGGTATTTGTTGTTGATTCCTGAAAGTGAGCCCAGCTACTGTGGAATCCCCCACTGGGGCCCCCTTGTGAGAACTAGTTATCTCATGCACTCATTCCTTAATGGCAGACTCAATGTAATGACAAGCACTGAGAATGAGGCTCCCTAGCCAAGCTGCTAACTGTGCTTGATGCTAACTACTCTATATATGTGGCTAACCCATTTATCATTTATATAATCCGTTTTAGCATGACGTTTCCGCTGAGGGCTTCCACCATCTTAATATAGTCAACTGGGTGGGGATTCCTATGAGTTGAGAGCAATCAGCCAATGAAGAACAAGAACATGTACTACTTTAAAATGGAGACAGACTCAATGGCGCTGCCCATGCTGTCACAGACACTTTAATGGCACAGCTACAAAGATGAGTCCTCTATCTCTATGGGGTAACCACTCTCGCTATGATGCCCACTGCTCTAGCCATGATGCTAACCACTTTTGCTGTGATGCTAACTGCTCTAGCCATCATGAAACCACCCTAGCTACGATGCTAAGTGTTCTAGCCAATGGCACAGACACAAAGATGAATCCTCTATCTATCTCTATGGGCTAGCCACTCTAGCCACGATGCTAACCCCTCTAACTATGATGCCCACTCTTCTAGCCATGATGCTAACCTTTCTAGCTATGATGCCCACTGCTCTAGCCGTGATGCTAGCTGTAATGTTAACTGCTCTAGTGATGCTAACCACTCTAGCCATGATGCTAACCACTAAACTAATTAGCAATGCATTCAGCACTAGCAAAGGGATTTTCCTTTTCTAAGCTGTAGGCATTGGGTAGGCTAAATATATTCTGGAGCATCCCACAGCTTGCACTCCTACCTGGCTGTCAGCCTTTCAGCTTGTTTTCTCCACAACAGATGGAGATGTCACTGTGTTTCCTGAGCTACTACATTACCTGTGGTTCATGTCTCATACAATTCACAGCTGACTTATCCTCTTCCGAGGTGTAACTAAACTTTGGGAAGGAAAGTTCAGACGTGGTAAAGAGTCGTGACTGTTCAAGAAGGACAAACGAGTCATCGAGGAGTTTTAGTCACAACTCTCATAATGTATGTCAGAAGGAGTCAAACTTCTATCAATTAGATTTATAAACTCAGCAAAAAGAAATGTCCTCTCACTGTCAACTGCTTTTATTTTCAGCAAACTTAACATGTGTAAATATTTGTATGAACATAGCAAGATTCAACATCTGAGACAAACTCAACAAGTTCCAAAGACATGTGACTAACACAAATGGAATAATGTGTCCATGAACAAAGTGTGTGTGTGGGGGGGGGGGGGTCAAAATCAAAAGTAACAGTCAGTATCTGGTGTGGCCACCAGCTGCATTAAGTACAGCAGTGCATCTCCTCCTCATGGACTGTACCAGATTTGAAGTTCACTCTTCCACCAAGGCACCTGCAAGTTCCCGGACATTTTGGGGGGGAATGGCCCTAGCCCTCACCCTCCGATCCAACAGGTCCCAGACGTGCTCAATGGGATTGAGATCCGGGCTCTTTGCTGGCCATGGCAGAACACTGACATTCCTGTCTTGCAGGAAATCACGCACGGAATGAGCAGTATGGCTGGTGGCATTGTCATGCTGAAGGGTCATATCAGGATGAGCCTGCAGAAGGGCACCACATGAGGGAGGAGGATGTCTTCCCTGTTACGCACAGCGTTGAGATTGCCTGCAATGACAACGAGCTCAGTCCGATGATGCTGTGACACACCGCCCCAGACCATGACGGATCCTCCACCTCCAAATCGATCCCGCTCCAGAGTACAGGCCTCGGTGTAACGCTCATTCCTTTGACGATAAATGTGAATCCGACCATCACTCTTGGTGAGACAAAACTGCGACTCGTCAGTGAAGAGCACTTTTTGCCAGTCCTGTCTGGTCCACCAATGGTGGGTTTGTGCCCACAGGCGACGTTGTTGCCGGTGATGTCTGGTGAGGACCTGCCTTACAACAGGCCTACAAGCCCTCAGTTCAGCCTCTCTCAGCCTATTGCAGACAGTCTGAGCACTGATGGAGGGCTTTGCGTTCCTGGTGTAACTAGGGCAGTTGTTGTTGCCATCCTGTACCTGTCCCGCAGGTGTGATGTTCGGATATACCGATCCTGTGCAGGTGTTGTTACACGTGGTCTGCCACTGCGAGGACAATCAGCTGTCCGTTCTGTCTCCTTGTCGCGCTGTCTTAGGCATCTCACAGTACGGACATTGCCTTGCATTTATTGCCCTGGCCACATCTGCAGTCCTCATGCCTCCTTGCAGCATGCCTAAGGCACGTTCACGCAGATGAACAGGGACCCTGGGCATCTTTCTTTTGGTGTTTTTCAGATTCCGTAGAAAGGCCTCTTTAGTGTCCTAAGTTTTCATAACTGTGACCTTAATTGCCTACCGTCTGTAAGCTGTTAGTGTCTTAACGACCTTAACTGACAATGAATGGGCGACATAAACCTAAATAGAAACTGATAATTGTGCACGACTTCAGTATTACTTACTAAAACTGTTTTTACACCAAGGTTTTTATTATTTTATTTTGTTATGATTGTGCAAGCTGTGTTGTGTAACGATGTGCATACAGAGTCGGGAAGCAAGTTCAGGGAGTGTTTGTTTTAATAAAATAAACGGAACATAGTACAAAACAAGAAACACTAACAGCACACAGACATGAAACAGAAACAATGACACCTGGGGAAGGAACCAAAGGGAGTGACATATATAGGGAACTAATCAGGGAAGTGATGGAGTCCAGGTGAGTCTGATGACGCGCAGATGCGAGTAACGATGGTGACAGGTGTGCGCCATAATGAGCAGCCTGGTGACCTAGAGGCCGGAGAGGGAGCACACCCGACATGTTGCTACAGATGCTGGTTCAATACCCGTGCCGGCCCAATACCCGTGCCGGCCACGACTGGGAGACCCATGAGATGACTGTAGGTCTCCCTCTAAAAACAGAAATACATTTTTCTAAATAACAAACTGGATTTATTTAGAAATTAGTAACAACGTCTCACTCCATGTTCAAGAATGGCCTTTTTCTTGCTCATTTTACGTTATTTGAAAACGAAATCATCTCCAAAATATTTAAGGGGCATTGCACTAATAATGGCTCTAACTAGGGAAACATTCCCACTGTTCTTAGTACCAGTCTGCACGTTCAAACTAAAGCAATGTAATTAATAATGGCATCTTTATGCTTTCGTTAATAAAATAATGATAAAAATACTCTTTCAAAATGCTGATGTTTATTTAGTTATGCATCCATAATGAATTACCATGGGAATAAATATCACTGAATTACATAAATATCCTCCAATCCTCTATATGTAATTATTGGCGGAGAGCCACGTCATATTTTTCGATATACTGAAGGCCTACCTTAGGCGACATGAGTCTCACTAGTGTTGAGTAATGTGCTGTTAAAAGTGGTCTAGGTCTTATTTATTTAAAGAGCATATTGAAGTTAGAAGCAATAGCCTAAAACTATTTTAGCACAGTTTTGTGCTGCTCTGAGACAAGCATGGGGACTGGTCTTGATAAATCAATGAGATTTTTATTTTCACTGAATCTCCGTTTGGGTATTGGTTAGACTAGAATTGGAAATTAGGGTGTATAAATGTTATGCTCGAAGTGTAACCTTGATTTATCTAGGCAAGTCAGTTAAGAACAAATTCTTATTTACAAGGGCAGCCTACTCCTTTCTCACCGCCGGGGTACTGAACCCCGGTCTCCCACAGGTCAGTGGATTCTTTAGCAAAATAGGCCAGTACTGTACTCCCAACCGTCACGTTGTACAGCGCCATATTTTCCGTTCCATCCTAACGGAACCCAGAGGGTTTTTCATTTTCCTTGGAATAGAAACACCATGATATTAATCAAATGAATCCCAAACTCTAAAAGTAATTGGATAGGTAGATACAAATTATTTGTGACATTGTGGTTACAATAAATAATGTAAATAAGATGCTGTGTTTTTATTTACAGTAGTGATGGACAGCTGGTGGCATTTTGAAAACAGGTTTTCGAACACTTGTAGCCCGATTAGCAGAACAATAGACTCTTTATAGCCCAGCTACTGTAGGTGGGAACATCCCCCTACTTGCAATGTATTCAATGTTTAAGTACTCTGAAGTGTTGCATTTCTAACTCAAAACAGCAGTACAGTATTTCTTCATCAACTTCTTTATGCTTTCATTAATAAAATAATGATAAAAATACTCAAAAAATGCTGATGTTTATTTAGTTATGGATACATAACGAATTACTATGGGAATAAATATCAGTGAATTACAGAAATATTGGCACAAAGTTGTCAAATGAAGGCAAACAAATTGTTGCTTACTGGAAAATACTCTTTCAAACACACACTGTCACTTTGTACAGCGTCACTATGGCTATTAGCAGGGCTATCTTCATAAATATTATTTTGGCCTTTATTCAGATTACAATCACTTACTGTTGTTTTTTTTAAACAAAATAATCTACAAAATATCGTTATATATAGCCTTCCCGCTGTGGACGTCTATTTCAGCACCGTTTCACGCTGCTCTGAGACAAGCATGAAGAAATTAAAATGCTCAATTATATTCCATGATATTCTTAAGAGATATGTGTTGACTGAATATAAGCAGGTGATGTCTGCTAAATAATGAGTTAGGTTTCTCCAGAAATAAATAATTCTAAATAACAAACTGGCTTTATTTACAAATTAGTGAGAATATCTCACCCCATGTTCAAGAATTGCCTTTTTCTCTCTCACTCTAGGTTAAATGAAAATGAAATCTCCAAAATATCGTTACTTTTTAAACAAAGTGATTATTATTATTATTATTATTAATTAATGTAGAATTATATAAAAGCCCCTTAGATATACTCACAGATCCTAATGAAAAATGCCCCTTAAATATTAATTAAGAATCCTCCAATCCTCTAACTGTAATTATTGGTGGAGAGTCACGTTGTTGAAAAACATATTTTTAGATATACTGTAGGCCTACCATAGGCGAAATGAGTATTGGTTACACTACCATTAGGGTGTGGAAATGTTATGCCCCTTAGATATTAATTTAGAATCCTCCAATGCTCTTATCCTCCCGACCATCACGTTGTACAGCGCAATATTTTCCATTCCATCCTAACGGAAACCCTGAGGGTTTTGTTTTTCGTTTTTTTGTCAGAATAGAAACACCATGAATTAAGCCAAATTTCTTAATCAATCCCATGTACTATGTTATTATAAAAATAAGTATTAAATTCTATAGTAATGCCAATATGGGAGATAATCAAATGCTTCTCAAAGTTGGCTTCTGGTGGACAAACTGGCACTAACTTGCATTAACGTAAAAAATGTCTGACAATTAAGTAACGTGCCATAGAATGCTGCAGTATGACACCACAAGGTGTGCTGCAGTATGACGCAACTTTTAAAGGAGTAACCACTGTGTGTCACACCTGCTGAAATGACAAACCCACAAACCTCCTTGGTTGATGTGGATGGCATACACACATATACAGTACCAGTCAAAAGTTTGGACGCACCTACTCATTCCAGGGGTTTTATTTATTTTTACTATTTTCTACATTGTATAATAATAGTGAAGACCTCAAAACTATGAAATTGTCACGTCCTGACCAGTAAAGGGGTTATTTGTTATTGTAGTTTGGTCAGGACATGGCATGGGGTGTTTGTTTTATGTGGTTCGGGGTTTGTTGGGATATGTGTTATGTAGAGGGGTGTTTGTTTAGAGTGTTCCGGGGTTTATAGGTTATGCTCTAGGTTAGTGTATTTCTATGTTAGATCTAGGGTGTTTAGTTCTATGTTTAGTTAATTGGAATTGGCCTTCAATTGGAGGCAGCTGTTCCTCGTTGCCTCTGATTGAAGGTCCTATGTATAGGGGTGTGTTTGTAATGGGAAGTGTGGGAGGTTGTTTTTGCATTGCTGTGTGTAGCCTGCAAGTCCGTTCGTCGTCGTCGTCGTCGTCGTCGTCGTCGTCGTCGTCGTCGTCGTCGTCGTCCGTTCGTCGTCCGTTCGTTTACTTGTTTTTGTTATGTGTCTCTAATAAAGTTCAAATGAGCACTCAACCCGCTGCGCCTTGGTCTACTATATACGACGACCGTTACAGAAATAACACATATGGAACCATGTAGTAACCAAAAATATCACTTTTTAAGGCATGACCCAGGTGCAGGGCCAATAAGTTGTGTCCTGACAAGGTAGGGGTAGTATACAGAAGATAGCCCTATTTGGTAAAAGACCAAGTACATATTTTGGCAAGAAAAGCTTCAGAAATTGCAGCCCAAAAAAATGCTTCACAGAGTACAAGTAACAGACACATCTTAACATCAACTGTTCAGAGGAGACTGTGAATCAGGCCTTCATGGTCGAGTAAGTGAACAGATCATCTCCACATGTGTGGTTCCACCATGAAGCACGGAGGAGGTGGTGTGATGGTGTGGCGGTGCTTTGCTGGCGACAATGTCTGTTATTTATTTAGAATTCAAGGCACACTTAACCAGCATGGCTACCACAGCATTCTGCAGCGATACGCCATCCCATATGGTTTGCACTTAGTGGGACTATCATTAGTTTTTCAACAGGACAATGACCCAAACACCTCCAGGCTGTGTAAGGGCTATTTGACCAAGAAGGATAGTGATGGAGTGCTACATCAGATGACCTGGCCTCCACAATCACCCAACCTCAACCCAATTGAGATGGTTTGGGATGAGTTGGACCGCAGAGTGAAGGAAAAGCAGCCAACAAGTGCTCAGCACATGTGGGAACTCTTTCAAGACTGTTGGAAAAGCATTCCAGGTGAAGCTGGTTGAGAGAATGCCAAGCGTGTGCAAAGCTGTCATCAAGGGAAAAGGTGGCTACTTTGAAGAATCTAAAATCCAAAATATATTTTGGATTTGTTAAAAAGAATGTGGTCACTACATGATTCCATATGTGTTATTTCATAGTTGCCGTGTGTGTGTGTGTGTGTGTGTGTGTGTGTGTGTGTGTGTGTGTGTGCGTGCGTGCGTGCGTGCGTGCGTGCGTGCGTGCGTGCGTGCGTGCGTGCGTGCGTGTGTGATGAGTGGGAGAAAGAGAGAGGCTCCTATGTCTAATTAGCATCCTTCTGAGGCTATGTGTCTCGTTAAAGCCAACAGCAGATGTTGACTGACTGAGAAAATATAGCAGACACTGTACCAGAGTGCAGGGAGGAAGAGAGCGGACACCTTTATTTATTTGGGTGATAAAAACAGGGTTATAGTACAGGCCTGTGGGCACAGGTGCTGGAGTGCAGAGGAAGGGAGCGGGGAGGGAGGGCAGAAGGGGAGGGAGGGAGGGCACAGGGGAGGGAGCGGGAAAGGGAGGGAAGGACAGGTGTGTAGGAGAAGTGAGAGAGAGAGAAGAGAGTCGAGAGAGAGAGAGGAGAGAGTTGAGAGAGAGAGAGATTAGTGTGGTTTACAGTATGGTTAGTGTGGTGTACAGTATGGGGCCTCAGCCAGACATGGGGCTCCCTGCATCGGCCTTGTCTACAAGGGGACAGCGGAGAGGGAAAGTCACTTTCAACTTCTGAGAAGAAAATGGTTCGCCACCAGGGGGGAGAGTAAGGGGTCTGTGTGGTTGTCTTTTTGTTTGCTGGTGGAGGATGTGGATGTTGGGGGGCCAGACTGTATGTGTGAATGCATGTGTTTGTACTTACTAAGTTAGCTGTTAAGTTTGACAGTAAGTCACTTTGCCAACACCTCCTGTAGAAAAACACATTCATCATGTGTTCGTCTCACTAAGACTTAACCTTTGCCATAGCCACTCAGACTCTCATCATCAGACAGAAACAGTGCTACAAGGCTATCTTGATAATTCAAAAGTTGAGACATGCAGTTAGATGATGGATGCCATCTTAGTTGAACAAGAGATTACTGTAGCACATACATACACACACACAAACAACACACGCACACGCACACACAGACTCCCCTTCTCCACCAGAGTGATGTCATATCTGTCTTGTCTGGCTAAGCAGATTGTGCAGTCACGAGTGAAATTGAAATGCAGCCGTGGTTAATAAACAAACAGCCTATCACCCGTCCAGTTAGCATGCTGTCAATATTTACTGCTGTTTCCTGTTGCTAAGGATGGCTAATATGTTGGTCATAGAGAGAGTGAGGGACTATGTTTGGAATGGAAGGCAGCTCAACCATTTTCTTCACTTGTTACACTTTTTATGCTCTTTCATATCCCCAGCAAGATGTCCAATTACATGTTCCCTTTGTGACCATTACCCAACATGGATGACACAGGAGACAGGAGACTGCATTACCTGGAGGGATGGAGGGAGGGACACAGTATATCACTATGCATAAAAATTACAGCTCAGAGTGTTTATAGTTTGTGTCAAACCACATGAGCGCTGGCCCTGAAAACCACTCTTAGCATCGACAAGCCCTCCCGTTGAAAAGGTTAGCATTTAGCCAAAGGCTTTCCAATAAGATCATGGATGGAGAAAAAAAATAAACACCGTGAATATTTTTCTGTTTCTTATTACACTCACTTTCACCTCCAAATGTCAGCAGCAATATTGATCAGGGAAGAAAAATGCAACGTGAGTCACGGATGGAAGAGGAAATCATATTTCATAACCTGACGTCTGGATTTGTCAGTCAAATGGTCAATCGTATTTGCTAGATGTAATCTTGTGTTGCAGTATTTGGAAGCTGCGTTGAATAATGTGGTTATCAGGAGGAAATTACGTCGCTAAGATAGCAACCGCAAGGCCAAGTCTCTGCACACTTTCTATTCAGGTGGTCATAATAGGCACCCCCCCCCCCCACGTGAGCTAGAATGCAGAGCCGATACATGGGGTCAAAAAGTCAACGCCCTAGCAACGAGTTCCTGCTCATTAGAAAATAGCTCCTATGGCCCCTAGCACCTTGTTAGTGGTTAACCATATTAAAGTACAGACATTCTCTGTCTCACCATTGACTTCTCCCGAGTTTCTTATTTTTCTCCCCTCCTTCCTTCCTAAGCAGGCAATCAATTCTCTCACTGCCCTCATAACACAGTGCCATGTTTCTAGTTGGGTTCCATCTTTGAAATCTGTCAAGGGTGGTTGCTACTAGAAACGAGAACGACAGAGAAAGGACTGAGTCATAATTTGGACTAAGTTTTTACTAACCATTTACGTTCTGACGCAAAGGTCACAGTGGGCTGTTTAATCAATGTGTCTTTTGAGAAATTAAACTCACTGGTTTTCTGGTGGGTTACAGATATGAAAGTTGATAATATTTATCTAGTAGAAATTGAGCAGGATGAAATCTCTTGAGAAAAGTTGGTTATTCTCAGACATCTAAAGTTAGGTATTCTGACTGATCTAAAGTTGGTTATTCTCAGGCTGATCTAAAGTTGGTTATTCACAGGCTGATCTAAAGTTGGTTATTCACAGGCTGATCTAAAGTTGGTTATTCTCAGGCTGATCTAAAGTTGGTTATTCTCAGGCTGATCTAAAGTTGGTTATTCTCAGACTGATCTAAAGTTGGTTATTCACAGGCTGATCTAAAGTTGGTAATTCTCAGGCTGATCTAAAGTTGGTTTTTCTCAGGCTGATCTAAAGTTGGTTATTCTCAGGCTGATCTAAAGTTGGTTATTCTCAGGCTGATCTAAAGTTGGGTATTCACAGCCTGATCTAAAGTTGGTTATTCTCAGGCTGATCTAAAGTTGGTTATTCTCAGGCTGATCTAAAGTTGTTTATTCTCAGGCTGATCTAAAGTTGGTTATTCTCAGGCTGATCTAAAGTTGGTTTTTCTCAGGCTGATCTAAAGTTGGTTATTCTCAGGCTGATCTAAAGTTGGTTATTCTCAGGCTGATCTAAAGTTGGGTATTCACAGCCTGATCTAAAGTTGGTTATTCTCAGGCTGATCTAAAGTTGGTTATTCTCAGGCTGATCTAAAGTTGTTTATTCTCAGGCTGATCTAAAGTTGGTTATTCTCAGGCTGATCTAAAGTTGGTTATTCTCAGGCTGATCTAAAGTTGTTTATTCTCAGGCTGATCTAAAGTTGGGTATTCTCAGGCTGATCTAAAGTTGTTTTTTCTCAGGCTGATCTAAAGTTGGTTATTCTCAGGCTGATCTAAAGTTGGTTATTCTCAGGCTAATCTAAAGTTGGTTATTCTCAGGCTGATCTAAAGTTGGGTATTCTCAGGCTGATCTAAAGATGGGAATTCTCAGGCTGATCTAAAAGATGGGAATTATCAGGCTGATCTAAAATATGGGAATTCTCAGGCTGATCTAAAAGATGGGAATTCTCAGGCTGATCTAAAAGATGGGAATTCTCAGGCTGATCTAAAGTTGGCAATTCTCAGGCTGATCTAAAGTTGGCAATTCTCTGTCTTTTTCTCCAGCTCATCCCTGCAATCCCCCTTGCTGCTTTCAAATTAACATATTAAGTAAAGCAATTTACGTGGGACGTTTTTTGGGCAACGATTCAATACAATTAAAATAACCCACGGAAACAATGTCATATCAACAGTAACTCATAATTAACTGTGCGAAAAAGTCATTTTTTTTACCGTGATGTATGTATCTCTGAATGCAATTATAATGTTTTTTTTTCTTCCCATTTGAAGAGTGATTGTATGAAAGTGAATAGAGCCATTGCCACTTGTGGTGTGCGACTGCAGGCTTCAAGGTGGTCTGAGTTCTTGTTCTTTTGTGTTCGAGGCTCCATTGACAAGTCTTGCTGTATTTACTGAAGTATACTGTATGTGTCACTTACAATGCATTGTTTAGGTATTGGACTAATCTTGAACCCTGTTATTGTCTAGGCCTGTCCTATCATTGCTACCATTCACCATAGTATGCACTTTAACACATGCATCCAATACCTGGTTGCTGAGATTCTGGCTTAGGAAACTCATAATTCAACCAATTCTTGGTGTTGTTGATGTTGCTGCTGTCTTGTGTGGCAAGTCACTGCCCCTGTTACTGGGTTACTCTGTCAAACATCCAGCCATGTAGCTAATGAACAAGTCTTACAGACCCATTTCAGCCATCTTTTTTTCTTGGGCTTGCGTGACATGTACTCTGTACCCTGTGTCAGGCCTTGAGATTGCACAGGTTTCCACTGTGATAATGGTCACCTGCCAGACTCCGACTGCGGAGGAGATGAGGAAAAGTGAGGAAAGGAGGTAGAGAAAGAGAGTGAGAGAGGCAGGTCGAACTCGAGTCACGATGCCATCAGCGGGCGGTTTCCCCGGCAACGGGCAATTAAAGCGTCCTTTGTCTAAGTAAGTGCGTCTCGTTAATCATTTTCTATTTCTCGTCCCAGTGAGGGAGAGGACGACAAACGGAAAACACTGGAATAGGTTTAAAAAGTGGAAGTGCCAACAGACACACAAAGGGAAATTATATAATGTAAGGTGTGTGTGTGGTGTGCGGGGTCGGGGGGTTCAGGGAGCGATTGACTCACCTGGAGGATGTGTAATCTGTAAAAGGTCAGAGTAAAACCCACACACACACTAGTGTCAAATTGCTGCTTGGACCCCATTCTCGACAGCATTACTTTGTGACGTGGAACGTCAATAGCATGAATTTTGTTGCAATGGCAACAGCCAGTAAAAAAACACTGATACATCATAAGCTATACATTAGTCTGCTGTTTTGATCAAAATGTTTTGCTACTCTTTATGACATCATGAAATACTTTTTTATCACAATAATATAGCAACTACTTCTTGTCTGACCATTAAATTGCTGTCAATCAGAATAATTGCCTGTAAAATTCATATGGCACTAAACAGTCGACTTAAAAAAAAGGTGAACTTTGGCCTGTTGTTTAAAGGTGGAGGTCCAATTGAGTTTAATCAAGAGTCTTTTCTTGCTGAGTGGTACTTGAGAACCTTGTTCAGGGATCTTCTTTCCCAAAGGGCACTGTCAAGTTTATAGACACTTAGTAAACACTTTATGTAACTGTCAACGTGTATTGTAGTGTAGTGCTGTGTGGTGATGGACGATGTTGATTTTTCAAGCTCCTGCAACACAGCTACGTTGATGATTTCAGTGTTTAACCACTACTGAAGTTCTTGATATGATTCAATATTCAGTCATATTTTCTGAGATATTTTACAAGGGCAACGTATGACTGTGGAATAAATTCAAATCAGTCCATGTTGCTAGAAAATGTAGATAGGTCCACATGCAGTTTAATTGATTGGATCTGCAAGCAACATTGTTAAATAATTGATAACTTAAACATCTAATGAATAGTACCGTGCTGAATCCATCTAGCCATAGTTATATGTACTGTATAAGGACGTTTTAGTGCCGATTTTTGCTCAAAGATACCTCACTATACTCTAACAAGGGCTAAAATGGGTGTCGTTCTGGATACCTGTATACAATCACACCAATCCATGTAGAGATTGCATAAACTACTATCCTTGAAAACCCCGTTTTTCTAACAATGCAAGAATATATACAATTAACCCCCATCCCCGCAGGAGGCCTTTTGCCTTTTGGTAGGCCGTCATTGTAAATAAGAATTAGTGAAATAGTTAAATAGTTAAATATATATTTTTTATAATCTTAATGCATTGTAGGTACGTGAGGATTAAGTGGTAGCAAAGTGCTAGAACAGGCTTACATTGGAGCACAAATAACCCTCATTCCCTTGACCCTATTCAGTACCTATGAAGCATTAATTCCATTCTTAACTCAAAGGCAGTCTAACAAGAGAATTAAAAACTAGTGTTACCGACCAACCACAATCTACAATCCTTCACAGAAGATAACCCATTTCAATATGGATGATCCATCCATCAATGGCGTCACTTGAATCAAAAGAAACCGTTGTGTGTTGTGTTCCCTGTCGTATTCACCTCGAGGCGAAGTGGCGCTGACGGTCAGGGTAGAATCAATGGAACTGGTAGCTGTACAAAGACTGGCATGCTTGGCAGAAAATGAGCTCGGGAGACAGCAAACTACAGCATTCATTATGGGAGCGCAATCAGAGTCTACAGATCAATATCCAGTTATCACCAGTTCTAGTACCAGAAGTCCAAGGTGGTCTACAGGGAGGCCCATTGTACGGTGGGTCTTTTGTCGATGGAGAACCAATGCCGTCAAATCAGAGATCCGCTAGCTAATCAGTGAATTACTCACGTTAGCAAGCATTGCTGCAGGCTAGGTCAGTTTGGGCAGGAATCGATAGCTCCTTTACAAGAGAGAACGCCTTAGTAATTACGCCCTTCCTTATTCAGCTGTTCTTTCGTCCTTATTAAGGTCAGGGTTCAGTTTGGGGTTTGCTCTGGAATGGATTAGCTTGCGTTGTTCCATTGCTTTGTGTACAGACTGAGAGTAACGGACCCAAACGTCTCCCAGCATGGGAACTTGGGCTGTCTGCACTGCAGTGTCGACTACAGTTGAATTCTGATCAACTTTGTGACTTGTTGCTGCTGTTTGTTTTGGCTTGTTGCTAACTAAACCAAAGGGTCCAGATATCCTGAGTATTTAAAAAAAACAAACAGGGGAAGGCCCCTGTTTGCAACTCTTCGAAAGAGAGGGAGGGGGTTGCTTGTGTACACCAGAGAGTAAGTTATCGGCTCGTCAGAGATTGCAATACCACATTGATGTTTTTTTTTTCATGACAGCTGACAGGTGAGATTTATGAGGGAGGGAAACATCTAGAAGGAGCAACACAAGGAGGCTGAACAACTTGTATCAATCATGTCTTCTCATTTCCCTTCCTCCCCACTGACAACAACCTGAGCATCTGTTCTGTCTCCTTCCCTCTCTCCTCTCTTCCTCTCCCTCTGGCCCTTTTTCCATTGGTCTGATTCCACTTCATCCCCACACGCTTCAAATCAGATGGCTTCCGTGAGAGAGATGGTTTTTTTTTGTCGCTGCTCGGGTGCTGAGCAAACACACGCGCACACACACACACACACACACACACACACACACACACACACACACACACACACACACACACGCGTGCAAACTGACACACGCCTAGCAGAGGATGCTAACCATACATCATGTCCCATAGGCTATTGTGATTCATGTGCTTCAAAGCATTAATATGCAAAGCTCTTTCCCACTGTTGCCATTGTAATGCATTCTCCATGTTTTGGAGCGTTAGGGGTAGCCTGGATTACTGTATATAGCGAGATTAATGGACAGTGACTGTGTATAGATGGACTGGCAATGAGGTCATGTGTTATGAAGTGTGGATAAACATGGTGTGATTCCCCTTGTGTCCCTATTGGCCCCTCAGGGACACCCTAGATAGGCGAGTGTATAAGTAGCCAATGAAAGAGCAGCGTGGAGAGCAGAGGAGAGTCTGATTCCTGCGGCAATGTTTTCTTCCACCAGGGCAGCCGAAATCATTGTGTGTGTGTGTGTGTGTGTTTGACTGTAATAAACACAAAGAACAAACACACACACACACACACACACACACACACACACACACACACACACACACACACACACACACACACACACACACACACACTGCTTAAAAGTACCAACGGGTCATTTTTGACACCAAAATGGTAATATATTTTACCTTTTTGTATGTTTTTCATGTTTTGAACAAATATGTTGCTACATTTCATCCACAGCCACTTGTTATTAAAGTTTTTATGTTATTCATTCAAAGTGTTGTGTTTCTGTGATACTCAGAGGCTGAGAAATTGGTGATGGAGCTAATCTGACATACCGGTATGACCTAACATGGCCACTGATATAGGCCATATGGGCGCTGGTGCCATCAGACATTTAGCTCTTAATTTGGAATGCTATGGGCTATCAACTTAGTTCCAATTGCATCTGAAAGAAGAGACTCTCAACTTTGTATGGAGACATTGATTGAAATCTAAATATGTATTTATTTTGCAGTTATAGTGGCTGCCACACCACCAGGGAACACATCTGGGATGGCTCCATATCTATATATTTGGAGGGTACATACATCTACCTCTGTGCCAAATTTGGTGCATTTGTCACAAAGTTCACTATTGAGTCCACATTTTCAGCATATTCACACACTTATCAAGAGAACATCTCTTGTCATCCCTACTGCCTATGATTTGAAGGACTCTAAACACAAATGCTTTGTTTGTAAATGATGTCTGAGTGTTGGAGTGTGCCTCTGGCTATCCATACATTCTAAACACATTGTACCGTTTGGTTTGCTTAATATAATGAATTTTTACTTTTACTAATTTAGCAGTTACATTTACTCTTGATACGTGATACTACTTTAGAACCAAATACTTTTAGACTTTTACTAATGTAGTATTTTACTGGGTGACTTTCACAAGTCATTTTCCATTATTTTTTTGTTATAACCTTTATTCAACTAGGCATGTCAGTTAAGAACAAATTCTTACTTACAATGACGGCCTACCCCGGACGACGCTGGGCCAATTTTGCACCGCCCTATGGGACTCCCAATCACTGCAGGTTGTGATACAGCCTGGAATCCAACCAGGGTCTGTAGTGATGCCTCCAGCACTGAGATGCAGTGCTTTAGACCGCTGCGCCACTCAGGAGCCCATTAAGGTATCTTTACTTTGGCCATGGCCAAAGATGAGACTCAAACAGGAACCAACTTTGCCGTGATTCTAAAGCTACAGGGGATACAAATGAAAGTGATATTCGAGACTTCTCTTAATTAAATTAATTTTACACACATTAGGTTTTCAGTTTGTGAGTGTGTGATAAGGGGGTATAGAAAAATGTATTTTGATATCTATACAGAAGAACGTTAGCAAACAGTAGAAGCTATGTTGACACTGCCATGTTGATCTGAGCCTTGCTGTTGGAAAACCACTAAAGTGTCCAACTTTCGGCTGTCGCAGATGCACCCCTTACTTCACTCGCCGACAGTCAGCTTCTTTAGGCTTACTGGTCGAACACCCCTTGTCTTGTTTGGGTGGTGGAACTCATTACAATAATACCCAGCATGCTTTGCAAGTGTGGATTTTTTTACATTTAGATATACAGTACCAGTCAAAAGTTTGGACACACCTACTCATTGAAAGGTTTTAATTTATTTTTACTATTTTCTACATTGTAGAATAATAGTGAAGACATCAAAACTATAAAATAACACATATGGAATCAAGTAGTAACCACATGATTCCATATGTGTTATTTCATAGTTTTGATGTCTTCACAATTATTCTACAATGAGTAGGTGTGTCCAAACTTTTGACTGGTACTGCACTTTTTGGTAATTTCTGTAACCGTTATTGAGAATGTCATTGTAGTTCAAGTGGTCTGTTGGTTGAGTACATTTTTTCATGATTGCTGCCAGTTCTGAAGCTACTGAAAAGGTTCACATAAGTGCAAGATACAGATTGGAGAATTTCTGTTTCTTACTGAAATCTCTGTCATTGTTATTGGAAATTAAACATGTTAATGTGACATTGTGTTTTCTTCGTGAAGTTGGACGAGCTACAGTCAAAGAGCTAGGACGGACATCATTGATTCATTTAGGAGGTATTTGTTCCACTTGCATTGAAACATGATTACATGAATACAGTTTGTCAATCTGACAATCATTTTGTATTATTTTTTCTCAATTTAATAGTATTTGAATAACACAGATAAATGAACTAAATCTGTAATAATAATTTCATGTTTCCATTTGGTGTTACCACTGTCCAAAACTGATTAAGTAGTGTAGGTCCACCCAGCTCTTCAACCCCCTCCCAAACAACCCTAGTTAGGTGACTATATATATTGCAATCGCCCAAAAAGAGTATGTTATGGTTCATTATGCATTGGCTAATGTGCCACACAAGTTGTGTGATGGAGGCGGCCGTTGGTTTCTTCTTATTAAATCGTCCCCCTCTCTCCCAGTCTTAACTCAATCCAAGTTAATATGCTACACTGCATTTTTATTACTGTAATGAACGGTCTTCGACTAATGTTAAATCCTGGTGATTTTCTGTACTGATCTTATTTAATCTTGTGATACTTGTGCTATCTATTCCCGTCATTGCTCTTATGTCAGTTCTGCCCGTTCTTTATATCATACTAGCCAATTGGTTTACATGCAGGGTGTAACCGTGCACTGCTGAATTGACATGTGGCGTTTGTCCTGAGTGGTTCAGGTTTACATTAAATAAGACTACAGATCCATGAGATGGTCCTGACATACAGTGCCTTGCAAAAGTATTCATCCCCCTTGCCGTTTTTCCTATTTTTTTGCATTACAACCTGTAATTTAAATAGATTTTCATTTGGATTTCATGTAATGGACATGCACAAAATAGTCCAAATTGGTGAAGTGAAATGAAATAAATTGTTTAAAAAAAAAAGGAAAATTGGTGCGTGCACATGTATTCACCCCCTTTGCTATGAAGCCCCTAAATAAGATCTGGTGCAACCAATTACCTTCAGAAGTCACATAATTAGTTAAATAAAGTCCACCTGTGTGCAATCTAAGTGTCACATGATTTGTCACATGATCTCAGTATATATACATACACCTGTTCTGAAAGGCCCCAGAGTCTGCAACACCACTAAGCAAGGGGCACCACCAAACAAGCGGCACCATGAAGACCAAGGAGCTCTCCAAACAGGTCAGGGACAAAGTTGTGGAGAAGTACAGATCAGGTTTGGGTTATAAAAAAATAACAGCAACTTTGAACATCCCACGGAGCACCATTAAATCCATTATTAAAAAATGGAAAGAATATGGCACCACAATAAACCAACCACCAAAACTCACGGATCAGGCAAGGAGGGATTAATCAGAGAGGCAACAAAGAGACCAAAGATAACCCTGGATGAGCTGCAAAGCTCCACAGTGGAGATTGGAGTATCTGTCCATAGGACCACTTTAAGCCATACACTCCACAGAGCTGGGCTTTACGGAAGAGTGGCCAGAAAAAAGCCATTGCTTAAAGTAAAAAATAAGCAAACACTTTTGGTGTTCACCAAAAGGCAAGTGGGAGACTCCCAAACATATGGAAGTAGGTACTCAGGTCAGATGAGACTAAAATTTCGCTTTTTGGCCATCAAGGAAAACGCTGTCTGGCACAAACCCAACACCTCTCATTATCCCGAGAACACCATCCCCACAGTGAAGCAACAGCTTCACTGTTTTTCATCGGCAGGGACTGGGAAACTGGTCAGAATTGAAGCAAATGATGGATGGCGCTAAATACAGGGACATTTTTGAGGGAAACCTGTTTCAGTCTTCCAAAGATTTGAAACTGGGACGGAGGTTCACCTTCCAGCAGGACAATGACCCAAAGGATACTGCTAAAGCAACACTCAAGTGGTTTAAGGGGAAACATTTAAATGTCTTGGAATGGCCTAGTCAAGCCCAGACCTCAATCTAATTGAGAATCTGTGGTATGACTTAATGCATCAGCGGAACCCATCCAACTTGAAGGAGCTGGATCAGTTTTGCCTTAAAGAATGGGCAAAAATCCCTGTGGCTTGATGTGCCAAGCTTATAGAGACACCCCAAGAGACTTGCAGCTGTAATTGCTGCAAAAAGTTGTCTCTACAAAGTATGGACTTTGGGGGGGGTGAATAGTTATGCACACTCATGTTTTCTGTTTTTTTGTCTTATATCTTGTTTGTTTCACAAAGTGGTAGGCATGTTGTGTAAATAAAATGATACAACCCACCCAAAAATCTATTTTAAGCAACAAAATAGGAAAAATGCCAAAGGGGGTGTGTACTTTCGCAAGCCACTGTAGATACAGTATTGCGTATCAACAATCAGCTCTGGTGTATGTGTGTTCTTCACCTCTGCTAGGAAATGAGCAATTAGTGTTAATACTTCAGTCTCCCCTGTTTTCTCATTGGCAGCTTTAAGCGGCAGTCATGTCAGTGGCGGTCTCGTCTGCAAAACTAAAACTGTTGCCGAAACAAAAACGGTTGTGCTGAATTGTTATTCGAGGAAGCAAAGAAAGGAAGGCTCCACACCAGTATCATATCTAGTTATTTCTCCTCAATTTCATGATACCTAATTGGTAGTTATGATGTTGTCTCATTGCTGCAACTCACCTACAGACTCGGGAGAGGCGAAGGTCGAGAGCCATGCATCCTCCGAAACACGACCATACCAAGCCGCACTGCTTCTTGACACACTGCTCCCCTGCTCCCTTAACGTGGAAGCCAGCCGCACCTATTTGTGTTTTTCTATACCTGTTTGCTCCTCTCCCTGTAACTTTACAGATGCTCCCCACGCCCTGGGTGCAACCCTTCTAATTTAGTGTTAACTGCGCGCAGTCTCTGGCAGAGTTTGGAACTGCCGATCCACGATCAAGAACGCAGAGTTGATCTCAGCCTTTGCTGCCCTTCATCCTATGCTGCCCTTGACGTTTTGGCCCTGACGGAAACATGGATCCCCCCCAGAGAACACTATTACTCCAGCTGTTCTCTCTTCATCTGACTACGTTTTCTCTCATAGTCCAAGAGCATCTGGTCTTCACGGTGGTGGCATGGGTCTACTCATTTCTCCTAACTGGAGATTTTCTCCTTTCTCCCTCTCTCACCTGTCCATTTCCTCATTTGAATTCCATGCCATCACTTTCACTTGATCACTCAAGCTTTACATTTTTGTCATCTGCCTTTGATTCATTTCTTTCCAACTCTCTCTTTCCCCTCCTTGCCTCTTTTGCCCTCACCCTTTCCCAATCCCCTCCAACTCACAAGGCAGGCAATACGCTTGACGTCATCTTTACTAGAGTCTGTTCTCCTACTAATCTCACTGCAAACCCCCTCCAGGTCTCTGATCACTTACTTTTTTCCTTTTCTGTCTCCCTTTCCTCCAACCCTAAGCACAATCTCTCCCAGTACTCTCCTTTTTAATCCTATCATCTCTCCCCTCTGCTAAATCTTCCTGAATCTTCCTCTTCCACCCTACTCTCCTCCCTTTCTGCATCCTACAACTCACACTGTCCCCTTTCCTCCCGGCTGGCTCGGCCTTCCCCCCCTGCTCAGTAGGTGAGTGACTTATTGCGAGCTTACTGAACAGGTCTGAGTGAAAAAGGAGGAAAACTAAACTTCTGGACCTAGCATCCTTTCACTCCCTCCTCTCTACCTTCTCTTCCTCTGTATCCGCTGCTAAAGCCATGTCAAGCTTCTGCTTCTAACCCTAGGAAACTCTTTTCCACCTTCTCCTCCTTCCTTACTCCTCCAACCCTCCTCCCCTCTCTCTCCTATCTGTGGAGAACTTTGTCAACCACTTTGAAAAGAATGTTAACGATATCCACTCCTCATTCACTCAGCCTATTGAGTCCTCTGGTCCCACTCACACAGAACTTCCCTTCGCCTTGACCTCTTTTCCCCTCTCTCTCTCCAGATGAGACTAGTGAGGTCTGGCCGCCCGACAAACTGCCCGTTCGTCCCCATCCAGTTCTCCCTTCTACAGACTATCTCTGGAGACCTTCTTGCATTCCTCACTTCCCTCATCAACTCATCCCTGACCACTGGCTGCATCCCCTCTGACTTCAAAATGGCCTAAGTCCTAGATCTATCCACTGCCTTAGACACCGTGAACCATCAGATCCTCCTCTCCACCCTCTCAGGGCAAGGTGTCTCAGGTTCTGCACATTCTTGGATTGCATCCTACCTGGCAGGTTGCTCCTACCAGGTGATGTGGGGAGGATCTGTGTCTGCACCACATACTCTCATTACTGGTGTCCCCCAGGGCTCAGTTCAAGGCCCTCTCCTCTTCTGTCTATACGCGAAGTCACTCAGCTCTGTCATATCCTCAGATGGTCTCTCCTATCATCGCTATGTGGATGACACTCAACTACTTGTCTCAATACCCCTTCTGACACCCAGGTGGCAACACGTATGTCTGCATGCCTGGAAGACATCTCAGCTTGGATGTCAGCCCATCGAGCTCAACCTAGACAAGACGGAGCTGCTCTTCCTCCTGGGGAAGGCCTGCCTGCTCAAAGACCTCTCCATCACGGTTAACAACTCCACAGAATCACCCTCCAAGAATGC
The DNA here is from genome assembly GCF_901001165.1 of Salmo trutta. Lineage (NCBI taxonomy): Eukaryota > Metazoa > Chordata > Actinopteri > Salmoniformes > Salmonidae > Salmo > Salmo trutta. The sequence continues at coordinate 10,322,460 of NC_042964.1, forward strand.
AAAGAACTTGAATCCCCCACCCCCAGCTCTGACATTGTAGGGTGGAGGGAGGGAGGGGAGGGGGGGGGGGGGGGAGAGAGAGACTGGAATTCCATCCCTCTCTGATAACCATCACTTTACTGTGTAGCTCAGAGAGAGGGGTCTTAGCTAAGACATGGAAGGCTTCCTTAGGGCATATAGTTACAAATCAAATATCACCTGTACAGTTCTGCACGTTATATAGAGATTTTGCGAATGTAGGTATCAGAAGTTAGGTTAAGAGCTTGAGACATTGTGGAAGTTGGAAAGTGCCCTAGTAGTCATGTAGAAGCTGGGGGAGTGGAGAAAGAAAGGCAGTTAGTAGACAGACAGTTTTCCAATGCCAGTGAACCGACTGTATCAGTATATCAGGCTATACCCAGGCTATACTCAAGCTATTCCCAGCACATCAGGCTTTCAGTCTTGGTTGAGGAGAGCCCAGTGCCTGTAGTGGGGCATCAAGGCAGAGAAGAGGCATGTTTAGGAGGAGAGGAGAGAAGATTGGGCTCTGGATTGGAGGAGCACCTGATTGGTATGCTGTAGTCAGGCAGTGTGGAGAGGGAGAAGGCTAGGAGGGTTGTTGGGAGGGGGGTTTACTCTGAGAATAAATTGGCTTTGGGTGTGGAGGGAGGGAGGGAGGGAGGGAAGGGAGAGAGGGAAGGAGGGAGGGAGGAGAGAGAGGTGGAGAGAGAGACTGACAGAGTGGGAGAGAGAGAAACGTCTATATATTCGTTTTATGTTGGAAAGCGAGTGGCGGAGCTGAAGTGGTCTCCACCGTCCTTGTTGGGAGGGATGTGGGGAAGTGGGGCTTTCCAGGACCCTCTGTAGAGAACGAGGAGGGAAGTGGAGCTTTCCAGGGCCCTCTGTAGAGAAGGAGGAAGGATCACTGGTTTATTACAGTATACAGATCTAAGAGAGGGGATGGGGAGAGGGCTTACCAACGGATCCTAGCAGGGAAGTCTAGGAGACAGAGGAGGGAAAGAGGGATGGAGGGAAGTAGAGAGAAAAGGAGGGTGGTAGGGAGGGAGGGAGGGAAAGAATGATGTAGGGAAGTAGAGAGGAGGGAGGGAGGGAGGGAGGGATGGATGGATGGAGGGAAGTAGAGAGAGAGGGAGGGAGGGAGGGAAAGAGGGAAGAATGGAGAGAGTGCTAGCTACAATCTACTGAGACTGGTCAAATAAGTGTTTTAATAACATGGTTTCCGTAAATGTTCTTGATGTCTATACACTGTATGTTTATTTACCCGCTCAAGGCAATAGGTTTACACTGCATGTTTATTTACACGCTAAAGGCAATAGGTTTACACTGCATGTTTATTTACACGCTAAAGGCAATAGGTTTACACTGCATGTTTATTTACACGCTAAAGGCAATAGGTTTACACTGCATGTTTATTTACACGCTAAAGGCAATAGGTTTACACTGTATGTTTATTTACACGCTAAAGGCAATAGGTTTACACTGCATGTTTATTTACACGCTAAAGGCAATAGGTTTACACTGCATGTTTATTTACCCGCTAAAGGCAATAGGTTTACACTGCATGTTTATTTACCCGCTAAAGGCAATAGGTTTACACTGCATGTTTATTTACACGCTAAAAGCAATAGGTTTCTGAAGATGTCTAGCGGGACGTTGCGTTGTAATGCATCATGCCAGGGTCAGAGATAGCATCAGCCCCCTGTCATCATCAGAGCACCACCATGCGACACTAAAACATGTCCCCTCGTCCTTTCCTGTCAGTCTGAGTGCTCAAGCAGTGTCTTCTTTTTTTGTTCTCCCCTTTGTCAGCCACCTGCCCCATCCCCTCCAAAAAGAAAGTTATTGTCTTCTGCAAGCTGCCTCCTTCCATTTCATTAGCTCAATCTTTATCATCTGACACCACAGCTCATAGAAAGCAATCACAAGTAGTGATGTGCAATTCGCTAACGATTCATTCTTTTTGAACAACTCTTTTTACTGACTCGAGAGTCACGATTAGTTATTTTTTTCCGAGAGAATCATTCATTTTAGTCGTTCACTTGACCTGCTGGCCGCGTTGAATTCTACAGCAGGGTTTAATACGTACCCCTCCAGCTCAGTGGCTCCAGAGACGTGCTCTGACCAGCATCTGTCCATCATGTGAGCGAGGGAAAATAGATCATGCTGCAGGCATCATGTTAAGAACTGATAATTGATCGCATGGTGCAAGAATGAATGCTGTTCATTGATTATTGAACGTTACTCGATGGACACATTTTAGAACCAAAGCATAGGCAGCCAGCCTCTCTCTAATCAAAACTCAAACTCGAGAACGAATCAATTGGGCTGCTCCAGTTTGTGAACGACATTGTGCTAATATCCCTCGCGGCAGTCAAGCAGTGTCATTCCGCCAAGTAATTCACAATCTAGTCTGGTTGTGGCCGCAACTTGAACTCATTTCAAAGGTATCAGTTAACAATCTTATTTGTATGCCTAGCAATCACAAATGTACAATTATTTAAGCACACTTTTTTAAGTCTCAGTCACAAATGACAGCTCCAATAATAAGCCCTCTATGGTGAACGAGAGGTTTGTAGAATCATGATTCTTTCGAGTTTTTAATTCATTGTTTGCCAGTAGGGGGTGATCTGCGCATTGGACATTACTGAATCAAATGAACGAAATGACTCGAAAGATTCGTTCTTTTGACTGAATGACTTGAAAACATCAGTGAGAAGAGCCAAACTTCCCACCACTAATGGTGCTGCTTGTTACTTACTGTTAACAACCCAATTTGTTTTTTTCCCCTGTTTTTTTCCCTCTCTTTCCTAACTTAATACATAATTGAAAATGGCTGCTGCGGTCCATTTACCACGCTTTTGTTCTTACTACATCAGCGGAACAGAGACCGTGAGGAGTCTGTTTACCAGAGATTGTCTCTCTCTCTATTCTTTCTCTCACTCTGTCTCTGTCTCTCTCTCTCTCTCTCTCTCTCTGTCTCTCTCTCTGTCTCTCTCTCTGTCTCTCTCTCTCTCTCTCTCTGTCTCTCTCTCTGTCTCTCTCTCTATTCTCTCTCACTCTCTATTCGTTCTCTCTCGCTGTCTCTCTCTCTGTTCTCTCTTTCTATCTCTATTCTTTCTCTCTCTCTCGTTTTCTTGTTTCCTCCACGCCATGATGCCTTTCCGCCTCGTCTGAGATAACTCTAAATTCCAATAATAATAAAAAAAACATAGTTCTCTTCATTAAATGGAGAATTCATTGTCTACCTCAGTTATGGGAGATTGTGTGTGTGTCCATGCGTGCGTGCTTGTGTGTGTCCGTACATGCATCTTTACAATACTGTATGTGCAGGCGTTTCTATATTTTTTATGACTGCCATTTGAAAAGAAAAGCCTGCATGAGTTAATGTTAAATCAGACATGTTAAATACATAGTCAAATCACTGTGACTGATGTGCTTGAAAAGTCATTATTTTAACACATAACAGAAATTACAGCAATCCTACATCAATAGATAATTAGTCCATGTCCTCTCTAATTAAGCAATAAGGCCCGAGGGGTTGTGGTATATGGCCAATATACCACGGCTAAGGGCTGTTCTTAACACGACGCATCACGGAGTGCCTGGACACAGCCCTTAGCCGTGGTATATTGGTCATACATCACAAACCCCCGAGGTGTCTTATTGCTATTATAAACATGTTACCATCGTAATTAGAGCAGTAAAAATAAAAGTTTTGTCATACCCATGGTATACGGTCTCATATACCACAGATGTCAGCCAATCAGCATTCAGAGCTCAAACTACCCAGTTTATAAGTCTGAATAACCTAAGGCTGCATCCCACCACTCTCACCACCACTCTCACCCCCACTCTCACCACTACTCTCACCACCACTCTCACCACTACTCTCACCACTACTCTCAGCACTACTCTCACCACCACTCTCACCACCACTCTCACCACTACTCTCACCACCACTCTCACCACCACTCTCACCACCACTCTCACCACTACTCTCACCACTACTCTCACCCCTACTCTCACCACCACTCTCACCACTACTCTCACCACCAGTCTCATTCCTACTCTCACCACTACTCTCACCACTACTCTCACCACCAGTCTCACTACCAGTCTCATTCCTACTCTCACCCCTACTCTCACCACTACTCTCACCACTACTCTCATCACCACTCTCACCACCACTCTCACCACTACTCTCACCACTACTCTCACCACCAGTCTCACCACCAGTCTCACTACCAGTCTCACCACCACTCTCACCACTACTCTCACCACCAGTCTCATTCCTACTCTCACCCCTACTCTCACCACCACTCTCACCACCACTCTCACCACTACTCTCACCACTACTCTCACCACCAGTCTCACCACCACTCTCACCACTACTCTCAGCACTACTCTCACCACTACTCTCACCACTACTCTCACCACCAGTCTCACTACCAGTCTCATTCCTACTCTCACCCCTACTCTCACCACTACTCTCACCACTACTCTCACCACTACTCTCACCACTACTCTCACCACCAGTCTCACCACTACTCTCACCACTACTCTCACCACCACTCTCACCACTACTCTCACCACTACTCTCACCACCAGTCTCACCACCAGTCTCACCACCACTCTCACCACCAGTCTCAGCACTACTCTCACCGCCACTCTCAGCTCTACAATTGTAATTCAGTGCTCAGGAGATGGTGGTCCTCAATCTATCTGGCCCTCCCGACCCTGCCCTCCCCTGGGAAATGTGTGCAGATATTGGAGGGATTTGCAGTAATAGAACTTTGGGATAAATGGGATTATCCAATCCCCTCCCTCGCAGGGTTCCCCCTGATTCGCAAGTGAACCTCATTACCTGAGCTGGATCCCCTCAGAGCGTCCTCAGGGACATGGTGAAATTACAACAGCATGGTGTTGTGTGGATCACTGGTCTGTTGGGATGACATTTTGTTGATAGACCCTAGTACGCGAGGTACAACAAGATCTCACGGTTTTACTAATTTGACTTCAGATTCTGACATGTATCAAATTTTCTCCAAACGTCAAATATCGAAGTGTTTTTGACATGCTGGGTTGCCCATCTTGCTGCAGATCCTTATTCATCAATTCAGAATGGTTAAGTTAAGGGTTAAGGTTTGGCATAGGGTTAAAAAGTTGAATTAAAGAACATATGTCTACCACTAGGATTGAACAAGCAACCCTTGGAGCCGGAGCTCACGACTTATGCCCGTCCACAACAACTTAGCAAAACCCAAGCCTATTTAATGGTAATGACACTCAATGTTGCCCCTAGTGGTGGGTTTTGAAGGCAAAACCCGTCACTGGACATCCTCGGGACATGAACGAACGTCTGAATTTCGAAGTGAATCTTGAGCAACCTGGCTGCATATAGACACGTATAGGAAGAGAGGTGCTGAGTGTCCACATTGTGCGGAGAGACCTCTTTATTCATTGTAATGACAGGATGTAGTCTGTTTTATTACGAAACATTAGGAAAT